>NC_137643.1:22757656-22862656 GCF_963383615.2 Lipophrys pholis
GGCCCCGCTCCGCCTGCTTCTACCTTCTGCAGCTCGACCGGAGCTTCTAGTCTGTGATTGTTCTGGTTATTAGGTGACGTTGCGGACCGCGTTTTTTTTTTTTTTTTTAGATCGGCGGGGTGATCGTATATTTCGTGATCGTATATATGTATCACATATTTAACTGTAAACGCACCTAAATGAGCGACAACCTGCCGAACGCGGACAACGGACAGGTTTTCCTGGCAAATTTCAAGCTGAGTGACACCAAGACGGACAAAATACTTGGGCTGGACCCGATTATTGGAATATTAGAGGTGTTCAGTAAGCAGTGGGCCACCTCCCTTCCCCCTCACCGACCATATGACTGCGCCATTGAGCTTCTTTGGGGGACGCCACTTCCCTCCAGCCGCTTGTATAATGTGTCCCGTCCAGAGAGAGAAACCATGGAGAAGTACATCCACGAGTCCCTCGCAGCCGGCCTGATCCGTCCATCATCATCTCCATTGGGAAACGGGTTCTTTTTTGTGGCTAAAAAGGACGGTACGTTATGGCTATGCATTGACTTCCGAGGTCTTAACAATATTACCCAGAATAATAAGTACCCCCTGCCTCTGATGGACTCTGCTTTTCAGCCGCACTATGACGCTATTGTGTTTTCCAAGCTGGACCTCCGAAACGCTTCTCACCGTATTCGGATCCGTGAAGGTGATGAGTGGAAGACAGCGTTTAAAACTCCCCTCGGGCACTTTGAGTATTTAGTAATGCCTTTTAGACTCACAAACGCGCCCCCGGTGTTCCAGCACCTGGTCAACGATGTGCTGAGGGACATGCTGAACCGGTTCATCTTTGTTTACTTGGACGACATCTTGACCTTCTCTCGCAACCAGGAGGAGCATGTTCTACACGTCCAGGCAGTTCTACAGCTTCTTCTGGAGAACGGGTTGCTTGTGAAAGCAGAGAAGTGTGTCTTCCATGCGACCTCGGTGAGCTTCTTGGGGTACATCATCGAAGAAGGACAGGTGAAGGCGGACCCGGACAAGGTCCAAGCAGTGGTGGACTGGCCCAGACCGACTACTCAAAAACAGTTGCAGCGGTTCCCTGGGTTTGCCAACATTTACCGGTGGTTCATCAGAAACTACAGCATGGTCGCGACCCCCCTCACTCAACTCAGGTCCACCTCGATCACTTTTCAGTGGACACCAGCGGCCGAACAGGCATTCAGCACACTCAAACAACTGTTTACCCAGGCCCCAGTGCTGTGCCATTCTGATCCCTTCAAGCAGTTCATCATGGAGGTCAATGCCTCGGACACTGGCGTGGGAGCGGTGTTATCCCAGCGCGCCGAGGATTCTAGTATGCACCCCTGCACCTTCTTTTCAAGACGCCTCACTCCGACTGAACGGAATTATGATGTCGGTAACTGAGAGTTGCTGGCAGTGGTGCTGGCATTGGAAGAGTGGAGGCACTGGTTGGAGGGTGCTTTCCAACCGTTCGTGGTCTGGGATGACCTTAACAATCTGTCCTACCTTCAGACCGCCAAATGACTAAACTCCCGGCAGGCATGCTGGGGGTTGTTTATGGGGCAGTTTAATTTCACCTTTACCTACCGGCCAGTATCCCGAAACACGAAGCCCGACGCCCTGTCCCAGCAGAAGAGAAGACGGAGGTGGAGCCATAGAACATTCTTCCCTCCACCTGCATGGTCGCGTTCGCCTCCTGGGACATCGAGAGTCAGGTCAGACAATCTCTGCTCACTCATCCCGATCCGGGTAATGCTCCAGCTAACCGTCTCTTTGTTCCTGAGCCTATGAGATCCAAAATTCTTCAGTGGGGGCACTCTTCCAGATTAACCTGGTTTCCAATGAACCCTTTCCTTCCTGAGGCAGCGTTTCTGTTGGCCCTCCATGTCTCGGGACACCCGAACCTTTGTGGCTACCTGCTCCGTCTGTGCCCGAAGCAAGGCATCCCACCAACCTCCTGCGGGGCTGCTCCATCCATTACCCATCCCTTGCCGGCCCTGGTCCCACATTGCCATCGACTTTGTTACTGATCCCCCCCCCTCCAAAGGTAACACAGTAATAATGACTATTGTGGACCGCTTCTCCGAGTCCGTGCACTTTGTCCCTCTCCCTAAATTGCCCTCAGCTATGGAGACTGCGGATCGGATGGTCAGGGATTTGTATCGGCTGCACGGGATCCCCCTGGATGTTATGTCTGACGAGGCCAGCAGTTCACGTCCCAGGTATAGAAAGGCTTTCTGTAAAGCTCTCAGAACTTCTCCCAGCCTCTCCTCAGAGTATCGCCCTCATACCAACGGTCAGACGGAGAGGGCCAACCAAGACTTGGAGACTGCGCTGCGGTGTGTGACAGCTCGGAATCCATCTTCCTGGAGCTGACAGTTGCCATGGGTGGAGTACGCTCAAGATTCCCTCACCTGCTCGGCCACTGGTGTGTCGCTGTTTATGGCAGCCCTTGATTACCAACCTCCCCGTTTCCCACCCAGGAGGAGGACGTTGCTGTGCCCTCTGTGCAAGCCCATTTTAGATGTTGCCGGCGGATTTGGAGGGAGACTAGGGCCGCCTTGGTTTGATCGTCGGCACGCAACCAGAGACTGGCTGACTGTCGGAGGTCTACCGCTCGCTCATATCACAACAAACAGAAAGTATGGCTCTTCTCCCGTGACCTCCCCCTCCAGGTGGAGTCCCGCAAACTCTGGCCTCGATTCATCGGTCCCTTTGAGATTGAGGAAATCATCAACCCGGCAGTGGTGAGGCTGAAGTTGTCGACATCCTTAAAAATCCATCCTACTTTCCATGTCTGTCCTGCGTTTTAATATATCTGTATATACTGTCAGATGCCCTCTCTGCTGCACAAAAAATCTACCTACGGGTATCAATAAAGTTACTTTGACTTTGATCTCTCATTGCTGAAACCGGTCCACTCAAGCCCTCAAAACACCTCAACTGACTCCTCTAAATGTGGAGGTGTAGCTGCTCGACTTTGAGTCTCTCCTGGATGGCTGAGCTTCTCACTCTATCACAAAGAGTGACGCTCGCCACCCTGCGGATAAAACTCGTTTCGGCCACTTATGCCCGTGATCTCATTGTTTTGTTCATGAACCAAAGTTCATGACCACAGGTGACGGTGGGGATGTAGACCGACCGGTAAACTGGGGGCATTGTTTTATAGCTCAGCTCCCTCTTCACCACAACGGTCCAGTACAGTGACTGTGTAGCACAAAAGGTTGGATGAATGAGCCCGGTAGAGTGAAGTTTCCTTTCTTTTATTAGCCACAATAATAGCACTGCAAAACAGGAGACACCGCTTCAACATGCTGCGCTCAACAAGGCACGCTCCGATATGGACCCGCAAGGACCCCTAGCTGCCCCCCACCTGCCTGCATGAGTTCCCCAAGCATCTCCTGACCAAAATTACACTTTGTCCCACACTCTCCCCTGCAAAACAAATGGCGTCCCGACATTACACAGCCCATCACAAAAAAAAAAAGTCTTCGACTTCAGAGCCAGTTATAAGAGTGGGAGTCAGTTTGTTGTAAGGAGGCATCGAAAGTCCATCAACAGTCCGCATGGCGTATATCTCCCTTTTCCACCATGTTCACAGAAAGACACCACTGGCCGGGCGATGTCTAAGAAATGCTCTGTCTCACAGGCAAGACACCTCCACTGAAAGATGATTCTTGTACTCTAAGCTATGGCTCATGTTACAAGCTTATAAGGCTATTACCCATATACATGTGATATGCTTGTATTCTATAATAAGGCTGTGTGAATGTATCCTAAATAATCAAAGTTGCCAATGAGCGGCCAATGTGCATGTGTCTTAACATTTAACTTAACTCAATTTGGAACAAGAGTGAACTAACAAACTATCACACTAGCGTCTTCACACGTCTCTATGTGTAAGAGAAGGCTGGCCTAAAGTGTTGTATGTGAGTTTCTTGGGCGGCCTTCTGCATCTGAAAGGATATCTGAAGGTGGCTGGCTGGAGTCCAGTGTCCTCGTCTGCTTCATCAGATGATGCTCCAGGGCTCTGGACTGCTGTAGGACTCCCCTGGGCCTCACCCTGGACTGGCTCCTCCGACTCGGACCTGGCGTTGTTATCACCATCCAAGACCCTCTGGAGCGGCCTCGGAGTAATCTCTTAGAGGTTCCTCATTGATACTCATGTCGTGATGTCTAGGGGTTGGTTGTGTGCGGAACTCCTCTGCATTTGCTCTCAACTGACTCCTGGTTGGCCTTGAGATGAACGCTCGCCACTCCGTTCCATTATCAGAATCCTCAGAGCTAGAATTCTCATCTTCTCCGTGTCTTACACTGTAATTAGTCTTAGCAGATTTGGTGCGGGTTGGTCCAACCTCTTCTTCAATGGGCAGGTAGTCGCAAGGCAGCAACAAATTCCTGTGAATAACACGTGTTTTTCCAGGACCTCTCTCTGGCTTTATCACGTAAACCGGAACGTCAGGTTTCTTCTGAACAACAACGTGAACTTTCTCCTCCCAGTAAGACCTGAGTTTACCCGGGCCACCTCGCTCAGAACAGTTGCGCACCAGCACCCTGTCGCCTGGTTGAAGCTCTGCACCATAAGTTTTTCTGTCATAGTATGTTTTTGATCTGATCTGTCCTTTGCTGTCACTTTTTGACGCAATTTTGTAGGCTTCCAGCATGCCTTTGCGCCACTTGTCAGCATACTCGCTGTGTGATGTGCTGTCTTCCTCATCACCACCAGGGGTCAAGCCAAACATGATGTCAATGGGCAGCCTGGGACTCCTACCGAAGAGTAGAAAATGGGGAGAAAACCCAGTTGCCTCATTTCGCGTACAGTTGTACGCATGCACCACTTTATCCAACGAGCTCTTCCAGTCAACTTTAGATTTCTCTGGCAGGTTTCTTAGCATGGAGAGTAGTGTGCGATTAAACCTTTCCACCTGGCCATTCCCGGACGGGTGGTATGGCGTCGTATGGGAACCTTGAATGCCGCAGTACTCCTGGAGTTTGTGAAATAACTTATTTTCAAACTCCCTGCCTTGATCGTGGTGCAGCTTAGTGGGGAATCCAAACTTCAGCACATAATCTCCAAACAATTTGCTTGCTGCAGTTTTTGCTGATTTGTTGGTGCATGCATAGGCCTGGGCAAACCTTGTAAAATGGTCCATGACCACGAGCACATACTCATAACCTCCTTTGCTTGGCTCGAGATGCAGAAAATCAATTGAAACAAGCTCAAACGGGTAAGTTGTTACTATGTTGGTTAAAGGTGCTCTGGTGGGTTTGTTAGGGCGCCTACGTTTGAGACAGCTACATACCTTAGTCACATAATGGTTCACGTCACGATGCATGTGTGGCCAGAAGAATCTGTCTCGAATTAGGGTCAGTGTTCGCTCTGCCCCAAGATGACCCATTTCTTCATGTAGCTCTTTGAAGAGGGAGAGGGTGAAATACTTTAGGCAGCAGCAGTTGGGAACCAGCAGCCGTTTTTCTGTAAATGAGTCCATTATTCTCAATAAACAGTTTCTTCTTCTCCTTCTTCAGTACTGTTAAATCCTCATGCTGTCCTCTCTCCTTACTCTGTGGCCACTGTTTTGACATAATGTAATTTCTGACTTTCTGAAAGACAGGATCATCTTCTTGAGCTTTTTTTAGATCTTGCTCTGAGATGGTGGCTCTGGAAAAGGTTACACAGTCACTTTGTGAGCAGGCGGTGGAGATTGTGACTGGGCACATCCATGGCTCATGTTTTTGGAACTTTGTGTGTACAGCTTGGGTTATGGTAGCTATAACATCTGGCCCTACCTCTTTGGAGCATGTGAACATATACTGGTCCATATCAAGAGGCATTCGTGACAGCCCGTCAGCATCACCATTTGATCTCCCTGGCCGATACTTAATCGTAAACTCGAAGTCAGCAAGTTCAGCTACCCACCTATGCATTGTGGCATTGAGTTTAGCAGATGACAGGACATTGGTTAGGGGGTTATTGTCGGTGTAAACGACAAAAGAGGGTGCATAATAAAGGTACTCCCTAAACCTTTCACAAATGGCCCATTTCATTGTTAAAAATTCTAATTTACCAGAATGCAAATGATAGTTCTTTTCTGGCGGGGTCAAGGTCCTGGATCCGTAACCAATAACTACCAGTTTGCTTTGCTGTCTTTGATAGAGTACTGCCCCAAGACCCTCTTGAGATGCATCACAGTGCAGTATAAAAGGTTCCTCAAAATCAGGGTAACCTAGTATGGGTGGGTGCAGTAGGTAGTCTATTAGTTCACAAAGTATAGACTGGTGTTTCTCCGTCCACGTGATAGGCTGACTTGAGGATAACTGATTGGTCAGGTTTTGTTTCCTCGCTCTTCTTTTCATTTCAAGTTTGCGTGGGAGTGTTCTGGGTGTGCCTTCAGATGACAGTAAGCTGTACAGTGGCTTGGCGATTCGTGAGAAGTTCTGAATATAGGGTCTATAATATGAGATGAACCCTAAAATCTTTCTCAGCTCGCCCACCTTTGATGGTTTGCGATCCTTCAGAGCTTGTACAGGTGCTAACTCTTTTGGGTCCATAGTATATCCATCTTTGGACACAATCTTTCCCAAGAACTTGACTTTGTCTTTAAACACCTCACATTTTCTCGGAGTTAGCTTGACACCATGCTGTTGATAGCGGCGCAGTACTGCTCTCAGGTCTTGTAGGTGATCATCAAATGTTTTGCTGTGAATGAGATTATCATCAAGGTACGGCTGGCATGTGTCATCTCTCAAGCCTGCTAGGCACTCCTCCATGCTACGCTGGAACTCTGCTGGGGCTGAGGCGAGACCAAAGGGGATCCTTAACCACTCATAAAGGCCCCAAGGTGTTATGAAGGCGGTGAGCGACCTACTGTCTTCCTCCAAGAACCCTTGGTGGTAGGCCTTTCCCTGGTCCAGTACAGAGAACCATGCACTACCACACAAGCTGTTGAGAATGTCTTGCACACGGGGAATGGGGTGTCGATCTGGTATGGACTTAAGGTTTAGTTCCCTATAATCCACACAAAGGCGGAGCGTCCCATCCTTTTTGCGGACACAAACCAGTGGTGAGGAATAAGGAGAGCGTGATTTTTGTATCCACCCTCTATTCAGAAGATCCTCTAGATATTCCTTTACCTCTTTGTGTAGTGGTTTGGGAACTGAGGTGTAGGTACGCGTGACAGGAGTAGTGTCTTTGAGCCTAATTTTTAGTTTTAATGAAGGGATACAGCCAACATCTTGATCTCCTTTAGAAAAGGCATGACACTCCTCCCTCAACACTATGCGGACCTTGTCCTGTTGCTCTGGTGTCAGATGGTCGAGGGCCACAGGTGGGTCCCAAAGCTCCTTTTCTTGGTGTTGTTTTTCTTGTACATTGTTTTTGTCTGTGTCAGTTGTTACCTTATCCTCCTTGTTTTCAGCACTTGGTGAATGAGCACCTTCCAGTTGTCCTGCCTGCAGAGGTTGAGCGCTTGCTGGGTAGACAGCTTTAACCTGCTGGAGCTGGCCTAATACAGTCCGTGCTATGAGAGTAATATTCCGACTACTTTCATTTGTCACAGGCACAGAAACCTTTGACCAGCCTCCCTTATGCAAACTTAGTACTGCCTCTGATAAAGTCAGTCCATCTGGCCACTTTGAGCCATCTACCGGTTCAAACAAGGCGTCTTGTCCATCTGCACAGGGTCTGCGTACACTGCACCTCACCAGCTGAGTTTGACCTGGGGGAATAGTTACTCTTGGTTGCCCTACTCTCACTACTCCCTCTCTCACGTCGTCATCACATTTCTTCACGAGCTGTATAAATATCTCAGTTTTTGAGCAGTCCAATGAGAATGCTTCCTGTACTGATGCTGAGGTAACCTCTGGATACTGCTCCATCCCATTTTTGACTAATTGTTCAATGACATTATAACCAATTATGGGCGGCTCAGCGACACCTGGCTCACTTGAGATTAACACAGGGACAAGCAGTTCTTGTGAGAATTGGTTTGAGGGATTTAGCATGAACTTTAACTCTATCCAACCTGAAAAAGGAATGACTGTTTGGTTTGCAGCTTTCCCAATGAGTGTTTCCCCTTCATCCAGAAGTTCTTCTAGGCTGCGTGTCTCAATATGTGGAAGGTATGTACTACACCAACTTTCATTGATAATCGTTACCTGCGAACCGGTGTCCCATAATGCCTTTGTAGGTACTCCCTCGAAACAACAGTCAACTAGACACTTCTTACCAATAAGTGCATGCAGCTTAGCCTGACGACGTGAGGTCATGGAATTGGTGTAAGTGGCACCCACCCCTTGGTGTGTACTGTTGCTGTTTTGTAACTGAGCTTCAAGTCGTCTTATTCTATCTAATAGCAGCTCTTGCACCTTACTGTCTGTTTCAGAGGATTTCCTTGAGGTTGGCGCCACCTTGTGGGGTTGGACAGTTACAGTCTCTGGTCGGTTGCCTGTTCCCCGAGCTCCTCTGCATCCCCTTGAAAAGTGTCCTTTAGATCCACATTTGAAACAATGTTCACATTGATCGCTCTGTCCACTGTCTTCACATGCTGCGCAGACTCTGCGTTGGGTGCGTTTTTGGCTCAGAGTTGCACGTTGCTGGCGGCCCTGCAGACTTTTCCTGATGTCGGCCATTTCCTCTCTGAGTAGGTGCACTGTCTCATATAACTCAGTATCTCTCGAGTTGTCAGGTGCTTGAGTTTTACGTGTTTTTGGTTTAACAACGTCTTTTTGGTCCTGCACCCCCACTCTCATTTCTGAACTGGAACTACTCTGAGTTGAGCCTGCTTGTGCTTCTGTCTGTAGCTCGTTGACTTTTGGAGCTCGACTTACAGTATTTTTACGCTGTTTCGACTGGCGTTCTGACTCTACACTCGCTGCTTCATTCAGCTTCTCAATGAGAGTCTCATCTGTCACTGTGGTGTCATCTAAATGTGGCTTGAGCTGGAACTTTATGTGATCACTGACAAGTCCTGTGCTGACAGACCTTAGAAACTTCCTTTGTATCACATCTGGACTGTACTGATCATCTGAACCCGATTCTTTTGCAGCAAGGAGAAGTCGCTCTTTTAGCTCGATAGCTCTGAAGAGGAAGTTCTGGGGAGATTCACGGCTGTCCTGAGTGACGTTTACAAGCTTGTGATACAAGTCCATCGAACTATCTTCTTTAAAGTGACCCTTTAATATTGTCTTTAACTGCACCAGACTGAGGTCACTTTTAACTTCAAGCATGTCTCGCAGACTTAAGCCTGGGCTGATGGCTTTTACTACAGCCTCCACAACTTCATCTTCACTATGCCCCTTTGATAAGCCTCTCTCAATTTGGTGCATTAAGTTTGTAAAGGAAAGCTTATCTTTTTGTCCTTTTTCCCCAATCTGTCCACTGATCTTAAATTCTCTTCTTATTGTGACTTCTTGTAATCTGTTCGTGGGCAGACTGGTGCTTGTCTGGACTGAGGGCACATTTTGTAGTAAACTTACTTTATCACTCAGCCTTTGTCCTTCAGTTACAGGTGCTTGGTTGCTTTCCTGAAGTTGTTCCTTTACTGTAGAATTAGTTTCAGCTGGACTTGCCTTGGAAAGCATTAGCAAAGTATCCAAATATTGTTTAGCCACCTCGTCTTCCTCCTCTTCCATGGCCTCGTCTATTGACTCCATAATGGTTGATATCACTGTCCGCCTGTTTGCTGCTCTTCCATAGTCTACTTTGGCCTGCACACACACCTCTTTGAGCTCACCCAGCTTCAGGGTCCATAGCTGCTGCGCAAGCTGCTCTGCTGACTCTTCCAGGCTCATCTTGCTCGTGCCGTGTGCTGCGTGGCCACGCCTCCCTTCTGAATGCGCGGACCGTCAGCGGTGGAGTTATCCGACAAAGAGTCCGGAGAAAACACTCTCAACAGGCTCCATCCATCCCGGACGAGCCCCCAAATGTAGCACAAAAGGTTGGATGAATGAGCCCGGTAGAGTGAAGTTTCCTTTCTTTTATTAGCCACAATAATAGCACTGCAAAACAGGAGACACCGCTTCAACATGCTGCGCTCAACAAGGCACGCTCCGATATGGACCCGCAAGGACCCCTAGCTGCCCCCCACCTGCCTGCATGAGTTCCCCAAGCATCTCCTGACCAAAATTACACTTTGTCCCACAACTGCATTACTGCACCCACCTGTCTGAACCTGTGGCTGATCTCACGATCCCTCCTCCCATCATTCATGATAAAAACCCTGAGATACTTAAACTCCTCCACCTAGGGAAGGTCCAACCCCCCCTACCTGGAGAGGGCATGCTATCCTTTTCCATGAGAAGACCATGGACTCAGATTTGGAGGTGCTGGTCCGCATCCCAACCGCTTCACATGCAGCTGTGAACCGTTCCAGTGAGCGCTGGAGGCCCTCATGCACCGCCGCCAGAAGGACGTCATCTGCAAGGAGCAGAGGCGTCACCCTCCGGCCCCCCCACATGATGTCCTCCTGCTCCTGGCTGTGCCTTGACACCCTGTCCATGAATATCATGAACAAAAGGGGTGACAAGGCAGAGCCCTGGCGGAGTCCAACGCCCACCATGAAGTCTGTCTTAATGCCAATATACGGACGCAGCTCCTACACTGGGAGTACAAAACCGGATTGCCCGGAGCAGTGGTTCTGGTTCTCCATACTCTCTTAGCACCTCCCACTAGACATCTCGAGGTACACAATCATAAGCCTTCTCCAAGTCCACCAAACTAGATTGGCAAACTCCCATGCCCTCTTGATAATCTATGAGAGAGGGAAGAGCTGCTCCGTTGTTCCACGGCCAGGACGGAATCCGCATTGCTCCTCCTTTACCTGAGGTTCGACTATCGGTCAGACTCTCCTTTCCAGTACCCCCCCATAGACTTACCCAGGGAGGCTGAGAAGTGTGATGATAATTGGCACATATTCTCTGGTCCCCTTTTTTAAAAATGGGGACCACCACCACGGTCTGCAAGTCAGATGGTTCTGTACCCGAGGTCCATGTGATCCTAGAGGCATATCAACCAGGACAGCCCCACAATATCCAGGGCCTTCAGCAGCTCCAGGCGTATCTCATCCACTCCTGGGGCCTTGCCACCAAGGAGTTCTTTGACCACCCTGGTGACTTCCACTAGGGAAATGGACGAGGCCTCACCGGAGCCCTCAGGCCCCGCCTCCTGTAAGGAAAGCATGTCCAGTTGGTTCAGGAAATCTTCAAGTGTTCCTTCCACCTCCAGAGGATAGTACCCCAGAACCTCTTTGAGGCCAACCAAAAATGCCTCTCCATGTCCTCACCAAACTCGTTTTACAAAGCAAATCACCTTCACATCAACTCATTCTACAAATGTTCCTTTAACGGAGACACACAGGAAGTAGATGCTAAAGACTGGCTTTTATGTTCTATTGTTCTCCAACACCTGGTGGAGACCGAGGACAGACTTCCTGCTCTCTGGTAACCTCCATTCTGATTGGAGTTTATTGTGATCCGCCTTCTTGTTTTGTAGTTTCATCACCCGTCCCACACCCTCCCTCCACCTCTCTCTCTCTCTCTCTTTATCTCTCTCTCTCTCTCTATCTCTACACACACACACACCAAGTTGTATATAAGTAGTTAGAATCTGCATTTTATTTGTTTTCATTGTAAATAGATATCATTTTTGGAATCATACGAGCTGTTTTATTAATGAGCACAAAGGTGAATGAAATGTCCACTCCTCTGTGTGAAGAACTCCAAAATCCTGCAAGCTTTACTGTTCAATCTAATAATAATAATGGCTTGGATTTATATAGCGCTATTCTCGCAGTGACTCAAAGCGCGTACAGAGACCATTATTCATTCACACCAGTCCCACCAGTGATGGTAAGCTACGTTGTAGCCACAGCTGCCCTGGGGCATGCTGACAGAGGCGTGGCTGCCTCTGTTGGCATGAATTAATTTAACTAGTAATTCAAATTTCAAATTGATTGTTTAGTATACCTGTTAAACAGGTGGTGCTCAGGTATCTGATAGAGATCTGATACAATTTTCAATAACAGAATATTAACTATCTCTGATCATTATTAATCATTATCTATAGCGAAACTGCCATAGCCCAACATTAGTGGTACCACGTGCCTGAAGTTTCTTGTTTACTGTCAACACTTGCTCAAACTCTCAAAGTCATGTTCCTCTTTTGTTGTTGCTTTTTTGTTAATTCGTGTTCCTGCTTCATCCCTACAACGACATGAGAGGCAGTGGGTGGAGACGGGTGGAGACAGTGAATGAAATCAGCTGTGAGAACAAATTAAACAGGCTCAGGGTTCAGGATTGCCTCTTTATTTCCTGTTTGTGACACATGTGGAGCTTTCCTGCCGGTTCCTCTCAGGACTCTTCAGCTTTCACCTCAGGAGCAGATTTCTTATGGCAAAAATCTGTGAGGACAGAAAATCAGAGGAATTTGACGTCTGTGAAAATCATGTGAGTCTCATTTCTGCACCCAACACAGGAATCAGCTTCCAGCTCCTGGTTCTTATTGAGGAACGCTTCTCTGTCTGATAGGCCTGGGGACTCTCACTGTAGTGTGCTGTGGTGTCTAACTGTAGTGTCCTCTGGTGGTGTCTCATTGTAGTGTCCTCTGGTGGTGTCTCACTGTAGTGTCCTCTGGTGGTGTCTCACTGTAGTGTGCTGTGGTGCCTCATTGTAGTGTCCTCTGGTGGTGTCTCACTGTAGTGTGCTGTGGTGCCTCATTGTAGTGTCCTCTGGTGGTGTCTCACTGTAGTGTGCTGTGGTGTCTCACTGTGGTGTGCTTTGGTGTCTCACTGTAGTGTCCTCTGGTGGTGTCTCGGTGTAGTGTGCTGTGGTGTCTCATTGTAGTGTCCTCTGGTTTACGTACCTGAAACTCCGTCGTAGACGTACGGTTGTTCTGTGGGGAATTTCAGACACTTGGCGAATTTGTTCAGATGCTCCTGATAGGCTTTCTGCTCATCTACGTCCCGATGCTGACCGTCCTTCCCTGTCACACACACACACACACACACACACACACACACACACACACACACACACACACACACACACACACACACACACACACACACACACACACACACACACACACACACACACACACACACACACACAGCTCAATGAGATGACATCATCACTTAGTTTAACAGACCTGTGTGGTATTGTGTATCACTTGGAACTGCGGTGATGTGTTGATAATTTCATGGTGTTCCACAAGCAGTGATGTTACTATTTCCAAACCAGTAATCAGATTAAAGTTACTTCTCCTAGTTACTGTGTTACTAATGTAGCGTCCTTTAGGACGAGTTTCTTGTCTGAAAAGCCGCTTTATAATGAAACTGAACCCTGCCGCTCCTTCATTCTCCTCCAAACGGACGGACACACACACACACACACAGTGCATGCAGTCACCTGACCCGCCCCTTTTTCCCCTCTCAGCCAATCACAGGCCAACTCACTGTGTTCAGGTGACACAAAAGAATCGGAGCAAACGTCACTAAACAACAACAAAAGACTACAACGACATCTCCAGGTCAATAAAAACCAGTAATAGTAAAAATCTGATAATAAAACCATGAGTCACATATAAACACAACAAGAATGAAGGTCAAAGGTTAAATGTGTATCAGCAGGAGGTCAGGAGGCAGGTTGTGTGTGTGTGTGTGTGTGTGTGTGTGTGTGTGTGTGTGTGTGTGTGTGTGTGTGTGTGTGTGTGTGTGTGTGTGTTGTGTGTGGTGTTACTGTAGTTCAGCAGGTAGCGTCCGCTCTGAGATGCTCTGTAAACCAGCAGCAGACAGTTGGGGCAGCTCTTGTAGACGTCGATAGCAGCTGATTCATTGTAGTGCTGAATGACTCCATCTGTGTCTTTTCCTGAAACGCACACAGCAGACATCACACTGCAACGTCTCGATCGTCTGAAACATCTACAGTTGGACTGTGCGTGTGTGTGTGTGTGTGTGTCGTACTGATGACGTCGCTGTGCAGTGTGAGGGTCTCGGACTCGGTGAAGGTCATATTTGCGCGGTACTCGGTGCAGGACGTGGTGTTGGAGCTGGGGGGAGAACACACACCGTTCACATGACACAGGGAACCGTGGAACCTGGACAAGCTTCACGGCGAAAAACTCACAGGTACACGTTCTCCTCGTCGAACTCCACCGTGCTGTTGTCCAACTGTCTGAGCGCCACGTGGGAAGTGGAAATATTCCCAACCAGCTCCTGATCAGAGTCTGCTACCGACCAGACCAGAACCCAGTCGCCCAGCATCTGAAGGGGGATGAAGAACCATCAAGACAACAGATAATCACTCAAAATACAAGACAGATAAACACTGCAGTGCCAAAAGTATTTGCTCGCCCGCCTTTGCGCCACATGACCTTGAGTGACCTCTTGTTAAACCAGAGGGTTTAATCTGATGTGGCTCCACCGTCTGAAGCTTGAACAGCTTCAGCTCTTCCTTCAAGCTTCATGAATGTTTATTGGGGTTTTTTTGTCTTTCAAATGTTTATCTGTTGTGACATTTTCACATGTCACAGATGTAGTATCATCATATTGTTAGCCTGCCTAAGAGGGTAAAAGGAAGAAACACATACGACATGAAGAATAAAATGATTCGTGCATATTCAAGCGCACATATATACAATCACATGTATAACAATACATATCCTTCCCACAATGCCTTGCACCCCTTTAAATAGTTACCCCCCCTTAAGTAGTCCACAAAGACTTCACATTTTACGTGGAGCACTATTGACCCTGGTAATCATCTTTTCAAAGGCAGCAGTCTCTGTCATGAGTCTTGACCACTCCACCAGCGCTCTTCCAGCTGCACCATTTTGAGCCGAGCCACGACAATAGAAGTGGTTATTGACAGCTGGAGTTCTGCTTTGGTAAGGCCTGGTGGCACTGGAGCCTTATCCATTAACAAACACTTGGTGATTCTGGTAATGGTCATTTAAGCCAAAGGTTTTTCAGAACCACCTTCCAGAGGGGCAGTACTCTATGGCATGAAGGAATGTGCCCAGGTCTTTATGGCATTTGCAGCATTTACTGTCCTGAGCGATTCCCATTTTAAACAATCTCAGTGGTGTAGAATAACATCTGTGTGCGATCTTATAGTGGATGAACTTACTCCTTGCATCTCTTCTAGCCCAGCCTGCATTAGAGATCACATCCTGTAATACTTCTTCACTAATCTCATCACCAAGATCCCCCTGCCACGTTAGTCTGAAGTTTTCACCCTTTCTTGTTTGAATAAATTACGTCTTTCTATAAAACAGTGAGGCAGAGTGCAGATTATGATGGGAATTGAGAAATTCTTGAACCTTCTTTTCTTCTTCCTCTGGCCACTCCAATCCAAAAGTAGAACTCACACTACTCCTCAACCGTAAATACTTCCAGAAATCCACTTTATCTGGTAAAACATATTGTTGCAATTCTGTGCTTTTTCCCATTCCATAAAATAATCCGTAAACATAGGATTTTATTGTGTGAAGATCCTGTCAGAGATGGTTACTGGTCTCATCATGGAGACATATTTATATTGTGGAACGACTGCCATCTTTATAATATTACTTTTCCCCCTCAGATTGAGGTTAGTCAATTTCAATTTGTCCAAATTTGTCTTAATTTCTTGAATTAAATGAGCTGCAATAATAGAAAATATATTTTCTAGATCCGAGCATAATCTAATCTTTGGATATTTCATTCCGGATGAGATAACCTGAAGCTGAAATGTAGAGATTACTGATTGGCTACACCCTTTGCCAATTTACTTTATAACCTGAAAATTTTGAAAATGATTTAATTATTGATAAAACATTAGGAGGTGGACACTATAGGGTCTTTGATAAGTAACAAAATGTTATCTGCGTCCAGAAACATTTTGTGTTCCTTCTCCCTTGTGACACTCCTTTAATACCAGTTTCTGTCCAAGTTGCAAAGGCCAGGGACTCGAGGAACAAGGTAAAAAAAAGAGAGGACTAAGAGGGTCTCCTTGTTTAGGCCAAAAGAAGGGCGAGGTCAGTCCATTCATCGTTACTGTCGGCCTGGGATCTGAATAGACCATATTCACCTCTTTGATAAAACTTTCCCCAAATCCAAGTATCCCAAGCGTACGCCGCAAAAAGTTCCACTCCACCTAATGAACGCCTTGTGGGCGTCTAAAGAGAAGGCAGCTGTTGGGGTGCTTTCATCTGGATTAAGCCGTGTGAGGTGTTAAAGGGGTCGAGCGTTATCTGAAGATGATCTTCCTTTAATGAATCCCACCTGATCCGAGTGTATTAAGTGTGATAGAACACTCTCTGGCCTCATAGCCAGGAACTTCGTCAGGATTTCACAATCCGCAATGATCAGACTGATCAGGTCTAAAACTTCCTGGATCAGTGAGAGCTTTATCTTTATTAGCGATTAGGAGAAGAGCTGGAACAGTCTCTGTTCTGTCAGGTGGAGGTCAGGACTCTGCAGGACAGTCAGATGGGACCATCCAGGTCTATATGGACCTACTTGCGTTGCGGGGCCGCCATGTTGGAACAGGAAGTGGCCGTCTCCCAATGAAATAGTCCAAAATGTCTTGGTCTGCTGAAGCTTTCAGAGTTTCTTTCACTGGAACTAAAAAAGCCGAGTGACTCGATGAAAACCAGCAAATCTGGTGATCAGGAAGTTTGTTAACCTGAAGATCCAATGAATTCTGAGTTGCTGCTATTCCCAATCATCGAGGTGATTGATCTGATACGCCTGTAGGCCATTGAAGTGATCGGAAGACCTGAGTTCAATGATTTGGAGAGCCGAAGAAACACTTCATGGCTCAAAAGGCACTTTGACATTTGGCTGGTTAAGCTTCAATGTTCATCAATGTTAGTATTTATTTCAATGAGAGATTGCAGCAAGCTGAAACGATATAAACACGAGGTGAAGTCACGGGAGGGTTTTACTCTGAAGACTTTCTCACCTCGTCCTTGTCTCCCCGTTGAAACTGTTTTGCCAGAGCTCCACAGTCTTCCGGCTCTGTGTCGGAGACGACGGCCCCCAACAGCAGCAGCAGCAGCACCGCCTGTTTCATTGCACTCCTCATCTTGCTCTGAGGATCGAATCAAACCCACCTCAGTGTGTCTGCTCTCGTCAGGACCAGCATTTATACCCTTCTGGTCCCCCAACCCCCCCAGCGTGGGGTCCAAAGTGTGATTGTGTTTGTGCACAGAGTGAACTCTGACTGAGCGTGTGATCGACAGGGATGATTTATTTACTTATGTTGAGTGATGAAAGTTCAGACAAGGATGAGAGATATTTGATCCTGATACTACACTGTGTACACACACACACACACACACACACACACACACACACACACACACACACACACACACACACACACACACACACACATACACACACACACACACACACACTGGAAACTAAACTCTGGAAACAGTTGTTTTTCCACCCTGTTTGGCCCTGTTTACACCAACTCTGATTTCAAGTGAAAACAGAAAACTTTTGTGGAATTTTGGGTTCCGTTCATGCGACAACGATGGACTTGCACTGAAAGCTTTTAATCATCTGTCAACTAGAATGTCCATGTTCTCCCATTGTTAATGTTTCGAGTGGATTGTTTCTGCTCGCACCAACTCGTGGGCCACAATGCCAGGAGAGCAAGACTTCATCCACTCCGACTTGGTGTCACAGTTCTATTTATTTTCTCTTGTCTGGTCTTCCTTAATGTTTCCTGATGTACGGTGTCGAGTCCCGGCCTGTTCACTGTCCTCCCCGATTACCCCGATCACTGCCTCGTCAACAGTGAGACGCCACCGCTCCGGCCAGGAAGTAACTTTAACTAGTAACCACTCTGACCATGGAAGTAACTTTAACTAGTTACCGCTTCTACCAGGAAGTGACTTTAACTAGTTACCGCTCCTACCAGGAAGTAACTTTAACTGGCCACTGCTTCGACCAGGAAGTAACTTTAACTAGTTACCGCTTCTACCAGGAAGTAACTTTAACTAGTCACCACTCCTACCAGGAAGTAACTTTAACAAGCTACCGCTCCTACCAGGAAGTAACTTTAACTAGCCACTGCTTCGACCAGGAAGTAACTTTAACTCGCGAACACTCCAACCAGGAAGAAACTTTAACTTGCCACCGCTCCAACCATGAAGTTACTTTAATGAGCTCCCGCTTCAACCAGGAAGTAACTTTAACTAGCCACCGCTCCAACCAGGAAGTAACTTTAGCTAGCCACTGCTTCGACCAGGAAGTAACTTTAACTAGCCACTGCTTCGACCAGGAAGTAACTTTAACTCGCGAACACTCCAACCAGGAAGAAACTTTAACTTGCCACCGCTACAACCATGAAGTTACTTTAATGAGCTACCGCTTCAACCAGGAAGTAACTTTAAATAGCTACCGCTTCGACCAGGAAGTAACTTCATCTAGTAACCGCTCGAACCAGGAAGTAACTTTGACGAGCAACCATTCCAACCAGGAAGTAACTTAAACTAGCTCCCTCTTCGACCAGGAAGTAACTTCATCTAGCCACCGCTCGAACCAGGAAGCAACTTTGACTAGCTACCATTCCAACCAGGAAGTAACTTCAATGAGCCACCACTCCAACCAAGAAGTGACTTTAACTAGCCACCGCTCCAATCAGGAAGTAACTTTAACTGGCCACTGCTTCGACCAAGAAGTAACTTTAACTAGTTACCGCTTCTACCAGGAAGTAACTTTAACTAGTCATCACTCCTACCAGGAAGTAACTTTAACCAGCTACCGCTCCGACCAGGAAGTAACTTTAACTAGCAACTGCTTCGACCAGGAAGTAACTTTAACTCGCTAACACTCCAACCAGGAAGAAACTTTAACTTGCCACCGCTCCAACCATGAAGTTACTTTAATGAGCTACCGCTTCAACCAGGAAGTAACTTCATCTAGTCACCGCTCGAACCAGGAAGTAACTTTGACTAGCAACCATTCCAACCAGGAAGTAACTTCACTAGTCATCACTCCTACCAGGAAGTGACTTTAACCAGCTACCGTTAATACCAGGAAGTAACTTTAACTAGCAACTGCTTCGACCAGGAAGTAACTTTAACTCGCTAACACTCCAACCAGGAAGAAACTTTAACTTGCCACCGCTACAACCATGAAGTTACTTTAATGAGCTACCGCTTCAACCAGGAAGTAACTTTAAATAGCTACCGCTTCGACCAGGAAGTAACTTCATCTAGTAACCGCTCGAACCAGGAAGTAACTTTGACGAGCAACCATTCCAACCAGGAAGTAACTTAAACTAGCTCCCTCTTCGACCAGGAAGTAACTTCATCTAGCCACCGCTCGAACCAGGAAGCAACTTTGACTAGCTACCATTCCAACCAGGAAGTAACTTCAATGAGCCACCACTCCAACCAAGAAGGGACTTTAACTAGCCACTGCTCCAATCAGGAAGTAACTTTAACTGGCCACTGCTTCGACCAAGAAGTAACTTTAACTAGTTACCGCTTCTACCAGGAAGTAACTTTAACTAGTCATCACTCCTACCAGGAAGTAACTTTAACCAGCTACCGCTCCGACCAGGAAGTAACTTTAACTAGCAACTGCTTCGACCAGGAAGTAACTTTAACTCGCTAACACTCCAACCAGGAAGAAACTTTAACTTGCCACCGCTCCAACCATGAAGTTACTTTAATGAGCTACCGCTTCAACCAGGAAGTAACTTCATCTAGTCACCGCTCGAACCAGGAAGTAACTTTGACTAGCAACCATTCCAACCAGGAAGTAACTTCACTAGTCATCACTCCTACCAGGAAGTGACTTTAACCAGCTACCGTTAATACCAGGAAGTAACTTTAACTAGCAACTGCTTCGACCAGGAAGTAACTTTAACTCGCTAACACTCCAACCAGGAAGAAACTTTAACTTGCCACCGCTACAACCATGAAGTTACTTTAATGAGCTACCGCTTCAACCAGGAAGTAACTTTAAATAGCTACCGCTTCGACCAGGAAGTAACTTCATCTAGTAACCGCTCGAACCAGGAAGTAACTTTGACGAGCAACCATTCCAACCAGGAAGTAACTTAAACTAGCTCCCTCTTCGACCAGGAAGTAACTTCATCTAGCCACCGCTCGAACCAGAAAGCAACTTTGACTAGCTACCATTCCAACCAGGAAGTAACTTCAATGAGCCACCACTCCAACCAAGAAGTGACTTTAACTAGCCACCGCTCCAACCAGGAAGTAACTTTAACTAGCTACCGCATCGATCAGGAACTAACTTTAACTAGCCACCACTCCGACCAGGAAGTAACTTTCACTAGCCACCGCTCTGACCAGGAAGTAACTTTAGCTAGTCACTGTTTCAACCAGGAAGTAACTTTAACTAGCAACTGCTTCGACCAGGAAGTAACTTTAACTCGCTAACACTCCAACCAGGAAGTAACTTTAGCTAGTCACCGCTCGAACCAGGAAGTAACTTTGACTAGCAACCATTCCAACCAGGAAGTAACTTAACTAGTCATCACTCCTACCAGGAAGTAACTTTAACCAGCTACCGCTCCTACCAGGAAGTAACTTTAACTAGCAACTGCTTCGACCAGGAAGTAACTTTAACTCGCGAACACTCCAACCAGGAAGAAACTTTAACTTGCCACCGCTACAACCATGAAGTTACTTTAATGAGCTACCGCTTCAACCAGGAAGTAACTTTAAATAGCTACCGCTTCGACCAGGAAGTAACTTCATCTAGTAACCGCTCGAACCAGGAAGTAACTTTGACGAGCAACCATTCCAACCAGGAAGTAACTTAAACTAGCTCCCTCTTCGACCAGGAAGTAACTTCATCTAGCCACCGCTCGAACTAGGAAGCAACTTTGACTAGCTACCATTCCAACCAGGAAGTAACTTCAATGAGCCACCACTCCAACCAAGAAGTGACTTTAACTAGCCACCGCTCCAACCAGGAAGTAACTTTAACTAGCTACCGCTTCGATCAGGAACTAACTTTAACTAGCCACCACTCCGACCAGGAAGTAACTTTCACTAGCCACCGCTCTGACCAGGAAGTAACTTTAGCTAGTCACTGTTTCAACCAGGAAGTAACTTTAACTAGCCACCACTCCGACCAGGAAGTAACTTTCACTAGCCACCGCTCTGACCAGGAAGTAACTTTAACTAGCTTCCATGCCAACCAGGAAGTAACTTTCACTTGTCACTGCTTCAACCAGGAAGTAACTTTATCTAGCTACCATTCCAACCAGGAAGTAACTTTAACTCGTCACTGCTTCAACCAGGAAGTAACTTTAACTAGCCGCTGCTCTGGCCAGGAAGTAACTCTAGTGAGCTTGCCACCACCAGTGACGCTGGTAATGTATTACTTAATAACGTGTGGTCATAATGATCACATTAATTAGTAATATGACCATTTTTCACTAATGAGTTATCTAATGCGTTACTTTTTCCACACCAGTAATAAGATTAAAGTTACTTATCAAAGTGATTGTGCGGTACTTTTCTAGCCTCCCACAGGATGTTGGAAAGGAGGACGAGTTTCTTGTAGGTCAAGCCGATTTATAACTGAACAGGCTGAGGTTTACCAGGCTGCTCTTCCATTCCTTCCCACACACACGCACGCACGCACGCACGCACGCACGCACGCACGCACACACACACACACACACACACACACACACACACACACACACACACACACACACACACACACACACACTTGACCCACCCACCTTCTCCAGTCTCAGCCAATCACAGTCCAAACCGCTCTAACGGCGCATTCAAGTAACAAAAGAAGAGGAACCAACAGAACGTCATCAATGAACATTTCAACTGCATAGATGTCCCACTATTTTTGTAATTTTCCTTAGTAAAAATATATATTGATGTTTCAAAAACAAGTAATCAGTAAAGTAACTAAGTTACTCGTCAGCCCTGCCTCCCAGTGTGTTGAAGCTCTGTTGACTCTGTCGACCCGTGTTTCATGTTTGGACCATGAAAAAAACCTTGGTGAAGTGGTGAGTGTTTGGGTCCTTCTTCTAACACTGGGAGCTCATTGGGAAAACAAGGACATCGAAACACATTTTTACACGAAGGTCATATTTCACACCACCATCTATCATTTCAGAAAAGATTCAGGTTTACATGCCAACATTCTGAAAATGGTGTCAGTTTCCGTGGAAACTCAGAAACTGTGGAAACAGTGTAGTTTTCATGTTGGTCCACTAGTTGGCGCTGTTGTTTGTTTTTGTAATGAAACAACACATGCATGTCTAAAATGCTTTGAAAGATGGATCAATGTGTTATTAATATACCTGATATACTTTTTGTTTTCCCTAAACTCCAACTGTCATTTCAAGTAAACAAACCACAAAACACACTCATGAATTAACTTGGTTATAATGTAAAGTGAGAGAACTTTGCTCCTGAATAATTCTTTAAACCGTTATTTGGGAATCAAAGATTTTTTTAAATGGAGGGAGTGGAAATGTGAAGGAGATCAGACAGATATGGGGGGGCAAGGTTGTGAAGGGCCTTGGATGTTAACAGAAGGATTTTGAATTGAATACGGAACTGAGCCACTGGAGCTGTTGGAGGACTGGAGTGATGTGGTGGGTGGAGGAGCTATTGGAGGACTGGAGAAATGTGGTGGGTGGAGGAGCTGTTGGAGGACTGGAGTGATGTGGTGGGTGGAGGAGCTATTGGAGGACTGGAGAAATGTGGTGGGTGGAGGAGCTGTTGGAGGACTGGAGTGATGTCATGGGTGGAGGAGCTGTTGGAGGACTGGAGTGATGTAATTGGTGGGTGGAGGAGCTGGTGAAGGACTGGAGTGATGGGATGAGTGGAGGAGCTGTAGGAGGACTGGAGTGATCTGATGGGTGGATGAGCTGTTGAAGGACTGGAGTGATGTCATGGGTGGAGGAGCTGTTGGAGCACTGGAGTGATGTGATGGGTGGAGGAGGGAGTTACAGTAATCCAGGCAGGAAGTAACGAGGTTGTGGACTAGGATGGCGGCATTGTGGGGGGTGGGGCAGAGGTGGAGGTGATTGATGTTTCGTAGATGGACGTCATTATTAATGTGAGATTGGAATGATAGAGTGCTGTGGAGGATGACCCCCAGACTCTTAACCTGGTTGGGTGTGAAACGGCGGTGTTGTCAGTGTTGATGGAGAAGTTGCTGGTTCTGGATAAACTGGACTTGGTGCCAATGAGAAGGGCCTCAGTTTGATTGTTGTTTAATTTCAGGGAATTGAGATTGAATCAGGTTTTCAGAAATACAACGAGCGAGGGAGGAGGGTGGGAGGGTGGGTGAGGGTTTAGTGGTGAGGTAGAGCTGGGTGTCATCCGCGTAGCAATGGAAAGGTTTGTTAAATTTACGGAAGATATTGCCGAGGGGAAGGAGGTAAATAATGAGGTGGAGGGGCCCCAGGACAGAGCCTTGCTCTGGGGCCCTGTCGTTGGAGTCAAAGAAATTTGCGTGGTTATTCGTCTTTTTATCACTTTATTCAAAGTTCAGGCAGAAGTTACAGATGATCTCACAACGGCATGTCGACCAGTTCGTCTTCTTTACAGAAAGCTGCAGAGACACAAACACACAGGAAACACTCAGTTCTGTCCTCAATCATCCCGCCGGAATGCTTTCAAGGTGACGCACCTTTGGCCTGGTCGTACTGGAACTTGGCCTCTCCTGTGAACCCGAGGCAGCTCGCCTGCTGCCGGAAGCGTTCCCGATCTTCGTCCTTCACCGTGCTGGAATCTTTGGCTGGAAGCAAAGACAGAATCGTCGAATCACAGTGTGCTAAGTAAGCCTATGTTCCCGTTTCCTGATCAATTCTCTCGTACCGTAGAAGTAAAGAGCGTTAGTGTTGATCTCGTTTTCCGTCTGGATGTTGAGCTTCATGAACTGGAACAGTTGATTGAGGTTTTTGGAGCTGGTGTTCCCGGCAATGACCCAGCAGCCCTCACAGGTCGGCAGCAGCTCGAACACCGACGTGAAGTTCCCAGCTGGAACCGAAATCATATCAGCAAAACATCTGCGGCAGGTACCGAGAACTTACCTCAGACGCCGGAGGCTGCGGACGGAAACACTAACAAGATTTTAAAGAGAAATTAAAGAACTACAAAGAAGGAGCCGATGAACTAAAAAGATCCAAGAAAACATTTAAAATACATTGTAGAGAAAGCCCCACTGTCGCCCATCAACCCCCAATTTATACTGTATACACAATCCAGACACACCTTCACGTGAAAACCATTGTCTGGGAACGTTTCTGAAAACATGTTGAAACTTACCTGCCATCACTGTTTTGTCTCCTTCAATCTTCATGTCGACTTTTAATTTATAACAGGTTCCATTTCTGAAAGAAATAGGAAAAGTGACACGTGTGTGTGTGTGTGTGTGTGTGTGTGTGTGTGTGTGTGTTTGTGTGTGTGTGTGTGTGTGTGTGTGTGTGTGTGTGTGTGTGTGTGTGTGTGTGTGTGTGTGTGTGTGTGTGTGTGTGTGTGTGTGTGTGTGTGTGTGTGTGTGTTCTGCTCACATCTTCATCACCTCATCCATTGTCACCATGTTGTCGTGTACTGTCATGTTGATTTCAGATTTCTCGGTGACCGCCAGCATGTCGTTGAACGTGTCGTGGCCCGTGTAGCCCAGCAGCAGGTTTCCTGTTCCCTCCATCTGCACAGCAGCACCGGTCGGTCAGAGTTCACTCAAAACACCCTCAATACTCCAAGCAAACTTATTTTCATTCATTCCAATCCTGCCACCGCGCCGAAAACAAGCAGCCAATCAGAAACAGAGGATGGCGAGGCTTTACAGGGTCCTGGTTGCCATGGTAATCATAAGTACCGTTTAAATTCCATTAAAAGTGTGAGAAAAAGACCCATGAAATCACTGAAAATCTCAGGTACAATAGCAGGCAGGTGGAATTTAAACTGTAATGATTTCAAACAGACAGAAGAAATGGACGATGGAAAGACTTTTACCAGATCAGAGTTTTACAAAACAACTGAAAGAAAAATACTGACAAAAAATTGCAAAAGATACGACCGACAAATAACAATAATGAAGTGCTTAGCATGTTTGCATGTTCTCCCTATACTGTACATTCATCTGAATACAGGTTCCCCCCTGGACAGTTGAGTAGTCCATCTAACTACCAGCCGACCGGCCGACCGTCCAACCTCCACCTGTTCTTCTCACCCCTAACCCACCACCTGACCTCTGATCTTCTGTTGGACTCAAACCAAACTCTCTTTGAAGTCGAGTTTTCCAGACAGCAGATTCAAATTCGTGTCACCATCAGTGACCTCTGACAGAAGCCGACGTTCAGCCAAACACGTGACCTGATGAGTGACCCGGGTTGACCCGAGCCGGCCCGGTCGCGGCGGCACGGTGATGCTGAGCTGTGAGGACGAGAGAAGAAGTAGAGGAGGGTTTTACCACAGATTGGTCAGCCAGAGACAGCGGCGTGAGCAGCTTCTTGCATTCTTCGGCTGTCGGCGCGATCGGCGTAGTCGGCACGGTCGGGTCGGCACCGATCAGGCAAAATGCAGCGAACAGGATGTGACAGACGAGCAGCTGGTTCATGATGTCAGCGGTAGGGAGGACAGTGTCGAGTCTCCGAGGGGCGCTGGGTTTTATACAAGCTACCGGAGCCGTGGGCCGCTGGTGTTTTTCCACGATTACATAAAAACAGAGCGGGTGTTGCTCCACAGTCGGGTCAGCGCCGGCACCAAGGCAACCCACGTGTTCCCCCAGCAGGCGACACAAGGCACCGGGTTTGTAGGTTTTTCATGAGGAAACCATGAAGCTGCTGCATCAATCATTCACTCATCTGTTTGATCGCCCTCGCCCACCAAGGTCGCACAAATACAGCATGCAGCGAAAAGTGGGTCAGGAACCGACTGAAACCAGCGGGACTCGACCTCTGGTGCATCAGCAAACCGGCCAGCGGCAACATCACGCAGAGGAGGAGCCGCACACATGCCGGCGCTAAAGCTAACGCCAAGAAACATCTACAGGACAGAACTGAGAGCACAAGAGAAAAAACTCAAAGGGGACATTTCCTGTTCTGTTTCCCAGCTTGCATTGCAGTCCCAGGGAGCTGATGAACTGTTTGCAGCATCATTTTGACTCTGACATGACGAACCGTCCTGAGGTGGAATCCTGACTGAGTCTCTGTCCTCTCGAGCCAAACGGCCTTTTTTTTAATACCTATCTGTATTTTGTTCTCCATCCAGCTGGATGGATATGCTCGGCGCTGCCCCAGAACTACACCAAACCCATAGAAGAAGACCCGGAGCATGAAAAAAAAACGTGAAATGGAGAAATCCACCATGTGGCCTTTTTAAAGTGACGAGCATCAGCAGCTCCTACAGCTCCACCTGGAGCAGGTAGTCCGCCATGTTGTTGTTGTTGAGAGACGTCACGGAGAGGGTCGCGGGGTTATAGGTTGAGAGGCACGGCGATGACATCATCGTTTTAGATTAATGTGAATCTTGTCCATCCGCTCCTAAAACCCTGTGCTGTGTGGATGATGGGACAAAAAAGACAATTACATGAAACGATGTTGTCGTGGGGACAGGAGCTGAATGTCAATATTAGTTTGCAGCTCGCCACATCCTCCTCCTTCACTGGGTGTACTGATGCAGGAAAGCATCTCCATCTCCATGGTAACCAGCATGGAACCATAAGAGCGAGAAGAATGTTAGTAAGAAGGAAAGAAGCTCACTGTAGGTCCTTGGGGAGTCTGAACCTCCATCAGTCTAAACCTCTATCAGTCTAAACCTCCATCAGTCTAAAACTCAATCATTAACCTCCATCAGTCTAAACCTCAATCACTAAACCTCTATTAGTCTAAACCTCCATCAGTAAACCTCCATCAGTCTAAACCTCTATCAGTCTAAACCTCAATCACTAAACCTCTATTAGTCTAAACCTCCATCAGTAAACCTCCATCAGTCTAAACCTCAATCATTAAACCTCTATTAGTCCAAACCTCCGTCAGTAAACCTCGATCAGTCTAAACCTCAATCGCTAAACCTCCATCAGCCTAAACCTCTATCAGTCTAAACCTCCATCAGTCTAAAATTCAATCAGTAAACTTCCATCAGTCTAAACCTCCATCAATCTAAACCTCAATCACTAAAAACCTCCATCAGTATAAACCTCAATCAGTAAACCTCTATTAGTCTAAACCTCCATCAGTAAACCTCCATCAGTCTAAACCTCCATAGGTCTAAACCTCCATTAGTCTAAAACTCAATCAGTAAACCTCCATCAGTCTCAACCTCCATCAGTCAAAACCTCAATCAGTCTAAACCTCCATCAGTCTAAACCTCCAAAAATAAAATTAAAATAGAGATAGACCTTATGGTGCATTCTAATGTACTATGGACTACTGAATACTACATTCTGACATGTAAATTTTGCATCTTCACACTAATGTATTTCCTGTTCTTGACATTTTTGCTGATGCATCTAATAAACTTTCTTTGTTAAAAAATATTTCTTCTTTTAACTTAATGGCTTCTTTTCATTGGTGATGATTGTCAATACTTTTATCAAAATCAGCATTTTCACAGCAAAGAATATTTTATTTTTCAATGAGAAGCATGAATAATTTTAGGAATGAAAAATTAGATCGATCAAAGGTCCAAAGATTTAGTCCCACCTGTGTGGATTCTGCCGATATAATTCCTCGGCATTTTGGAAAGAAAATCCATCTACGAATTCTTCCCATCTGCATTTGAAAGCATCAGGATGAGTCACAGTATTATGAACCAGTCAGGGGCCGCCTTTCAAAACGTATATACCACATGGTATGAATTGACCAATCATGTTGTTCGTTACTGGGCGTAGTACAAACCGGAAGTCAGTAGCGTGTTGTTTACTCGAGCCGATACTTCACAAAATTTTGGTGCAAAAATATGAATTTGGGCAAAATCAGACTGTGACAAGTAGTAATGGACATTATACACATATTTTAGAGACTTTGAGCAACACGTCCGCTATTTTTTTCGGGCGTCTTTTTCGAAAATTGAGGGTCCAAATGACGGCTGGACGACTCGCTGCCTAAAACAATGCTTCATGACAACAAAAAAACTGGTTGGTGGTTTGACTCCAGGAAGATCAACAAGCAACAAATCAATCAAGCATAGAATGCAAAGTGTAGTGAAACAATGTATAAATGCCATGAACATATTCCACTGGTGCGTATTGATAGAGGTTCCATATATTGTGCAGATGCAGCGCTGCTTTTCAAACCTCGCCAACTGCGTGTTTGTAAGTCTTTCTTGGCTGCTGAAGTCTGTTTTCTGGTTGGTCGATTAGTTTATCAGTAAAAAAAAAACACTGTTTAGTGTGTGGATACACAATCGCTGTTGCATTGAGTGAAATCACATTTTTCTTTCAACTTTACCACCCCCCAGGTGTGGTTGAGATGGTGACTGACACTCTTCATAACTGTGGAACATGTTGAGTTTCACTCAGAGGAAAGATTAACGGCTCCGACTGAGTCACTTCTGCTCCCGATGCACAGCGGAGGGACGAGTTCAAGCAAACAACAAACAGCTCAATGACAACAGGGCAGGAGGGCAATGAGGCAAAGGATGGTCAGATAGCACGGTTACACAACCCAGAGGTAAAAACACTGACAGAAATAACACGAAAACAAAACAACAGGAAACAACATGAACAAAACAATACATTGAGAACATTACAAATATCCATCTAACAAAGGCGCTTCAGATTACAGTCAGATTTGAATATCCGGATTCTGATTACATTGATTATCAAGCACAGCAGCCAGAGTGCAGTCACATGGTAATTAGATTATAGGAAGTATAAACACTGTGATGAAAATAGTAATCAAAATGAAATCGAAAGCTAATCAGACTTTAGTAATATTTGAAAATGACATGAACACAATAATAAAAACACACTCAGAAGATGATCAGATCACAGTGAGAAATGAGCGGAGAACAATGGAAATGTGACAGAATGACTTCAGTGCTCTGGAGAATGGACCAGTACATCTCAAAGTTGGTTTGGACGCCAAGTAAATACACGCTGACAAGGCTCCAGAGGTTGTGAAGCACGGTGGAGGCAGCATCATGGTGGAGGCAGCATCGTGTTGTGAAGAAGGACAGGAAGGCTGCTCAGTGTTGATAAAAGTCGGATGGAGACAAATCCAAAACAATGTTGGAAGAAAAGCTGTTAGAGTCAGAAGGAGCTAAGCCAAAAGGCGAGGCTCTGGATTTACCGGTCGATCTTGGTTCCTCCCCTCACCTATGGTCATGAGCTTTGGGTCATGACCGAAAGAAGGAGATCCCGGATACGAGCGGCTGAAATGAGTTTCCTCCGTAGGGTGGCTGGGCGCACCCTTAGAGATAGGGTGAGGAGCTCAGTCACCAGGGAGGAGCTCGGAGTAGAGCCGCTGCTCCTTCACATCCAGAGGAGTCAGCTGAGGTGGCTCGGGCATCTGTTTTGGACGTCTCCCTCGGGAGGTGTTCTGGGCATGTTCCTCCGGTAGGAGGCCTCGGGGGAAGACCTAGGACACACTGGAGGGACTATGTCTCTCAGCTGGCCTGGGAACGCCTTGGGGTCCCAACAGAAGAGGTGGAGGAAGAGTCTGGGGCGAGGGAAGTCTGGACATCCCTACTTAAACAATTTCCAAGGTCCATCCATCCATCCATCCAGGATGGCAGCTCAGGCAGCAGTCTGAGTTGTTGTCATCTCAGCTCATTTAATTAATCTCTAATGATAATGAGGTGATTATATGCTAAATGAAAATGCCCTATGCACATAGTGGTGTGTGTGTAAAAGTGTGTGTGTAAAGCGCCCTGTTTGTCATAAATTCCATTAACATTTTACAGACTATTTTTGATTTTCACGGTAATAGTGAAAGTAATGAATTACTGGAAGTAATTTATGAAAAATTTGAATTATTAATGGAAGTAAACTGTCATTTACTCATTAGCAGCTCCTTAAGTAATTGATTAATTACTTAAAGTTAATACATTATCAAAATGAATTTATTTTAAAAAATTACTAATTTGAATAAATTTGTTTATTCATTAAAGGGGGCACCACCAGATAATCTGGAAATAGCTAATACCAAATTATCAGTCTTGTTTGGAAAAAGGTTTATTTAAGTTAGTTAATATTTCTGTGTAAAATACAACAATCTTAAATAAAAGGGAAGGTGTGAGAGCCAAGCACAGACTGTTACAAACCAGTGAATGTCAACAATAAATATACAATAATCACCAGGAATTGTTCAATTCAGCTTTGTTTATTAACAAAAAATTATTAATTCATAAATAATTCATAAATCCTTTCATAAATCAACACATCTAAGTATCAAACGTCATCTAATACTGAGCTCTAATCTACTACACGGCAACACTATATACAACGAGTGTGTGTCTGTGTGAATGGGTGTAGTGACTTCAAATGTCCACCAGAGGGAGACAGATGTCAGATTCAGTGTGATGACCGTGACGCTGCAAGAAGGAGAACTCAATAACTTGATGCGTCCACCAGGTGGCGGTGCCACGAGAGATTGCGATGACCCACGCAGCCACTGGAGGCATTCTGCGCACTCTTTCTGGGATAGCGGGATGTCACTGGGCTTCGTGCACAGCTCTTGAGACATGAGGATTCCTTCCTCAGTGCTCATGAGCATGACGCCCCACGTTTCTTCTGAACCTGTTTTTAATCAAATGTACTGTTGAGGAACTTCTCATATATTGGAAGTACTGCTTGATTGTTCACACACTGTTAGAGCAGCTCAGCTGTTCCTTCCATAGTGACGGGATCAGTCCCCTCATCACCACTGGCTCTGCTTCTCACACTAAATCACTTTTTTAAAAATGTAGAGCTGAATCATCTAGAATCTCAGGGCATTTCTCATGTAGAGCAGGTCTCCATCCTGCTCTTCATTATATTGAATATAATAATCTGATCTATCCTGAGATCAGTCCGACCTGCTTGGTGCTGCTGGATCTGCTTTCTGAGGAAATAAAAGACAAAGTTTACCAGTTATGTGGTGTTTCATTATACTATTATTCAAATTATATAATTTCATGTTATATTCCACAAAGCCACAGAATTCATCAACTTGATAATTAAATTAAAACAGTGGTTTGGAGGCAAAGTTAAACATCTTACCTGTTCCATCGTCATTTCCTGTTTCTAACCGTGAAGCTGGTTTTAATGAACAAGTTCGCTGCTCCACCTTGTTCTTTCTATCCATCTTTCAAACCCACTGACCGACGGCACGGACGTGTTACGTCATCAGGGTGCGTCTGCAAAAAAGAGAAGCTGCCAGTTGTAAACTTTAAATAACGTTTAATTAAAAAAAAAGAAGCTGCCAGTGGAGGGAGGCGGGGGCGTCCCAGGAACAGTGGAAACAGCATGTGATCAACCCAGACATCACACCGGCCCACCGGCCCACCGGCAATTGTCCCAGTATTCCCGATTAGCCACTCCAGGCCTGGTTGGACGAGGGTGAAACATGCTTCCGTGACCGGGGGAAAACCTGAGTTGCGTTTCGCGGCGTGAAAAACACGAGGAGGTCCCGTGAGGGATCAGACGCTTCTTGTGAGGTGTGAAGAAGCGAGGTTCAGGTTGGCAGGCAGGGGAGCTTTCCGCGGCGCTCCGTGGATCCAGGTGAAGAAAGAAGAAAAAAAAAAAAAGGAAAAAGAAAAGTGCTTTTCCACTTGGCCAGCGAGTTAAGATTCCGTCCCGGTCCTCGTGGGTTGACACGTGTCTCCTTGTGTCTCCTTACAAAGTTGTCAGGAAGCAGATTCATGTTGGAGGTGGGTGGGGGTTCGTGGCCCGGGTTCTATACCGGGAAGTCCTGTACTGGTGTCCTGCTGTCTTGACCAATCGGTTTGGAGGAGGCTCCGGTGTTCCGGGGCATCCCGCTTCTTCTGGTGGACGGAGTCGGTGGATCCCCCTGCTGTTGGAGTGCAGTGGTGCAGCTTACAGGAGGGGTTGCGGGGCCCCCTGCTGGTGGTCCCGTGACTAATGGAGATTCTAACAATGCGGTCACCAGATGTTTCTTTGTTCTCCAGAGAGAATTGTCAGATCTGACCCTTCACAATAAGATGTATAAAGTTTTACTTCCTCTTTTGGCAAAATATTTTCTTTAGAATTATCTTTAATCAGAATATTGTGAGGATTTAAAATGAACTTTTATCCAGTATATATCTGTGATTAAATCCAATGCTGATTACAGCAAATTTTATTTTTATATCACATTTTATCTGATTTTAACCTATTTATAAATGTACTGAAATGGATTGGTTATTTATTTCCAAATAAAATCTAATGTTTTAAGAGTTTGATTACTTTCCTAATGAATTGTTTCAGAGGATAATTATTCTTCTATGTTCTATTTTAGAGCTAGGGCTACATGTGTGCTTTTTTAAGCTCTTAGATTTTCATGATAGATTTTCATTTTAGAGCATATCTAAACATTTATAAACAATAACAAACCTGGACACATTTGGAAAATTCTGAACGAATTTCTGTTTGTGTGAATTTAAAAATAACTATACTGGAGAAATGTGAACCTGACCTGCAGCTTTTCAGCCAAATTTCTCCTTTCAAAAGAATAAATTAGAAGAGACGTGACAGAGTTAATAATCAGAAACTCACTGCATGTTGTCTTCATCTCAACATCTTGTCGAAACACTTTAGAACAAACCAGAGCTGACAGTAAGCCAGTCATAAAGCAGGTCTGGCGAAGGGCGATTTAAAAGTTGCCCCAAGACTCTGACATCAAATGATGCTGATTAGTTTAATTTCATGTCACTCTGGTGTTAATCAGTCATTGGTGGAATCGCTACTAAGCCCCGCCTCCTCAGGGCGGCTTCCTGCAGCGCCCCAGGCTGCTCACACACACACACTCTATAGAGAAATCTAGAAATCCTCTTTCATTGAAAATTATCGAGAGAAGATTAAGCGAATACAGTTCAGGGCCCGTTGTTAGTTTGTTGGCATAAATATTTAGACAGAGCTAGAGTATATTAGTATTTTTTATTTACAAAAAAACTGTCCTTCTTGATCCCCGGGAGGGCGGAGCCCTGGCGCCCTCTATAGATCGTTTGCAACTGATGTCACGTTTCCCCTGATCCTCTCCGATTCGCTTGGGTCCGCCATCTTTTATGCATACAGCTGCATAGCAACATATCAACAATGGCGGATTCATGTGATTTTTATCCCAAATTTATCAAGGATTAAATATTCCAGATGAAGCCAGGTATCGCGGTAAGATAGAGGAGTGCGGTGGGGGTTTGACACCTACAGCAATTTGTTAAAATGTGAGGACGATGGAGGCACGTGGCCGAGTGTAAATTACACGGACATCGTGAACTACTTGGTACTCACTACAAGTTCTGTAACGGGGAGACAGATGAAGGCGTACAAAAGCCTCTCCTCATACCACGTTTGTGTGTCAGGATTGGTGAGGAATATTGCAGTGACAGAGACTCTCAAAGAAAGCAAAATAATATTGGCCAGGATAAGTAAATGTGACTTTATTTTCTTAGTCATTTTTTTTTTTAGTACAGTTGAGCCAGAGAGCATGATGATCATAAAGACACGGTGCCTGTACAGAAACCCGTGATGAAATCGTCATCAAAACACATAAATCGGGGTAGTAATGGACAGAGAAACTTTCCCTTCACAATATGCTCTTCACATACTCCTGTGTATTTGTAACTTGCAGGTTTTATATCCGATCTGTACAGATTTGCGAGCCGCCGTCTTTGACGTCTGCGAGTTAATTCTTCGACTTTTGGCCCTTCACGCTGTTTAACAGCAGGTAAAATAAAAAAAACGAGACATTATTGCGAGCAGAATTGTTAGAACACCCGACTAACTGCGCACATAAGTAAAAGTTTTGTGCCTTCCTCAACGGTTACCGCCGTGTTGTCATCAGAAAACGGAGGACCCTAGCGAATCAGAGAGGATCATGGGAAAATCGCCACTGTAGTGACGTCACCTTACAGCAACATGGCGGACGACCTGCTCCAGATGGAGCTGCAGCAGCTGCTCGTTCCTTCAATAAAGCCACATGAGGATTTCTCTAATACTGTTACGACCCAGTCTCGGGGCAAGGACGCGACATAAAAGATTAAAAGGAAGTGAGGAACGCAAACTTTGTCCCAAAACAAACGCTTGACAAAATAAATTAGGTGTCAGTTCAAACGTGGGTTTATTAACAAAAAGACGCCTGATTTCCAGGTAAAAAGGTCTTAAACCAAAGCAAAACCAAGATACTGCTGATACATGCATCGTTACAATAATCACCACGAGAACGCCACCAGTTCTGAGACAAAACTCTCACAAACGAGTCACAAACAGGCCGGGTCCCCTTTCCTCCACCCCTCCTGCACCCTCCTGGCAGGTGAAGAGACGACCAATAGGGGATTGACTCCTCTTGCTGTCTGGAAGTGGGCGGGGCCAGCAGAGCTGCTGTGGAAAAAACAGGACTCTCACACAGAGAGGTACGAACCAAAACAGAAACGCAGGAGGACACAAACAGAACTGAAACATACGGCCAGGGCCGGAACAAATACCCGGATTTCTTCGTGCTCCATGTCTTCCTCTCCGGTTTCAGTGTATCTCTATGGCAGCGTCACAGCGCCACCGATAGGCCTGACATGTGTACTATGGAGTGTGGAAGGAAGAAAAAAAAGATCGACAGGGTGAAAAAGATTGTTTTGGCTCTTGTGGACAGCAACTCAGTGAGGAGGAAGAGAAGAAGAGGAGTGTGCAGCAGAGGGCGCTAAAGCTTCACTGCTGTATCAGCAGCAGAGTATCTACACATACACACACACACACACACACACACACACAAACACACACGTTCAGGGGTCCACACACAGGTATGAGTACCGCAGGTACTTCCTGGTCCCGGGACACTTGTTGGGGAACAGGTGGTTAGAAACTGGGACAGAGCACCAGTGCTTTCCGTTACACCTGGATGGACGCAGAAGTTTTAATATTGTTATCCTCTCTTTTTATCCTCTGTGTGTGTGTGTGTGTGTGTGTGTGTGTGTGTGTGTGTGTCTCACCTTTGGGCCACCCCCTTCACTACAGGGTGTTTACAATCGGTGTCAGGCGGCTGCCAGTAGTTGTACCGGCACACTTTCAAACTGACCCTGCCGTAGTCAGCCATTAACACTCTGATCGCCTGATGTCCTGAACACACACACACACACACACACACACACACACACACACACACACACACACACACACACACACACACACACACACACACACACACACACACACACACACACACAGCCCAGTTAGCATCAGATGAGTTAATGTCTAATGAGTCGCCTCATGGAAAACTTTATAAATAACATTCAATCATAAAACAGTTTGTTGAGCATCACCAACCACAGTGAAGAATGGCCTTCTGTTTCTGACATGCGGAATGAATTTCTGAAACAAGACAATCGGTACGTTACTGATCAATTCACAACTCCAAGAGTCTGAGTTGTTTTCAGTTTCTGCATTTGCCGAGTGACCACAACATTTTCTGAAACAAAAAGCCAAAGATACTGCGTTTTCACTTGAGACATTGTTCAGTAAATGAGGCTTTAATACATACCCCCAAACTCACAGGAGTACGAAGTCTCCATCCAGACACATCGGGTGCGACACGATGAGTGGCAATTGTCAATGGTCACGGAACAGTTGTACTGACCATCACACCTGAAGAAAGACATGGCCGTCACATGGGAGGGAAGACAGGAAACATGGCCGAAACATGGGAGGGAAGACAGGAAACATGGCCGACACACGGGATGGAAGACAGGAAACATGGCCGACACACAGGAGGGAAGACAGGAAACATGGCCGACACACGGGAGGGAAGACAGGAAACATGGCCGACACACGGGAGGGAAGAGAGGAAACATGGCCGACACACGGGAGGGAAGACAGGAAACATGGCCGACACATGGGAGGGAAGACAGGAAACATGGCCGACACATGGGAGGGAAGATAGGAAACATGGCCGACACACGGGAGGGTAGACAGGAAACATGGCTGCATGTAGGAGGGATGACAGGAAATATGGAAACATGGCCGTCACGTGAGCGCCCGCCGGTTCAGGTCGCACCTTGACCGGATGATGTTCAGCAGCCGAGTGGACGAGCCGATCGACTCCGGGACAGTCGGACGAACACCGTCGACACAAACATCAGACTCTCGGTGACTCATCGTCACATTGTGCACCACAATCAGACCGCTGTCTGCACACACAAAGAATCAACACAACTGGACACTAAATAGAGCCACGAGACATGATGCAACAAGGAAGAGGAACAAAACAAGTACGAATCCACATAAAAAATCTGCAGAGAAACAAAAAACGCGACAACAATATAAAACACAAGAACCACAGAGGGACACAAATAACTGAAACAGCGAAACATTTGTCAGTTACCCTGACACGCAAAGCAGCCACAGACTTACAAAACAACAACAGAAAGATTCCAAACCACGACAGAGACACAAAGTAGTTACACAATACAAAAATTAACATGCAAGACATTTAAAGAAACCGCCAATGAAACAAACCACAAAACAACTAAAATAACTGCAAAGACACAAACACCAACAGACACACAACTATGCAACAATAATAAATAAATAAAACTCATAATATTGTACATGGGTGTGTTTGGGGTATGTGTATGTAAGCTCATGTACATGTATGCAGGTAGAACCAGACAAGAGGAGATAAAAGGAACCATATATGCTTCTCATCAATTATATATATTTCAAAACAATGTGAGGGTTCATGTGTTCGCCCATCCAGGGAGCCTGATAATGTCTTGTTGGGAGCTCTGCTTTTTCTTTTTTCTTTTCCCTCCTTCCTGGGCAGCTGCTCTGTGATTTGGTGGGGTTCATTGGTCGACTGACGGCAGCTCATTAACATGTCGGAGAGTGGAGTTGTTACGTGATGCACCTGAACGCATCACTCAATGCTGTCAGCTACGAAGCGAGGTTTTAACTTTTCAACTGCACAGCTTATTTGTTTTCAGAAATACATTTCCGAAGACCATATGTGAGCCGGTGCACGGTGTGCCCCTGTTGAGTTTGGCTCTGGGCAGCTGCCCACTTCGCCCAGAGCAAAATCAGTCACTGCTGATGTTTTTGTGTCAAATATACTTAATAAGCCTTCGAATGTGTCAAATGAAATCTAATCCTTCAAATCAATAATGCTGAAAAACATAGTCGTGGACAAGTTGTCCGGGGTTGCAGGTTTGTGGACGAGTTGTCCGTTCACCGTGTGACACTACGCTCTCTGGTCCAGTCGTAAGAAATGATAACAGTGCGACTGTTTACCTTCAGGGAGGCTGGCGATGGTCACGAAAAAAAAAAAAAGACAACTATGATGATCACCAATTCTCCGAGAGCTTAGCGAGATGGAAATGTGAAACTGAGGTGTCCAAAACGAAGAAAAAAAAACTACACACAAGTAGACAAATACACACAGCTACAGAGGAATGACACAACGACAGACACACAATAAACACAACGAGACAAAACAATACAAAAGAAATGCACAAAAACATCAAAACAAAACAAAACAAGTATTGAGACACAGAAACGGTGAGACAAAACGAGGCAAGAACTCCAGAGAGACGAGGCGAGGACGTTGTACCGCAGCGGAGTCGGTGTTTGTGCTGGACGAGGTCGCAGGTCAACGTCGTCTCTGAAAAACATCACGGCTTCAGTTCGAAGATTCACTTTCACTTAAAATGTATGAAAAAAGAAACTGACCTGAGAGGGAGGACGAGGCACAGGCCAGGACTGACACTGCAACACACACACACACACACACACACACACACACACACACACACACACACAAAGATACGTTAAAGAACTAAAAAGAGACACACAAAAACTTAAATTACACAAATCAAAGAGACAGCTCCAAAAAAGATACAAGTTATTGACAGAGGGTCACAAATAAACCAAATAAGGTACTAAAAATAACAACACAACAAAAAGAGACCCAACATCATAAAAAGCGACGAAACAAAAAAGAAACACAACGTAACAAAAAGTGACAAAAAATACACAACTAAGTTTCCTCACGAAGAGTGAAGACGAGTCTCCTGAAGTCTTCCATGTTCACTCCAAACTGACACTGAGACTGTCTGACGGACGACACACACACACACACACACACACACACACACACACACACACACACACACACACACACACACACACACACACACACACACACACACACACACACACACACACAACACACACACAAAGCCGCTTCATCTGTCAGACCCTCAGGGTGTCACTTTAAGACAACACACCTTGTTCAGTGTGTGTGTGTGTGTGTGTGTGTGTGTGTATTCTATATACTGTGTTTTTTTATGTGTTATGTTTTGTGCTTTAAAACATAAGCGACTGTAGAGAGGAGACAGACAGACACGTTGGCGACAGACCATCATAAGTATTAGTTTTCCTGTGACAGTGAACGCACCACGATGGATGAGCGCTGCAGAGGAAATGTTGACTTTGTGTTTGAGGAAAAATCTGCATCTAATTTGACTGTTGACATTTGAACCACGAGGCACTGAAGAGAAGAAGTGGTCAGACGGGTTTGTCTGATCCTCGGATCCTGTTTCCAAGACGACGCTGCTCAGAACTACTGCAAACGCACCGACTCCACTGTCATGTAAACAGGCGACGGAGGAAAGTATCGTAGACAGAGTATTGTTCTCTGCTGTATGTCTGGTTTTGATACAAAAACTAGTAACAGCACCAACTAGTGGATCAACATTCTCACTACATTGATTTCAGTGTTCCTGCCGTTGCCGTAACAATGTTCACCGTTTTCAGAATGTTGCTGCATAAATGCAAAACTTTTCTGCATCCCCATCCACACCAGCCAAACCATCTTCTTTCTCCCGATGTTTTTAACCGATGTTGTCTCCACGCAACACCATGAAAACTATTCAAAATGGTGTGGTACACACGACAAGCCTATAGGTGGCATTGTAATGCCACCAGAGCAATTTACCAATAACAAAGAAGAAGACACGGAGCATGAAAAAATCCTGCTATTGGAGAAATCCACCATGTGGTCTTATCAAAGCGACGAGCTTCAGCAGCATCTGCAGCTCCACCTGGAGCAGGTAGTCGCCATGTTGTTGTTAGGTGACGTCACAGAGTGGATCGCGGGGTCAGAAGGTCGAGAGGCGGGGCCATGACATCGGTGATCTCGGTTCGTGTGCGTCTTGTCCTTCCACACGTCAAAGCCGAGGCGGCATATTTGAATGTCTTCACTCTGGAACCTGTTTTCAATAATTAAAAAACAAACAATCAAAGACAGTTTTTCAGGCTCCTAAGACGCCGTGCCGTGTGGACGATCTGACAAAAAAACCTTGGTCACGTGAAATGACTTTTGTCGTGTGGGGCCTGGAACGACAACGCCAAAAATGCTGCCTTTTCACCTGAAATGTCTTGTGGCGTTAACGGGGTCTTGAAGTTCCCACCACAGACCGCCGCTACAGACCGCCGCTACAGACCGCCGCTACAGGCCGACCTCGTGTCGCGTAAAGGCTTCATCCTGCAGACTAATTCGTCTCGGTGGCAGCAGATCAGCAGGTTGCTGCTGGATTGGTCGCGTTTTCTCACACTGATGAAATTCTGCTGGAAACTGAGTGACTGAACACAGTGATGTTGCTCCCGGGATCCACGAGACACTGATTCGTCTCTCCGCTCTTCATGGCTTTAGTTGCTTCTGTTTCTTCATGTTGTTGCTTTGAGTTTTTCCCCCCGATCACGATGAGTCAGCTGCTTGTGGACCAGAGATCTCACTTCCTTCTTAAAAGGAAGTTTGAAGCAGTAATGTCCATTCTCTGAACGTCCTTTTCGTCTCCTGATGGATGTTGCTTAAAGCCAGCAGGTATTGATCGTCCCGCTGGCTGAGGAGTCTTTTAGCGGCAGCGCTGCTAGCACTCAGACCGTCAGTCCGCCCTGGAAGATGACCACTAAGAGTCCTAATAGCTGCATCAGACAAATCAGCCCATGTTGCCAACAGCTCTGATCAGCTGAGACGCTGAAGAAGCATTTGACAGGGTCAACTGGGGATTCTGACAACGAACACGGGAAAGTCAGCACAAAATCAATACAGTGGATGGAATGTCTTTCAAGACTAAATCAAACCTCTCCAAGCGCTCACAGCCAGAGTGAAAGTCGACAGCTTCTTTCAGAACTAGAACGGGCCCTCGGTAGAGCGAATACCTTCGCCAATGCCACATTTATCACCATGGAAACCATGGGATTACAAGGTTACTTGGATTCACCACACCACTCCTTCTATCATTTGTCGAGGTCGATTGAATTGCTTCATGATGTCACTGTTTGACACAGATGTACACACATTTTACAATTTCCGTGTGATCTCCCCACCTGACCTTTGACCTCAACCGCTAACCAGGGTAATGACGTCACTGCATCATCATATCGGGGGGGGGGGGGGGGGGTTGAAAACGGAACATTTTGGCCTTGGTTTGTCATCAACTGAATTAAAACTGAACACAGAATTTATTTGTTTCTACCTTTCTGTGACCTCAATCTTGGCCTTTGACCCAATTGTTCTTAAAATTTATTGGAACCATCCTAGGATAGCGACGAACCATCCCTGGAAATTTCATGCATTTCGGGTGAACTGTTTTTGAGAAAAGTTGATAAAATACATACAAACCAATAAATAAACAAGAGCAATCAGAGATTTCTGACCTCCGCCAAGGGTCGACGTGGACGGAGGGAAATGACACATATTCCACATCCAGATCAACTGCCTCTATTCATTTATTTAGTTTGGTCATCCCATGATTTTATCTCATAATTTGAAAAAAAACACAAGTTAAATATATTCTTACCTTCCACGTTGTCATGGGAACCGTAGTTGAGAAGCCTGGCTTGTTATGGAGTTTCACTCACTAACTAGTGTCTCATGTCTGCTGCCGAGCACCGGAGCATAGTGGGACGACACAAACTACCCTTCCCAAAACCAAAACATGCTACGACTCCATTTCCCACAATGCACTTGTTATTCAAAGGGACAAGTTGATCATGTAACAATATATAGCGGAATTAATATTTGTAGCTTTTATTTCCCATCTGGAGCACCACCAAAATGTAATAAGGGTTCTTCTTGTGATCGAACTGCATCCGTGGACCAATTGTCATGAAGAGCAGCTCATTAACAGACAGACAGGCAGATAAACACGGATGATTTTATAACCTCCTTGGAGAGAATAAAGAAATAAAGAAATAAAGAAATAAAGAAATAAATAGATGTTGACAAAAACATAACTTTAGCCCCAATTTCTGTTGGCGACGGTAAAGATTAACATTAGAGAGCGGGACAGGATGAGACCGCTGCCTCAAAACAAGTCTATAGTTGGACCCAATATCGGACCGATACCAAAAAAGATGGATCGGGTATCGGTAAATGCAAAAGCCAACAACACAACAACAAAAAGCCAATGAAACGGAGTTGTGGCGTTGTGCCTTTTTGCTGTTGTGTTGTGGCTTTTTGTTGTTAAGTTGTGGCTTTTTGTTGTTGTGTTGTGGCTTTTTGCTGTTGTGTTGTGGCTTTTTGTTGTTAAGTTGTGGCTTTTTGTTGTTGTGTTGTGGCTTTTTGCTGTTGTGGCTTTTTGTTATTGTGTCGTGGCTTTTTGTTGTTGTGGCTTTTTGTTATTGTGTTGTGGCTTTTTGTTGTTGTGTTGTGGCTTATTTGTTATTGTGTTGTGGCTTTTTGTTATTGTGTTGTGGCTTTGTGTTGTTAAGTTGTAGCTTTTTGTTGTTGTGTTGTGGCTTTTTGCTGTTGTGGCTTTTTGTTATTGTGTCGTGGCTTTTTGTTGTTGTGGCTTTTTGTTATTGTGTTGTGGCTTTTTGTTGTTGTGTTGTGGCTTTTTGCTGTTGTGTTGTGGCTTTGTGTTGTTAAGTTGTGGCTTTTTGCTGTTGTGTTGTGGCTTTTTGCTGTTGTGGCTTTTTGTTATTGTGTCGTTGCTTTTTGTTGTTGTGTTGTGGCTTCTTGTTATTGTGTTGTGGCTTTTTGTTGTTGTGGCTTTTTGTTGTTGTGTTGTGGCTTTTTGTTGTTGTGTTGTGGCTTTTTGTTATTGTGTTGTGGCTTTGTGTTGTTAAGTTGTGGCTTTTTGCTGTTGTGGCTTTTTGTTATTGTGTTGTGGCTTTTTGTTGTTGTGTTGTGGCTTTTTGTTATTGTGTTGTGGCTTTTTGTTGTTGTGTTGTGGCTTTTTGTTATTGTGTTGTGGCTTTTTGCTGTTGTGGCTTTTTGTTATTGTGTCGTGGCTTTTTGTTATTGTGTTGTGGCTTTTTGTTGTTGTGTTGTGGCTTTTTTTTATTGTGTTGTGGCTTTTTGTTGTTGTGTTGTGGCTTTTTGCTGTTGTGGCTTTTTGTTATTGTGTCGTGGCTTTTTGTTGTTGTGTTATGGCTTTTGTTATTGTGTTGTGGCTTTTTGTTGTTGTGTTGTGGCTTTTTGTTATTGTGTTGTGGCTTTTTGTTGTTGTGTTGTGGCTTTTTGTTATTGTGTTGTGGCTTTTTGTTATTGTGTCGTGGCTTTTTGCTGTTGTGGCTTTTTGTTATTGTGTCGTGGCTTTTTGCTGTTATGGCTTTTGTTATTGTGTTGTGGCTTTTTGTTGTTGTGTTGTGGCTTTTTGTTATTGTGTTGTGGCTTTTTGTTATTGTGTCGTGGCTTTTTGTTATTGTGTCGTGGATTTTTGTTATTGTGTTGTGGCTTTTTGTTGTTGTGTTGTGGATTTTTGTTATTGTGTTGTGGATTTTTGTTATTGTGTTGTGGCTTTTTGTTGTTGTGTTGTGGCTTTTTGTTATTGTGTTGTGGCTTTTTGTTGTTGTGTTGTGGCTTTTTGTTATTGTGTTGTGGCTTTTTGTTGTTGTGTTGTGGCTTTTTGTTATTGTGTCGTGGCTTTTTGCTGTTGTGGCTTTTTGTTATTGTGTCGTGGCTTTTTGTTGTTGTGTTATGGCTTTTTGTTATTGTGTTGTGGCTTTTTGTCGTTGTGTTATGGCTTTTGTTGTTGTGTTGTGGCTTTTTGTTATTGTGTTGTGGCTTTTTGCTGTTGTGGCTTTTTGTTATTGTGTTGTGGCTTTTTGTTGTTGTGTTGTGGCTTTTTGTTATTGTGTTGTGGCTTTTTGTTATTGTGTTGTGGCTTTTTGTTGTTGTGTTGTGGCTTTTGTTGTTGTGTTGTGGCTTTTTGTTATTGTGTCGTGGCTTTTTGTTGTTGTGTTATGGCTTTTTGTTATTGTGTTGTGGCTTTTTGTTATTGTGTTGTGGCTTTTTGTTGTTGTGTTGTGGCTTTTTGTTATTGTGTTGTGGCTTTTTGTTATTGTGTCGTGGCTTTTTGTTATTGTGTCGTGGATTTTTGTTATTGTGTTGTGGCTTTTTGTTGTTGTGTTGTGGATTTTTGTTATTGTGTTGTGGCTTTTTGTTGTTGTGTTGTGGCTTTTTGTTATTGTGTTGTGGCTTTTTGTTATTGTGTTGTGGCTTTTTGTTGTTGTGTTGTGGCTTTTTGTTATTGTGTTGTGGCTTTTTGTTGTTGTGTTGTGGCTTTTTGTTGTTGTGTCGTGGCTTTTTGTTGTTGTGTCGTGGCTTTTTGTTATTGTGTTGTGGCTTTTTGTTATTGTGTCGTGGCTTTTTGTTGTTGTGTTATGGCTTTTTGTTGTTGTGTCGTGGCTTTTTGTTATTGTGTTGTGGCTTTTTGTTATTGTGTCGTGGCTTTTTGTTGTTGTGTTATGGCTTTTGTTATTGTGTTGTGGCTTTTTGTTGTTGTGTTATGGCTTTTGTTGTTGTGTTGTGGCTTTTTGCTGTTGTGGCTTTTTGTTATTGTGTCGTGGCTTTTTGTTATTGTGTTGTGGCTTTTTGTTGTTGTGTTGTGGCTTTTTGTTATTGTGTTGTGGCTTTTTGTTATTGTGTTGTGGCTTTTTGTTGTTGTGTTATGGCTTTTGTTATTGTGTTGTGGCTTTTTGCTGTTGTGGCTTTTTGTTATTGTGTCGTGGCTTTTTGTTATTGTGTTGTGGCTTTTTGTTGTTGTGTTGTGGCTTTTTGTTATTGTGTTGTGGCTTTTTGTTGTTGTGTTGTGGCTTCTTGTTATTGTGTTGTGGCTTTTTGTTGTTGTGTTGTGGCTTTTTGCTGTTGTGTTGTGGCTTCTTGTTATTGTGTCGTGGCTTTTTGCTGTTGTGGCTTCTTGTTATTGTGTTGTGGCTTCTTGTTATTGTGTTGTGGCTTTTTGTTGTTGTGTTGTGGCTTCTTGTTATTGTGTCGTGGCTTTTTGCTGTTGTGGCTTTTTGTTGTTGTGTCGTGGCTTTTTGCTGTTGTGTTGTGCTGATGGTCCTTCAGGGCCACCGTAGAAAATAGCTACACATTTAACTGTACCAGTATGATGAAATTGACAATGACATAAAGAAACCCAGTGGAACGTCATGACGGGATTAGTTGTTACCATGTCAGTGAGGATTCTTATTCTCGCTGCCAATCAATTGACCATAAACTCAGTGTGATCAATGTGATCGGTTGATATCTGGATTCATAAGAGGAGGAAAACCACCCAGAATCATTCCCTGGCCAAAGACAGAGGAGGGCGGCACGGCCAAACATAAAAGATTGTTTCCACGCAGCCCAATCACGCTAACTCATCTATTGGTGAGTCCTAATATCAGACACTCCATTTCCAGGACTTTTTCCAGGCTCAAGCAGTTTGGAGGAATCAGTCCTGATGAGCACCTGTTGTTCCAGGTGACCTGCGTTTACAGGTCCTCTCCTCTGGGTGGAGACATCCAGGAAGTCCTAGAGTCGTTCACCATGGAGATTTGAACTCTCCAAACCTGAACGCTCGTCAACTCTGTTCCTCCAACAGCGACTCTGTTCCTCCAACATCGACTCTGTTCCTCCAACAGCGACTCTGTTCCTCCAACAGCGACTCTGTTCCTCCAACAGCGACTCTGTTCCTCCAACATCGACTGTTCCTCCAACATTGACTGTTCCTCCAACATTGACTGTTCCTCCAACAGCGACTCTGTTCCTCCAACATTGACTGTTCCTCCAACAGCGACTCTGTTCCTCCAACATTGACTCCCACTGACTCACAACTAGAGACACACATATAATAATAATAATAATAATAATAATAATAATAATAATAATAATAATAATAATAATAATAATAATAATAATAATAATAATAATAATAATGACATATGACTTCAGTCTTGAAGGTTTATTTAATTGATTTAAATTAATTTTCAAAGTTTTAACATCAAAATGAAACATTGATGAACTCAGATTCAGAGCGAGAGAGAGAGAGAGAGAGAGAGAGAGAGAGAGAGAGAGAGAGAGAGAGAGAGAGAGAGAGAGAGAGAGAGAGAGAGAGAGAGAGAGAGGCAGAGTGGTAAAGCGAGAGAAAGAGAAAGAGAAATGTCAGTGACACACAGCAGCTTAACCAGAAAACGGCCCAGTGTGTCCTGAACAGCTCCAACTGAAAGTTGAATTCAATAGAAAACTATTCAGTCTGACCTTCAGTAGCGACTGTGTCATAATCCTGATAATCGTGAGTTACAATAGTCGACTCTGGAAGGAACAAACGCAGGATTAATCTCTCAGCTGAGTCAACATGGTCCTGATTTTAGAGACATTCCAGGTGAAAGAAAGTAGTCCTGGTCCTGGTCCTGGTCCTGGTCCAAGTCCAGGTCCAGGTGCAGCTCCAGGTCCAGTCCGGGACCTGGGTAACTCCCAGGTTCCTCACAGTGGTACTGGATGTCAAAGGTCAAAGTACTACCATCCAGTGGTTCTACACGTTTACATCATTTCTTTCTCAAATACAACAACTTGTGTTTTATCTGAGTTCACCAGCAGAAAGTTACGGCTCATCAGGGTTTTGTCTTCAAGACAAGTTGATCAGAATCATCGTTTTCCACGGATCAATAGATTTTGTATCGTCTGTATAACAATGGTAGACAATGGAGTGTGTCCTGATAATCGTCTTACAGGAAGCAGGTAGAACTGTAAAGAGTGGAGGTCCTAAGACAGAACCATGTGGAACTCCATGCTCCGTGAAAAACTTTTATCTTCTCCGTGACCTTTCGTTGCCGTGAAGCTAGCTTCATGTGCTCTAAAACCGGAAGTTGCGCTTTCGAAATAAAGGCATCAACACACAAAACAGGAAGTTAACTTTAGCAGAGAGAAAAATGTACTCAGGGATTTTTACACCATGTTTACTTTAGTCTGAGCTGAAGAGTCGTTGATATGAAGGAAGTGGACCAGAACTGGACCAGAACAGAGACCAGAATAGGACCAGAACAGGACAAGAACAGGACAAGAACAGAGATCAGAACATGATCAGAACAGGAAGAACAGAGACCAGAACAGAGACGAGAACAATACCAGTACAGAGACCAGAACAGGACCAGTACATAGACCAGAACAGGACCAGTACAGAAACCAGAACAGAGACCAGAACAGTACCAGTACAGAGACCAGAATAGGACCAGAACAGGACAAGAACAGAGATCAGAACATGATCAGAACATGATCAGAACAGGAAGAACAGAGACCAGAACAGAGACCAGAACAATACCAGTACAGAGACCAGAACAGGACCAGTACATAGACCAGAACAGGACCAGAACAGGACAAGAACAGGACCAGTACAGAGACCAGAACATGATCAGAACAGGACAAGAACAGAGACCGGAACAGGACCAGAACAGAGACCAGAACATGATAAGAACAGGACAAGAACAGAGACCGGAACAGGACCAGAACAGAGACCAGAACATGATAAGAACAGGACAAGAACAGAGACCAGAACAGAGACCAGAACATGATCAGAACAGTACCAGTACAGAAACCAGAGCAGAAACCAGAACAGTACCAGTACAGAGACCAGAACAGGACCAGAACAGAGACCAGAACAGGACCAGAACAGGACAAGAACAGTACCAGTACAGAGACCAGAACAGGACAAGAACAGAGACCAGAACAGGAGCAGTTCCAGGACCAGGTCTTGGTCTGAGGCCAGAAGAAGTAACTTTGATCAGAGTCTCTGAGCTGGGACTGGAAACACTGATGCATAGTGTGGACGAAACGGTCAACAGCTCCAACAGGCTCTGTGTGTGTGTGTGTGTGTGTGTGTGTGTGTGTGTGTGTGTGTGTGTGTGTGTGTGTGTGTGTGTGTGTGTGTGTGTGTGTGTGTGTGTGTGTGTGTGTGTCTCTCCTGGGTGTGTGTGTCCTGGGTGTGTCTGTAGAAAGCTGCAGCTACTGACGCAGCGTCTCTGTTTCTTCTGCGATACTTGAACCGTCCGGATGGATCTGAAGACGCTTCTGTTTCTCTTCGCTTCTCTCGGTAAGAAATGACGCAGAAAGAAATTAACGCTCGTTATGAAGCTGGATCAGTAGATTTAAGATAAAGTGCGTCTTTCCGCGGCGCCTCTACAGTTCGAGGCGGAGAAGCGCAGTTTCCTGCGCGCCTCCTCGCCTTTACGCGTATAATGGAGAAGAAGTTCTTCATTGTAGTTGTATCTTCAGTGTTGGTTATTAAAGTGCCTTCCTGCCCCTCTCTCCTCTGCCCCTCTGCCCCCTTCTCCTGTCCTCTCTCGTGCGTCCCGGTGCGCTCCCAGGCGTCCTGAGGGCGCATAAAGACGCGGTGCACACGGTGCTGCCGGAGGGTCCGGTGGACGGGATGTTGGGGAAGAATGTGACCCTGACCACGCTGCTCGGCAAGCCGGAGTACACCTTCATCATTTGGAACTACAGTGACGGCGAGGACACTGTGCACGTGGCCACGGTGGGGTCTTCGGTGACGAAGGTGAACGATCCGTACCTGAACCGGGTGTCCATCAACGCGACCGACGGCGCCTTGACGCTACGCGGCCTGCAGAGCGGGGACACCGGGGACTACAGCATCACCGTGGTGGGCATGGCGGGCGACACGACCACCGGGGAGATCAAGCTCCGGGTTCTGGGTGAGTACCGACACCCTGCGGGGCGCCGCATTACATTTTTCTTACCCACCAAATGTTAAACGTTTGCGCACCGAAGCTTTTACAAGGAAACTTTTGTGCGTTGTGGGAAGTTTCGTCTCCTTGAATCGACCTGGAGGTGAAATAATTCACAGGTTGAGGTAGTTTGGTGCAGATTGAAGTAGTTTGGTGCAGATTGAAGTAGTTTGGTGCAGATTGAAGAGTTGCGGGCCACACCTGCTGTGGAAACGTCTCAGAAAGACACGATGACTCTTCCTCCTCCAGGAGGAATATTTGACCTGCCCATGAAACTGTATCCAGTATTTCATATATGAACTATATATATATATATATATAAATATATATATAGTTCATAGGTGAAAATATCTCCACAGAGAGGAACTGAAGCTGATTGAGAAAGTTTATTTTACTTATTAATCCGGGTGTTTCCCGTGGATGAGAGGATTATGAGCCTTCACTTGTGTGATCTTGTGGCTGTTGCGTTCCTTCTTCTTTCATCTTGCTTGAACGCGAGCTGGTTTTCTCCCGCTGTTAAAGCCGCATCGTTCAGAAGCGTTTAAACGAAACCGAAGTAACAGTGTGGTCGAGTTTGAGCTTTCCTGCGTCTCACTGGGGAAGTTTGAATGACAATAGTGGCTTTTCCGGACGGGGTTTGGTGCAGTTTGAAGGCTCGAGCCACACCTGCCTCTGCACAACCAAACAACAATTCTTAATAATTCCTGGACCAAATTTTAGCTGGAAGTTTAAGACTTCCGTCCTCATTTCTCTCTTCCCACACTTGGACGTTTGTGAAGATGCTTCGACAAGGATCCGCTCGTTTTATAGCTGTTGCTTCGTAAACGTTCGATATGATGCAGGGTGGATTAAAAAAGCTTGTTAATACGAATAAGAACCTTTTGATTTGTGCTCTGGAGTTTACATGGTGTCACTAAACGTAAAGTGTTCCTGATGGAGTCTGGTTGAGTTTCAAGGTGAGAGCCACACCTGGCTCCAGGATTCAACCGTCACATAATGACCCAGGGAGGTTTCGATCCCTACATGGACGTGTGTGTGAGTGCTTTTTAAACTTATGTCATCTATAATTTAGGATTCTATTAGAATTTCCTCTTTTCCCGAATTGAAGCTGATTGTTAAACGTTTTATAGAAAAGAGCCGTTTTATTAGCGTTGGTTGTGTTTCTTCTACGAAGCCGATCGAATGTAAAGGTTCGAAGGTGTTCTGGAGCAGTTTGACGGCGAGGGACACACCTGAAGCAAAAATGTGTCTGCAGCCTGACGGTGACGCACGAACTGATTTAAACCTTTTACACACTGAAAGTGGATGTTTGTTCAGTTTCCACAGATTGTGTCACGTCAGAGGTTTGTTAAATATAAACTGCACGATTTAATAATCAGTCTTGTAAAAGGTAGGTGATTCACCTTTTATTCACGTGTAAGAGAGAGAGAGAGAGAGAGAGAGAGAGAGAGAGAGAGAGAGAGAGAGAGAGAGAGAGAGAGAGAGAGAGAGAGAGAGAGAGAGAGAGAAACCTGAGGAGCGCGCGCGCGCGCGCAAGTTGCTCGGAAACCAAACAGCTCGGCGCACTACGTTCCGCGGCGGAGGAAGTGACTTTGTTTGTTTTCGTGCACGTTCGAGAGAGTTTGACCACACTTCTCCCTGTTTCAGTTGAAAACCTTCGCAGGTTGTGTTTGAGCAATTTGAGCTGCACTCGGCCCAGGAAGTATTTGTTCAGGTGAACTTAAAAAAAAAAAAAGTAAAAAAAAAAAAAGAAAAAAAAAGGTGTGTTTACTTCAGGGTGCGGCTCCGCTTCTGCGTTCACGATCATCTCAAGACTTTTCTGTTGATTCATTTATACTTTGATAGAACCATAAATCCGCTCATACTCCAGCACTCTGGAGTGTTGTCACGATGGAATGTGTGTGAGGTTAAATTATGTTTAATACTTCTGGTATCGCCGTACTAAATTTAATGTTTAACGATAAAAGTGTCACGTGGTTGCTACGGGGTTTTATTGGTTGTTGAGATTATTTGCTGATAAAATGTGAGCAGAGACAGAGTGAAGAGGATACAACAGAAACCTGCTTTTTTTCAAGGATTTATCAGTAAAACAGTTTTTTTTATTATTAATAATAAGTTGAATATCACAGCGCTTCACAAATAAACACAAACAGCAGTTACTTTTTAAAGTTCTTTATTGGAGGAAATAGAAAGAAGCAGATCTTGAAGGTTTGACGCGCGTATTTTGATTTTCTGTGGGTTCATCTTGAGCTGTGATGTCCTACATTGTGAATTGTCCCCGAACATATCCAAACAAAAGAACAAACACATAAATCAGCATTTATTCACAATTCTCATTAAATCTACTGATTTTCAGCTTTCAGATAAGAATCATGAAGATGCTTCACAATCGATATCAGTTTTAACAATGATAAATTATATAAAAGTTGTTAAAACACTTTACGAGTGATGGAATAAGGAAACACGTCATTTAATTGTGTATTAAAAAGGAGATTTTTTAAAAATTATCTATAAAATCCTGTTCTGCTGACCTATAAAGCTTCAAAACTCACAAAGCTTGGGCTATATTGATTTTGTAAAACCTTTTAGCATGTAGCCTCACTGGTGTGCAAACCCCGAAACTCTTTAGCATGTAGCATGTAGCCTCACTGGTGTGCAAACCCTGAAACTCTATAGCATGTAGCCTCACTGGTGTGCAAACCCCGAAACTCTTTAGCATGTAGCCTCACTGGTGTGCAAACCCCGAAACTCTTTAGCATGTAGCATGTAGCCTCACTGGTGTGCAAACCCTGAAACTCTTTAGCATGTAGCATGTAGTCTCACTGGTGTGCAAACCCTGAAACTCTTTAGCATGTAGCATGTAGCCTCACTGGTGTGCAAACCCTGAAACTCTTTAGCATGTAGCATGTAGCCTCACTGGTGTGCAAACCCTGAAACACTTTAGCATGTAGCATGTAGCATCGCTGGTGTGTGAGCCTGAAACACTTTAGCATGTAGCATGTAGCCTCACTGGTGTGTGAGCCTGAAACACTTTAGCATGTAGCATCGCTGTTGTGTGAGCCTGAAACACTTTAGCATGTAGCATCGCTGGTGTGTGAGCCTGAAACACTTTAGTATGTAGCATCGCTCAAAATAGCATGCTGAGCAGTTCAGCTAATGGTCGAAATCAAGCGAACTGCCGGTGATGAATTTGCTGGCAATTAAGTTGCTGGTGTTGAAGATCGTTGGTGATAAAGTTGCTGTTGTAGAAGGAACGATCTCGTCAGCAGGAGGTTTGATTCAAAGTGAAATCAGCTCCGACGACCTCGACCTCAGTAGAAACTACACAAGGAACACACACACCCTCACACACCCTCACAGACACTCCCACACACACACACACACACACACACACACACACACACACACACACACACACACACACACACACACTGCTCGCACGCAGCCGTCTGCTGGTTCAAACCCTCGTTCATTTTTTATGCTGCTTCAGGTTACAACGTGAGCTACAGAATGTTCCAGAAAGAAAAGTACTCCAATACTGTCGCTTGTTACTTTTTGAAACACAGTTACCTCACTAGAAAGTACAAATGAAAAGAAACTGCTTACAAGAGGAAGATGCTCTAAAATCTAGATGTTGGTGGAGGAAGACTGTTCAGATAATGCTAATGCTAATGCTATCTCTGCCTTCAGGCTGGTCTGATCCAACATGGCGACCAGTGACGTCTCCCTCAGTGACAGTTAGTTCTATCTAACTAGCCTAACCTGTTGTCTTTGCTGAACAGTTAATCTGGTTCATGCTAAAGGTAACAGCATTCACGTCCGGTCCTGACACACCCTGCTAAAGTCAGTCACTGTGAACGCGACCGTTTGTAGAACCAGAAAGTGATTAAAGCGTGTCGTCCAGGACCCTGCTGAGTCACCAGGGATCACGGGAGCTCTGAGGCGCTGCCCGAACATTGTTGTTGTTTTTACCTTTTGATTAAATGTCAAGCAAACCCTGAATAGTCTGGTGTTTTCTTTTTTGGTTTTTTTAAAGCTGCTGCTTTTAGTAGGCGTGTCTACCAGTGTTTGGCCAAAACGTTCCAGAACCAATCAGAGGTCGAGGGGGATGTGTGTGTGTGTGTGTGTGTGTGGGGGGGGGGGGTCGGCAGCATGTCTCAGATGTTATCTGGGAGGTCGGGGGACAAAATGGTTTGAAACAAGAGACTCAGGAAATGTTGTCTTCCATCAGATTGTTGTATGATAAGCTGTGGTGTCCCGCAGGGCTCCATCCTGGGTCCTCTGTTCTTTTAGCAAAAGTTAAATGTATCACTGAAACGTCTCGTTTTATTTAAAGACATTTATAAAAAACGTTTGTTAATGCCTTGTTGAATTGTGTGAAAAGAGAAAAATGTTTCCCACCCTGAGGTCAGTGCCCCCATATGTCGGACTCTTTATCATGAGAGGGTCCACATTCATCGTCCAGGGAGAAAAGTTAGTCAACCGGAGCACTTCGGGGCCGTCCACATGAGAACCCCGGTTCACGTAAAAGAGCTGTTTTTGGCCGATCATCCAGATGAGGCGGCGTTTTAGAAGCACAAAGAACAGGATTTTTTGAAGACGGGTCCCAGAGTGGGGAAATTCTAAAACCCCGGCGTGTGTCGTTCACACCCCGAGGTGTGGACGGCAAAGACGATCATCTGTGGAAAAAAGATGACGTAATCGCCCCCCCCCTGCCCCCACACCGCGGTCCGCAATGTCGTCAAATAACCACAACAATCACGGACTTAGAAGCTCCGGTGGAGCCGCAGAAGCTACTGACGCTAGCAGCAGGAGGAGCAGGGCCATAGACCCATAGTACTCAGAAACAGACTCCTGCTCATAAACGTCTCTATAACTCTATGTGCTCCGTCTCTTCTTCTGCGTTTTTGGTGTGTTTGGTGAGTCACAGCGCCCCGAAAGGCCGACATGTGTACTACATGCCCTGAAGCCTCGTGTTGAGCCGTGTTCATAGTGACGTGTGGACGGAACCTTTTTTTTTTTAGAGCCTCGGGGAGAAAAAAGATAATTTGTGTGTGGATGTGGCCTAAAATGTTGTTCTGGGTCTTTATTACACTGCCGGTTTGTCTTCTCGTTGCTACTTTACGCTCTCATGGACTCAGCTTATGAAAAACAGCTTCATAGTTGCGGACTGGGAACAAACACGACTCCGCAGAGGACAAACTTTTACACAAACTAAAGCTCCCGGTGGCCGACGAGTCTCTTTTTTTTCATGTCTTAGTTTTTAAGTTTGAAACAGAAAAGCTTCAGTTCAAAGAGGAAATATTTATGAGGGAAAACACCCCAACAGAAATGTGTGTGTGTGTGTGCGTGTGTGTGTGTGTGTGTGTGTGTGTGTGTGTGTGTGTGTGTGTGTGTGTGTGTGTGGGCTTACCTGCCCAGACTATCTGTGGTGATAAGAATACGGTCAAAATGACCATAAAACTGTTTCAACAATGTAAGAAGAATAAATGAGAATAAATATGATGTAGTCATTCGTTAATGTGGTTTCAGTGAGATACGGTGGCTCAGAAGTCACATCACAATCCGAAAACCAAAGCACAAATAGGAAAGTTCAACCGACACTCATTAGAAAAAGACTTTTTATTCAATGATGAACCACTTTCCCGCTGAAACCTGGGTACTGCGTTTCTCTGCACTGATGTAGGTTCACATGTTCTCACAACACACACACACACACACACACACACACACACACACACACACACACACACACACACACACACACACACACACACACACACACACACACACACACACACACACTGCATGCATCTGACCCGCTCCCTTCTCCACTCTCAGCCAATCACAGGCCACCTCGCTCCAACGTGTCAGGTGACACAAAAGAATTGGAACCAAGTAACATCATCACAGCTGAGATGTTACACTATTTGTTTTACATTTTCCTGAGTAAAAAGATATATTGGCAGGACAAACACGAACTCCACACAGGTTGAATTTCCACCCAGACGACTGGTGAGAGTAGAAGCTTTGCAACTCGTCGCGTTTAAATACTGAAGCATATTGATTCTGTCAGTTTTCACGTCACTTTTATTTTTGAATGTTGTTAGAAGTGGGCGTGGCCACGACGGTTTGGCTTTTAGCCAAACGGACCTCAGAGGTGGTTACTAGGGATGATGGAGCGATCTGGAAGACGGGGAGGAAAAATGCCTGTCCTATTCTGTCAGATGCAAAAAGTTCTGGATCAGGTAGCTCTGTGGGTCAACGGCTGGGGATTCAGAATTTCATCTTCCAAGAGCAAATACATGATCTTTCGGTATAAGAGGATGATTCCTGCAGTAAATATTTCATTGTATGGTTGCCCAGTAGAAAGAGGGAAAACACTGAAGTTTCTTGGCCTGTGGATGGATGAAAGACTCACGTGGAAAGGACACATAGGACAAGTTGTTGGAAAGTGTGAAAAAGTAATAAATATTCTCCGTAGTTCGGCAGGAAGCGACTGGGGTTATGGTTTATCGTGCAATGATCAGATCCATCTCAGATTATGGTTGTGTGGTTTTTGATTCAGCTTCCAAATCTGCTGTTAGTAAACTAGACCGGGTAAATCTGTAGTGGTTCCTTCAAAACCACTCCTATCCCTGCCTTGCTCATTGACATGGGGGAAAGGCCACTAAAGATCAGGAGGAAACAATTGGGGCTTCGGTATTGGGCCAAGCGATGTGGCACAAGAACCAGCTCGGTTTCAAAGTGCCTTTTAAATGCGTCCTGTGAATTTTCTGGTACCGGAAAGAAGTCAAATTTCTTACATCACATAAAGCAGCTGGCGGAGGATTTTGGTTTGGACAGTGGAAAAGTGGCTGTTGGTCGTCTGTTCCTCCTCGGTTTCTTCCTGAACCTGAGGTTCAGCTGCTCGCTCTTTCAAAAGGGGGAAATAGCCTCAGCACGGAGGTGAAGATGTTCCTGAATCAGTATAATGGGTTCATGAAAATATTCACAGACGGGTCAAGGGGTCCAGTTTCGCGGAAAACCGTTTTCTTGTTGATGAGGAGAATCTGCTAACCAGCACATCAGACAATATGTCTATTTTTGTCTGCTGAACTTTTGGCAATTGAAGGAGCTTTAGACTGGGTGGAGCATGATAAACCAAAGAACAGTGTCATATGCTGGGATTCTGCTGCTGCTTTGGTGGCATTAGATGAAGGTGCTTCTTGAGCTTGACCTAATCTAGTAATGGAGTTCCTGCACTGCCTTTCAAGAACTGAAAGGTCCGGTTGTAATGTTGGTTTTATGTGGGTGCCAGGTCACTTGGGAACTGAGGGAATTGAAACCGCTAAAGAATCCCTGACTAAAGAAACAATTGAATTAAAAGTACAAATGGGTAAAGCGGAATGGATTAGCATCTGCAATGAAAATCTGGAGACAATGGCAACAGGAAATGGAATCGGGAGCAGAAAGGTCAACATTTTTTTATTCTGTGCAGCTTTTCATGTTTAACGTAAGAAGTGGAGGAGTACGCTGGTGTGCAGAGATGATGTTATTTTAACCAGGCTGAGATTGGGGCATCGCCCAATGGCAAGTAGTTTAAAGCTGATAGGCAAACATCTGAATGGTTTTTGCGAGTGTGGGGAATCAGAGACGGTATTTCATGTATTATTTCACTGCAAGATATACTCTTGCACTCTGTACTGTTTGAAGGATCTTGTCTGATCTGGTCTGGAGGTGTTTTCCTTGAAAACGGTTTTAGAGTTAGGGGGAAATTATGACTCTCTTGGGAAGGCGGGGTTAAAATTCCTCATTCCTCTGGATTATACGAGAGGATTTGAGCTGGTGGAGTAAAATCTTGTTTGGGCGGTGGAGGGCAGCATTATGCCGTACGGTGTACGGCCTGCCGGAAATCAAGAAGAAGAAGAAGGTGGTGCTCGGTGTTTTCTTGAGGGAATCTGGAGTTCTCCAGGGAGAACAGGACGTAAACAAGGGGCTCAGACAGTGTTGATTCTATGTCGCGGTGGCCCTCAGGGCCCTTTCCTGGATCCTCTGGTGTTCAGATATACATTCAAATTTAGAGTTCCATCATTGGAACTCAGTCCGCTCCGGTCCGGTCTGGTCTGGGACCCAACAACTGGGAACCTGTAGCTGTGAACCACTAACCAAACTTATCAAATTCCATGTGAAACCTCTCTGAACCTTCAGTGTTTAAACCTCCAGAGGAAATAGCTGATTCACTGAGACGCTTCTCTCTGACGTCCATCTTTGTGTTTCTGTGTGCAGAGCCGGTGTCCGACGTGCTCATCAAGTCCAGCTTGTCCGAGGCCATGGAGTACAACAGCACGGTGGTGCTCACCTGCACCGCCAAGGGCTCCTTCGTCACGTTCACCTGGCTCAACGGCACCATGCCTGTCGTGGTCGACGGCAGACATGTGGTTCTCAAGGAGGTCCGCTTCTGCTTTTCCTTCAATCTCAGTCACTGTTGTTTGTATTAAGGTTATAAAGGTGAACGTGGTCCACTAACTGGCACCTGCTGCAGGTCACAGTGTTCATGCTGAAAGAATTTAACAATGCTAACATGAAACTCCTTCCTGGGATTCACTGGAGTTCACGTTCTCTCCTCGCAGGAGGAACTGTCCACCGAGCTGACCATCTATGAGGTCTTAAGGTCCGACCTGAAGGGGCCCATCTTCTGCAAGGCTGCTAACAAACTGGAGACACAGAAGAGCGCCCCCTTCAACCTCACTGTCCACTGTGAGTACTGCACCTCACAGCACCAGGAACTGATTCCTGGAACTCCGTTACCTTACTGAAGTCTCAGACAGGTTGTTCCTTCAAGTTGTTGCGCTGCTGTCAGTCATTAACCTGCTTACCATGCCCACTAATAGCATTAACATTGGCACTGCTGTCGGTCATTATCCTCCTCACCGCACCTACTGATAGCATTAGCATTAGCGCTGCTGTCGGTCATTATCCTCTTCACTGCGCCTACTGATAGCATTAGCATTAGCGCTGCTGTCGGTCATTATCCTCTTCACTGTGCCTACTGATAGCATTAGCATTAGCGCAGCTGTCACCATTATCCTGCTCACCGCACCTACTGATAGCATTAGCACTGCTGTCATCATTATCCGGCTCACCGCGCCTACTGATAGCATTAGCATTAGCACGGCTGTCATCATTATCCGGCTCACCGCGCCTACTGATAGCATTAGCATTAGCACTGCTGTCATCATTATCCGGCTCACCGTGCCTACTGATAACATTAGCATTAGCACTGCTGTCATCATTACCTTGCTCACCACGCCTACTGATAGCATTAGCAATAGCGCTGCTGTCGGTCATTATCCTCTTCACTGCGCCTACTGATAGCATTAGCATTAGCGCTGCTGTCGGTCATTATCCTCTTCACTGTGCCTACTGATAGCATTAGCATTAGCGCAGCTGTCACCATTATCCTGCTCACCGCACCTACTGATAGCATTAGCACTGCTGTCATCATTATCCGGCTCACCGCGCCTACTGATAGCATTAGCATTAGCACTGCTGTCATCATTATCTGGCTCACCGCGCCTACTGATAGCATTAGCATTAGCACTGCTGTCATCATTATCCGGCTCACGGCGCCTACTGATAACATTAGCATTAGCACTGCTGTCATCATTACCTTGCTCACCGCGCCTACTGATAACATTAGCATTAGCACTGCTGTCGTCATTATCCTGCTCACCGTGCCTACTGATAGCATTAGTGTTGCCTGAAGCTGCTGTTTCCAGTGAAAAGCAGCTTGGTTATTGTCTTACTAAACTAACCCAACATCCAACTGTTCACATTAGCATTAGCAGTTTAAACCATTAGCTTACAGTCACTGAGTCACACTTCCTGTTTACATAGCAGCACGTCGTCGGCCCTACACACACACACACACACACACACACACACACACACACACACACACACACACACACACACAGAAAATATATTTTTTTCCTGATATATTTCCTCCTTTGTTGCAACTAGCAGTGAAACAGGTCAATGAAATGTCAATTTTTAACAGGAGCAAATCAGAGAAAAGCGACTCAGAGGAGGACGCTTTCCACTGAAAATGACACGGCGTCGTTCTTAGAGTTAGAGGACTCTGAAAGCGTCTCGTTTATGAGCTTCATGTCATTATCGTTAATTTGTTATCAGAGTAACTTTGATTTCAATAAAGTAAAAGTACATTAAAAAGTGATAATAACCAGATAATAAAGGGAGATGTGGAGGAAGTCGTCAGCAGGAGGTTTGATTCAAAGTGGCAGAATCAGCTCCGACGACCTCGACAGAAACTACAGAAGAAGGAACTGTAGGAGACCGAGACCTGAACCTGCCGCCACTCCCACACACACACACACACACACACACGCACACACACACACACACACACACACACACACACACACACACACACACACACACACACACACACACACACACACTGCTGGTTCAGAACAAGTCGGGCAAGTCGAGTTGCTGTTGAGTGTTCAGACCTTTAGAGTACAATCAGAGTGTGTGGAAATGTCCTGAGGGCCAACGTGTGATTACAGGCTCCTCCCCCCTCCACACACACACACACACACACACACACACACACACACACACACACACACACACACACACACACACACACACACACACACGCACACACACACAGAAAATATCTTTTTTTTCCTGATGTATTTTCTCGTTTATTGCAACTAAAAGTGAAACAGTTCAATGGATTCTCAATCCCACACGAGGACAATGAGACGGAGGAGAGGAAGAACACCCTTTAACAGAAACCAGATTCAGAGAAAACGTTCCACTGGAAATGACTCGGGAATGACTGAGGAAACAGACTCAGTCTCTCCAGAAGCAGAGAACAACAGACTGTTGATCGTATCGAGGGATTCAAACCCTCGTTCAGGTTCTTTCAGTTGATTAAAAAGGCATTTTTCTTAATGAATGGAAATCCCTTCCTGTTGAATTTCAAATTGTGTCATGTCAGAGCATGAAAACAATATTTATCTCGCTGGGTCAGTTTGTTACGAGATGTTTATTGTTCACAGTATTTCATGTGTTCACTTCAGTCTGGAACCTGAGTTCAAATCCAAAGACACACACAGCGAACGTTCAACAGGATTCACATGTTCCGTGTGTGTGTGTGCGTGCGTGCGTGCGTGCGTGCGTGCGTGCGTGCGTGCGTGCGTGCGTGCGTGCGTGCGTGCGTGCGTGTGTGTGTGTGTGTGTGTGGGTGTGTCATTGTGCTGGAGCTTTAATCAAACATTCCTGAGTGTGTGACCTGAAGCTGACCTTTAACCCGCAGACGGACCCGACGACGTGAAGATCCATCCCGCCAAGCCGGCGCAGTACATCCGGGCGCGGTCCAGCTTCAACCTAACGTGCTCGTCCGCCTCCAGCCCGGCCGCCACATACCTGTGGTACTACAACAAGGAGGCGGTGAAGACCGAGGGGCCCGTCCTCCCGCTGGAGGTCATCGAGAAGCTCGGCCACGGCAAGAAGGAGGGCTCCTACACCTGCACCGCCACCAACGCCAAGACCAAACGGGTGGTCCGCTCGCCGGCTGTCACCTTCGGCGTCATGGGTGAGGAACCACCGAGTGCAGTCGAGGATGATGATGATGATGATGATGATGAGGATGATGATGGGTGAATGGATGGAGTGAAGCTCCAGCAGCAGCTCTCAGAAAATGGTCCAGAGTTGCGTTTCATCTATCAATTCAATATATCTGATCTGTGACCTCATGGCAGGACAGTTAGAATGAAAACGTCTCCAGAAGACACAGAAAGACTTTCAAATAGTCGATAGTCCAGGAATTTGTTTTCCATTTCCAGCTCAGGATAAATGTTCAGTAACAGACTCAACGTGTTGCCCTCAAAGTCTCAACGGCATACATCTGATATATTTACCTGTGAAAGTTTTAAGTACTATTACAGATGCAAAATGTGAGATGAATGTGGAGCAACTCAGTCCGTCCTAAACCTACAGCAGCATCATTAAGACAAGGGGTCAAGTCAAGTCCTTTCTTTATCACGTAATTATACGAAGTATAATGTGCCTGTGAAATGCTCTGAGTACATGTTCCGCACCGAAACAAGTTTTTCTATAGGATAGAAGATTTAAATTCAGAACACAAATAAAGAACATGACACATTATATTACAATATTGATCAAAAATAAAGGAGATTAAGGCCTACAAATGAGATTAATGGGTGTCAGTGTCATTTCAGTTCACGTTCAGAACAATTTGTTTTTCAGTGGTGAAAAAGTGCCATTTTTACACGACGTAGATATATTTTCACAAAACAAAAAAATTACAGTATTACATAAAGTTAATTTTAGTGAATCCTTCTGGTGCAAAATACAGTGAAATGTCCAGAAAACTGGTTTTCTGGGTGTTTTTTTACAAACTTTCAGGATAGTTTGATAACAACCGGGCGACCGCATCACGAAATCTCGTGTTGTTGTGTTTTTTGTTTGTTTGTTTATTTAATTTTTACATTTTCTTGGAGGTTGGAGTGTGTGTGCGTGCGTGCGTGCGTGTGCGTGTTGGTTTTAAAAAAGGAAACGAGTGCAGCGTTCTCAGGACGTGGCCTTAATTTGCAGTTGAAATGGCATTAAAGTGGATGAGTCAGATATTATTGAAACTCTGAGTCGTTTCTCCTTTTTTAACGTTCAGCTTTAAAGCAATTCAATTCAATTCAATTCAATTTTATTTGTAAAGCGCTAAATCACATCAACAAACATCTCAAAGCGCTCTTACAATGATAGAGAACCACAGAACCCAACTAAACCTTCCAAAGCAAGCAGATGTAACAAGCAACAGTGGCCAGGAAAAACTCCCTCGCATGGAGAGAAGTTCATAAGAAGTCCCTCTTCGGACCCTAGACTCTGGAAGGACGGCCATCCGCCTTGACCGGTTGGGGGGAGAAGTACATGGGATAGGACAGGGAGAGAGAGGAATAGAAGAGGGAGAGAGAGAGTGGCATACAGGCCAGAGAAGTACAAATACTAAGAAAAGTCTATGATGAGCGTTGGTCTGATGATGAGCCAATCTCAGTCTGGAGATTAAGGGCCGTGCCGTTGCGGTGGGGTCCCGGTGCTGTGGTGGGGTCGGGTAGTAGGACCGTGGTAACTCCACTCTGGGAGTCTTGGGTCTGATCCCCTGGATCCTGCTCTCCTCCTGTCAGTATCTGGTGGCTCCAGTAATGTTGTTACACAGAGAGAAAGAAAGAAAGACAAGAAACAGAAGCTCCAAATGTAGAGTTCCTCCCTTTAACGGGAGAGAGGAAATCCCCTCAGCAGTCTAGGCCTAGAGCAGCTCAACTTAGTGCTCCTATTTTATTCCTATTTTATTCCTAAGGATAAGCTTTATCAAAGAGAAAGGTTTTTAGTCTACTCTTAAATAAACTAATGGTGTCGGCCTTTCGGACCGAGGCTGCTAGTTGATTCCAGAGTAAAGGAGCCATATGGCTGAAACTCCTGCCTCCTGTTTTACTTTTATGGACTTTAGGGATTACCAACAGTCCTGCATCCTCTGAGCGAAGGGCTCGTGGAGGGTGAGACCCTTCTAGAAGTTCACCTGTTGATAAAACCACGGAGGGATTCAAACCTCCAGCAGCAGGATAAGATTTATTAAGTGCCAACATGCAGCAGCACAGCCTAGTGGTTATGTGCCAACGGTGCTCGGAGCCGCTGAAAACAACAACAGCACCAACTAGTGGATCAACATGTAAACTACATTGTTTTCAAGACGTTGCCATGTGAATGTGAAAATGTCCTAATATGAAAATGCAAAGTCGAGCAAAGTTTTATTTTGAAAGGTTGTTCCGATGTAAACGACATGTGAAGCAGCTTTACGTAGAATTGGTTTGGACTGACGTTCAAACCTACAGCGGCGGCACTACGATAGTGCGTCAGTTGAATGAGATTAAACGTTGACTCTCTCTCTCTCTCTCTCTCTCTCTCTCTCTCTCTCTCTCTCTCTCTCTCTCTCTCTCTCTCTCTCTCTCTCTCACACAGAGCCGATCACTGGTACGAAACTCACCGGGCCGACTGGCGTCCTCATCGCCGGGAACCACTCGGCCAACCTGAGCTGCTTGTCTACGGCGGGCGTGGTGAAGACCCTGACGTGGCTAAAGGACGGGAAACCCCTGAGGAGCAGCGGCGTGGTCTTCTCCGCCGACAAGAGCTCGGTCCTCATCAGCCCGGTGCTGAAGGAGGACAACGGGAAGTTCACGTGTAAGCTCGCCAACCCCGTCAACTCCGAGGAGGCCGTCTACACCATGGTGGTCAACTGTGAGTGTCCGCCGCCGCCGCCGCCGCTTTACAGCTCCACCGAGTCCCAGATTATGTCAGGGATGCAGGGTTTGAGAAGCTCGTAAAACATCTCTGAAGTGTCAGAAACAAGAAACGAGGGAACTTAAATACGTGAAAGTGAAAGACAACTTTTCCTAAACAAATCACTGTCTTCTAATCCAGTTAATCCACCGTTCAGATTATTTCATGGAGATGTCTGATGTCACTGTCAAGGCTTCCCACTGATGTTCTCACTAATCTGGGATTACCGTGCAGGAAGTCCACAGACTGCATGGGGTCCGAGGCTCCGTCTAATCTGAGAATGTTCAAATAAATAGAATTACTTATTTTAGATAAATTAAGAGAGTAATTAGTTACATTTACAACCCAGATCAGAACATGAATTCCCAGAGACGTTTCTCTCTTTAACCCTTCCACGGTGCCTCGCTGTGCAGACGGTCCCGAGACGCCGGCGGTGAGTGGCCGCGAGGCCGTGGAGGTGGAGGACCCTGTCACGCTCACATGCTCCGCCTCCTCCCAACCCCCCGCCAACTACAGCTGGAAGCTTAATGGCACGCTGACCGCCATCAAGACGGCCACGTACACCATCGACAAAGCGCGGTACGGCAACAGCGGGACGTACACGTGCGAGGCGCACAACACCGTGACGGGCAAGAAGAGTTCGCAGACCTTCAACCTCTCTGTCAAAGGTGAGTCCACGTCGTAACGTCCAGCGGGTGTGTGTGTGTGTGTGTGTGTGTGTGTGTGTGTGTGTGTGTGTGTGTGTGTGTGTGTGTGTGTGTGTGTGTGTGTGTGTGTGTGTGTGTGTGTGTGTGTGTGTGTGTGTGTGTGGTAGCAATCCAAACCTAAAGCAGCGTCTCTGAAAACGGATCCGGTTGTTAGAATCTAAACTCATAGCAGCAGCGTTAATTAGAAATGCGTAGAAAGTGAAACTACGTTGTTTGTTTGATCGTTGTTGCTAAAGTTCGGATGTTTTCTTTCACGTCAACACGTTGTTCTTCAGAGATTATTTGAGTTTTTGAGCAAAGTCTGGTCAAAGCTTCCTACTTAAAAACAAACATGTTCAGGTCAGATTTCTGTAATTCAAGCAAAGAAAAGAATATCAAGTTTTCCTGGAGTTTTACTTTAACAATACATAATGCACCTTTCGTTATGTACATCCTGAGCTGTTCCATCAAACAGACTGTGTGTGTGTGTGTGTGTGTGTGTGTGTGTGTGTGTGTGTGTGTGTGTGTGTGTGTGTGTGTGTGTGTGTGTGTGTGTGTGTGTGTGTGTGTGTGTGTGTGTGTGTGTGTGTGTGTGTGTGTGTGTGTGTGTGTGTGTGTGTGTGCGTGCGTGTGTGTGTGTGTGCGTGTGCGTGTGTGTGCGTGTGCGTGCGGTCTCACACATCCAGTGCTCACTTCCTCTGTTGTGACTCACCAATCAGAATCACTTCCTGTCTGCGGCTTGTGTTGCTCACATAATTACAGTTTCTGCATACTCAAACACTACATGTGGTGTTTCGCTCATATTTCTGAGAATATTCTGTAATCTGTAAATGACTGTCCTTCGTGAAATTTGGAGACTCATTCCAGTGCGTCATTTAGTTACAGCTCCTCGAGTCTCGCAAGGCCACTGTTAGCATTAGTGTTTTTACCTGCTTTTTGATTTAAATCAACCAACATCCAGATTATAGAGCATCTTCCCCCTCTAGCATCCAGATTATAGAGCAACGTCCTCCTCTAACATCCAGATTATAGAGCAACGTCCTCCTCTAACATCCAGAATATAGAGCATCTTCCTCCCCAATCATCCAGATTATAGAGCATCTCCCCCTATCATCCAGAATATAGAGCATTTCCTCCCCAATCATCCAGATTATAGAGCATCTTCCCCCATCATCCAGAATATAGAGCATGTTCCCCCCAATCATCCAGAATATAGAGCCTTTTCCTCCTCTAACATCCAGATTATAGAGCATCGTCCTCCTGTAACATCCAGATTATAGAGCATCTTCCTCCTCTAACATCCAGAATATAGGGCATCTTCCCCCCTAACATCCAGATTATAGTGCATCTTCTCCCCCTAACATCCAGAATATAGAGCATCCTCTGCCTGTAACATCCAGATTATAGAGCATCGCCCTCCCCTATCATCCAGAATATAGAGCCTCTTCCTCCTCTAACATCCAGATTATAGAGCATCTTCCTCCACTAACTGATCAAACTTAATGTCATTGATCTGTCCCACACAGCGCTAATGCTAATGCCAATGCTAACACTACGATAATCCATGTGCCCATTATGAACAAAGGCTTTTACACATAACCTTTCCGAGTCCCTAGTTACTTTCTCTGTGCAGTAACTTTGTTAGTTTGTGCCAGTAACTACTGGAGGAGTAACTTTGTGTTTCCTGCAGAGGAGCTGGTGGAGGGCCTCTCCGACGGAGCCATCGCTGGAATCGTTATCGCCGTCCTGGTGGCGCTCGGAGCCGCCATCGCTTTAGTGTTCTACTGCCGGCAGAAATTACCGTGAGTACCGAGTTACTAATGTAACAGAGTCGTTTGAAAGTTAATTCCAGTTCATTTGGGATACAGAGTTTGCATAAGTTCAGGTTTGAATCATTTCTGAGTCCGACTCGTTTGAAGGCGGTTTAGTCGTCAGGCTTGAGAGTAATCTGAGACTGGGCTTAATCTGGATAATCTGGAAGCGGTGTGTGTGTGTGTGTCTGTAACCGATCTGTCAGTCTCTCTTTCTTTCTGCTTCCACCACTTTGTGACCTCCAAGGAAATTCTCCTCATTCCTGTCGCAGCTCAGCGTCTTACAACATGTTGGCTGATGCACACACACACACACACACACACACACACACACACACACACACACACACACACACACACACACACACACACACACACACACACACACACACACACACACACACACACACACACACACACACACACTGTAATTTCCAGACGCCAGGAGTTCTTGCGGTGAACAGTTTGTGTTGCTACACGACGGAGGAGCTGTGGATAAACAGGTCACCTGGAGTTTGGTGGAGTTTTGTTGTATTTTTTTGGTCTGTGTAGTTTCGAATAATTTTTGGGATATTTTGGGATATTTGTTTGAGTTTTGAGTGTGATGTCGTTTGATGCAGTTTTTTTAGGGACGGAGCCTGGAAGCAAGGACCCTGTTGTATTTGTTTCTTTTTTCTTACACGTAAAGTAGACCCCTGATCATGTGCACATCAGGACTGGTTAAAAATGTAATAACTGGTCAGTCGCGAAAATTTTTTTTTTTTACTAATTAATTGCACAATTTTCTGTAAAGTTGTTTCTTGTTTTTCTACTGAAGGCTGCAGCTTGTAATGGATATTTATTCAGAGAAAACTAATACCTGCTGGGCGTAGCACGCACACACACACACACACACACACACACACACACACACACACACACACACACACACACACAGAGTTTTCCATAAATACAAAGTGAAGATTAACAGGAAGCTTCTCTTTTCCTCCAATATGAAGGTCGAAGCTTGTCCTGCTCCTCAAAACACGTGTTAGCATCTTATCGTGTTAGCTTGCTCTGTCATGTGTTAGTGTGTTAGAGTGTTAGCGTGCTCTACAGCGTGTTAGCGTGCTCTACAGCGTAATTAATTGCACAATTTTCTGTAATGTTGTTTCTTGTTTCTCTACAGAAGGCTGCAGCTTGTAATGGATATTTATTCAGAGAAAACATTTTTTTTTTATATATATATATATATATATAATTAATATCGACTCAACACACAGAGACTATATGTAAATTCAAAGACTATTTTTATAAGGTCCTTTTAGCGGGTGAAACTGTTTGTCTCCAAGATTAGCAAAATAATAAAAACATGAATAAATAAACATCTAACATAAATCTGGTTTTGTTAGAGTGCAGGTCCACTTCTTTGAGAATTTTAATATTTCTAGAAACAAAGTGGTAATAATATACTGTAATATCCACACACGCACGCACGCACGCACGCACGCACACACACACACACACACACACTAGGTATACAGGAAAAGAGAGAAAGAGGAGAAATTAATATTTTACCAGTATTTCCTCCAGTTTTAGCAGTTTGGTGGCTGCTGGTCAGCCAACATGGCAACCTGCTATTTTGCTGCAGAATTACTTCTGTGGTCGTTAGATTCGGCTTTACAAAGTAAAGCTAATAACTTTCACTTTCTCAACCAGCCGTCAGGGAACTTTTTAAAGTGAAACTTTCTGCCTTAATATTATTACACTGGGTACTGTGCTGCTCTGTTGTCACGGTGCTGCGCCCGCGGTGGCTGTTACTCCGGTAAGGGAGAAAAAAAAAACAAGAACGGAAGTAAACAAAACTGCTGTTTGAAAAATGTTTCAAATCAATTAATTAAATGAACGCGTTATTTTTAACAGCACTAGTAATAACATGTACAAAGTGACCCCTGGAGTGCCACAATGTGCTCTCGGGCGCCACCGAGGAACACTAAAGAGGCCACCACGGCCCGTAGGAATGTCACAGAATTATCAAACCAAAACTCACACGCCAGACCTAAATCCAAAAGGAAGTCTGCAATTTGCCTTTCAAAATAAGATTTGGGCCCCAGTTTGGGTCTGGTGCATGTGCTGTCTCCTCTGAGGGCGAACATTGCTCAGGCTTCTGTTAAATGACAGGAGAGACGTTTCTGCTGATGGTTTGTGTCGAGCTTTGTAATAACTGGAGCAGTTTGGAGTTTATTAGGCGTAAGTTCGAGTCCCTAATCCCACCGTCTGCCAGCTCTCGTTGGAAAACCTGGGAAAAACAGCCGTCACTGTCTGGAGGAACGTCGTAGAGAGAAACTGAAAAGTGTGTGTGTGTGTGTGTGTGTGTGTGTGTGTGTGTGTGTGTGTGTGTGTGTGTGTGTGTGTGTGTGTGTGTGTGTGTGTGTGTGTGTGTGTGTGTGTGTGTGTGTGTGTGTGTGTGTGTGTGTGTGTGTGTGTGTGTCTTTTGTTTCTCAACTTCAGTCCAAAATGTTGACTCAAATGGAATAATTCCATCAGTTTGATGAGAAATTGGTGAAAAAGTGAAGAAAAGTGAACTCTGCGGTGCAGAGTGTGACGAGAGTGAACTTTTCTGTAAACCTGGTCGAGCCTGTTTCTGCTGCTTCCGGAGGCAGAACAAGCCCGAGGGCTGCGTTTTTTTACCCCGAGCCTCCTCTCCCCCTCCCCCTCCCCCTCCCCCAGCCGCTGCCCCTCCCCTGGTGACCTCACACAGGTGGTTGGGTATGGGTGGTTTCCCGGAGGGGGGCGGAGCCAGTGGGTTGGCTGGGGGCGGGGCCTCCGAGCGGCTTCACCAGTAGATTCACATCCGTCCTGTCGTCACTTCGTCAGTCAGGATGAGAGATCAGCCACATGCAAATACATCATGTCAAAGTTTAGAAGAAAAACTGAAGAACAATATTCACATTAAAACACATTAAAAATATCTGAATACAAAATTATGAAATCTGAATTAAAAAGTGACTGAAGTCATTCAATAAAATATTTTTTAGTTAAACAAACTAAATTCTTTTTTATGTTTTTGAAACATTTATAGAAACTCGTTTTAACATTGTGAAAGCTGTTTCATCAGTCTGCTGCTGCTATCAGGACGAGGCTGGTGTCAAATGACAGGAGGCAGGTGATCGCAGCGGTTACGTGATTTTCAGTTCAGTTTTCTTTGTTGGTTCAGAGACAAACAATGACTTCACTGTGGAACAATGTCACATGACCAAGGTGTAAAGTTAATACCTGCTGGGCGTAGCACGCACGCACACACACACACACACACACACACACACACACACACACACACACACACACACACACACACACACACACACACACACACACACACACACACAGAGTTTTCCATAAATACAAAGTGAAGATTAACAGGAAGCTTCTCTTTTCCTCCAATATGAAGGTCGAAACTTGTCCTGCTCCTCAAAACACGTGTTAGCATCTTATCGTGTTAGCTTGCTCTGTCATGTGTTAGTGTGTTAGAGTGTTAGCGTGCTCTACAGCGTGTTAGCGTGCTCTACAGCGTGTTAGCATGCTCTGTCATGTGTTAGTGTGTTAGAGTGTTAGCGTGCTCTACAGCGTGTTAGCATGCTCTGTCATGTGTTAGTGTGTTAGAGTGTTAGCGTGCTCTACAGCGTGTTAGCGTGCTCTGCGGCATGGTAGCGTGCTCTGCGGCATGTTAGCCTGCTCTCCAGCGTGTTAGCGTGCTTTGCAGCTTGTTAGCATTCTCTGCAGCGTGTTAGCGTGCTCTGCAGCGTGTTAGCGTGCTCTGCGGCATGTTAGCGTGCTCTCCAGCGTGTTAGCGTGCTCTGCAGCGTGTTAGCGTGCTCTGCGGCATGTTAGCGTGCTCTCCAGCGTGTTAGCATGCTCTGCAGCGTGTTAGCGTGCTCTGCAGCGTGTTAGCGTGCTCTGCGGCATGTTAGCGTGCTCTCCAGCGTGTTAGCGTGCTCTGCAGCGTGTTAGCGTGCTCTGCGGCATGTTAGCGTGCTCTCCAGCGTGTTAGCATGCTCTGCAGCGTGTTAGCGTGCTCTGCAGCGTGTTAGCGTGCTCTGCAGCGTGTTAGCGTGTTGTGCTTACTGGGAGAGCAGCCCTGTCATGAATGTTCAGCTGAAGATAAGTTTGCCCTCTCGAGAGGAAAACAGGTGCAGAACCACCTGTGAGAGGAACCGGCCTGATCAGATGAACAGATAAACATCTGTAAACACAGACGACCCACATCTGGAACAGGCAGGGGGCAGAGTCACATCATCAAGCGTCTGCGTCAGCCAATCAGGCCACAGGAAGTGAAAACAACTTTCCGGCTGACGGCATTCTTTCTCCCTGCTGTCAGTGAACACACCGTCCTGTCAGTGAATGCACCATCCTGTCAGTGACCGCACCGTCCTGTCAGTGAACGCACCGTCCTGTCAGTGAACACACCGTCCTGTCAGTGAACGCACCATCCTGTCAGTGAACGCACCGCCCTGTCAGGGAACGCACCGTCCTGTCAGTGAACGCACCGTCCTGTCAGTGAACACACCGTCCTGTCAGTGAACGCACCATCCTGTCAGTGAACGCACCGCCCTGTCAGGGAACGCACCGTCCTGTCAGTGAACGCACCGTCCTGTCAGTGAACGCACCGTCCTGTCAGTGAACGCACCGCCCTGTCAGGGAACGCACCGTCCTGTCAGGGAACGCACCGTCCTGTCAGTGAACACACCGTCCTGTCAGTGAACGCACCGTCCTGTCAGTGAACGGACCGTCCTGTCAGTGAACGCACCGTCCTGTCAGTGAACGGACCGTCCTGTCAGTGAACGCACATTCCTGAATATACCGTCCTGTCAGTGAACGCACCGTCCTGTCAGTGAACACAGTCCAAGTCCAAGTCCAAGTCATGTTGCGTTCACAGACTGTTGGCTCTTTTCTTTGCTCCTGGGCCGTGTTGCGTTCACTGACCGTCGTTTGCAGCTTGTCTTTATCTGGCTGTGTTGGTTTTCTTCATGTCTTCCTGAGCGGGCGAGGCCTTCAGGAATGTTGCGGTCATGTCTGCACTCGTCTCCTCCCTGCTGCCGCGCCTCCTCCTCCTCCTCCTCCTCCTCCTCCTCCTCCTCCTCCTCCTCCTCTGCAGCTTCTCAGGCTGGGCGAAGAACAAGAGCAAAGAAAGTTTAAATCCTCTGACAAGCTCACAGCTGATTTCTCGTTTTCAGCTCAGTGAGTCTGTGAGAGTTTAAGGACTCGTGACGCGTCTTCTTGTTTCATTCAAAAGTTCTTTTTCACAAATATAGAACAAAGTTATCAGCAAACAAACTGTCCGAGGTCTCCAGATGTTTCAGAGCTTTACAACATTTCCGATGTTGCAGATGTTTCCGGTAATCCCGACGTTTCTGACTTTCCAGACGTTTCTAATGTTTCCGCCATTCCAGACCTTTCAGATGTTCTCGACCTTTCCAACATTTCCGATGTTTCCAACATTTCTGACATTTCCGACATTCCAGACGTTTCGGACATTCCATACTTTTCCAATGTCCCAAACGTTTCTGATGTTTTCGACATTCCAGACATTTCAGATGTTTCAGACGTTTCCGACGTTTCCAACATTCCAGACGTTTCCGACGTTTCCAACATTTCCGACGTTTCCGACGTTTCCGGCATTCCCGACGTTCCAGACGTTTCCGACGTTCCAGACATTTGGGACATTTCCAATGTCCCAAACGTTTCTGACGTTTCCGACTATCCAGACCTTTCAGACGTTACAGACGTTTTTTATTCAACATGAAGTCTTCAACATGTTTTACGTTTGATTTATTTTTGTCTTTGAATCCTCGATAAAACTTCTGGTTCCGTCCAGTTTCTCAGATTGTTGTTTTGTTCTGACTGTTGTTCTGAACTTACACATGGTTTATGTTTTTGGAGAGTTTGAATGAATTCTGGATTCAACTTCCTCTTCCTCCTCCTCTTCTTCCTTGTCCTCCTCCTCGTCCTCTTCCTCCTCCTCCTCCTCCTCTTCCTCTTCTTCCTCCTCCTCCTCCTCCTCCTCTTCTTCCTGAACTCTCAGTGGAACTGCTTTGAGGTTTTTCTGTCTCGGAGTTTCAGATAAGATTCAGTGAACAAACAGTCGAAGATTGCAGAGAAAAGTTGTGCGTGACTCCGTGAAAGCTCCTCCGATAAAGAAAGAAAGAAAGAAAGAAAGAAAGAAAGAAAGAAAGAAAGAAAGAAAGAAAGAAAGAAAGAAAGAAAGAATGAAAGAGTAGACCTGCTGTCTTCGGAGCTCCAGAACTTGATCATTGTTTAGATTAAAGTTGCTTTATTTTTGTTTGTTTTTCTTCTTCTGTGGTTTCACTTCGACCTTCTTCTGTTTGCAGAATTGATTCTCCATATTAACGACGTCTTTGCAGCCGGCCGGTGAGTCTGAAACGTCACACTACAATAATACACAAACTACACACTAAATATACAAAGCCACACATTTAGTCCACTAAACTCCAGACTGAAGGAGGAAATACTTTGTCTAATTCGTTAAGTTGTAAGAACCTGATTCATTTAGACGTTACAAATGGAAGAAATTCTGTTAAATTAGTCCAACTATGTTCTTTTTTCTTGCACTTTTAATGCACTAAACTACACTAAACTACGTGCAACAACCCATTTAAACATCAAACTACACATTTAATACACTCACCTAAACTAAAAGACATAAAACAAACTACACGTTCAATACTACGTTTCTTCTGACTCTCCTCCGGTTTCTGTCTTCAGGCCCAAAAGGAACAATCCCAGCCGATATTTCACATCGTCCACTTGTGCAAACCGAGGAGGTCCGGGTGGAGGAGGTGAAGTGGGCGGAGCCTCAATCAACCACAAACCAGGACTCGCTGTTTATCTCCAACGATGATTTTATTTTAGACTAACAGACTTCACCACTGGGAAACCCCGCCCCCACCCCTACAACTCCTCTTCGACGTCCTCCTCCTCCTCCTCCTCCTCCTCCTCTGCCTCCTCCTCCCCCCCCCCCATCCCCTCCTCCTCATCCTCCTCCTCCTCCTCAGTCGTTGCTCCGTCTCGCCTCCTTCCGGAAGCTTCAAACAGAGACGAGACGCTTCGTTAACTTGGAGGCTGACGGACGAACGCTCACGATGAGTGACTGCTTTCATCCTGCCGGAAACCTGAGGAGGACACACACACACACACACACACACACACACACACACACACACACACACACACACACACACACACACACACGCTGGGGCCACACATGTTGACGAGCAGGTTTCTGGCTTTAAAGAATCTCTGGTTTGTTTTTTTCTCTGTGTCTGTGCCGGGCCGGGTTATTGTGATGGGTGGGGTTACTGTGACGGGTGGGGTTACTGTGATGGGTGGGGCTCAGGTCTGGAGCAGGGAGGTGGTTTTTTTCCCTGCGACCCAGCGTTTGATTGGTCCAGACTTTGATCCGAATACCTCAGTCAGGTTATTTCCACTGTTGAATCTAAAACTTCTCTGAAAAGTTCCAACGTTACTTCAAACAAAGCGGTTTTGTCGGCCACGCCCCTTTTGAAACGCTGCGCTTCTGCTGCTTCATGTTTATCTGACAATTCACAACTTGAGACTCAAACAACTTCTGTCAACAGAAAATCAGAACAGCTGATTTCAAATTCTCCACATTTAAACTAAAAATCTGTAGGAAGCTGGTTTGTTCGTTTTGTTCTTTGTTTGTTTGATCTTCTGCCATCTTGTGGTGAGACTTCACACTGCAGGAGAAGCTGCACAAGCCTGCCAGAAATTACTTGAAAGTACTAGTACTCCCATTGAGGAGTACTTTTATTCAGTGTAATCTCAGTCATACTTATGTACCAGCTACTCGAGTACATTGTAGTCTACTCACAGTATTTCCAGTTTGTTCTTTTAATCTGCATGTTTGGAGCCAAAAAGAGAAATATATGCTTTTTTTTTTTTTTTTTTTTTTTTTGTGGTGAAACTTTGAGTTAATTTATTGTGCCGCTTTATGCACTTACAAGAGTAACTCACTTCAACTTGTGTTAGTAGTTTGTACTGTGGTACTGAGGAAAAAGATTTTCTGATTTTTATTTGCGTTAAAGAAGTATTGATTTAAACACGAAACCACGTTTTTTTAAACTTTATGTTGATATCCAGGAGGAGCAGGAGGAGGAGGAGGAGGAGGAGAAGCAGCAGGAGGAGGAGGAGTAAAAGTAGGAGGAGGAGCAGGAGAAGGAGCAGGAGTTGTTTTTATGTGTCTGTTTCATGAGACAGGCAGAAACATGCCGAGCGGCTGAAGGTGAAGAAAAAAGGCGGGAAAACATTTTTGACTTTTGGAGGGAAACATTTAGATCTTCAGGGCGGAGCTGCACAAAGTTTATTTTTATTTTTTTTAACAGTCTTTTCACTGGGAACTGTAAAGTAAAGGAAAGCAGGTATGGTGCGAGCCCCCACCACGGCGGGCGAGCCCCCACAGCGGGCGAGCCCCCCCCCCCCACGGCGGGATGGATCACCAGCACTTCCTGCGGCGCTTCAAGCCACTCGATCAGCTGAACCACTTGTTCCGCTGGTCTGTGCGGCTTCGTGTGAGCTCTTCCTCCACATGCACTGATCTCCAGTGGGACGAGTATTTATGTGGTTGCGTTTAGAGAAAAGCCGAATAGCGGGAACTGAAGATCATCGCGTTCACACCCTGAAGCTCATCGCGTTCACAGGAGCAAAGATGTCAAACCACCGTCGTGTAGTACACATGCCAGGCCTATAGGTGGCGCTTTAAATCTGCGCCAGAAATACACCAATCAACATGTGGCCTTATTAAAGCGAACAGCATCGGCAGGAGCAGGTAACCCGCCATGTTGTTGTTGTTAAGTGGCGTCACAGAGAGGGAGGCGGGGTTATAAAGTCGAGAGGCGGGGCCATGACATCGCTCTCAGCCAAAGTGCATCTTGTCCGTCCACACGTGAGTTGCAATTTCTCAACTCTTGAACTGTTTTTTTTCAAAAAAACTTGTTTTCAGGCACGTAAAACGCGGCGCCGTGTGGATGATCGGACCGAAACGATGGTTACATGAAGCGGTGTCGTCATGTGGGCGGGGGCTCAAAGGTTTGATGGTGTTTTGGGGTCCGCTTACGTCACGAAAGTGTTCGGACCCACTGAAAACACAACTTTCTTAAAACACCGACTTCCATCTCAATGGAAATGGCGCCGTTTCCATGGAAACGTACATCGTTTTCAAAAAGGTGACGTGAACGTGAAACTTTTCTGAAATGAAAACAGAAAACCCAAATATTTTCATTTGGAACGTCGTCGTGTGAACGAAGCCTTAGTTTTTTTTTATTAATTCTGACTTAATGAGATAAATAACTTTGTTTTTTTTTTCCTGTGAAACTTCACAAATTCCACAAAACAGTTTTATGAAACTTTTGCTCCTAATTCAAAAACTTTAACGACATTTTGTTCATATTCAAACTGACGTGTTGAGAGGTTTTGTACAAGGAAAAGGGAAACGTTCAGATTCATTCCTCTGATTTAAAACGTTTTTAAAAAATGCTTTTGAATTTCTCCAAATTTTCTTTTGACTTATTTTTTTTTTATCTTAATTTGAATTTAGTCATTTTGCTTTGCACAAAAATGCATTTCTCTCAGTGAGAAAAACAAATGACAATTGGTTCTATATTTTTATTTTATTTGAATGTGTTATCGTTAGAAATAACATTTAAATTGTACCAAGTTCTGGGGATTTATCTCATTAAATAAAGGAGTTATGTTGGATAAAAGTATCCTTTTTTGTTGTTTAATAAAAACTTTTTTGTGTACAAATGGATCGCCTCACTCAACACCCGCGATCCTCAAAACTGTGGAGCTCCCTCTAGTGGTCATCAATGTATATTCCTAATAATTGTTTTAAAATATATGAAATGATCAAAACAGTTCAAAACTCGAATTGAAAAAAAATATAAACCAGGAAAATTCAGATTTAAAATCAGTATCCAGTATTAAGTCCACAGTTAACCCCGTTAGCCTTGCAGGTTATTTTCTCAGGTGGAACACGCGGAAAAGTTTTACAACCACTGGAATAGACAAAGCAAAGTGTTTTCTGTCTAAATCTAACGTGATGATTCAGAACTTTTCACTTCGATCTCACTATTTCAGCGGGGAGAAGCATTTTCTTGTGTGTCCATATTTATCTTGTTAATTTAAATGAAGTGTCTTTTTTGCAATCCGGTAAAAGAGCCATTTGTTTTACAAAACTTTTGTTTAAAATACAAACGAACATGTTTCATCCTGTCATTTCCAGGAGTTTTTTTAAAAAAAAAAAAACACAAACGCATGTACAGTATCTGATTGAATAAAAGAAGAAAACTCGACAAAATGATTGACCGATTTAGAAAAACTGGAACTTTTTTTTGTGTTTTTAAATTAATTAAAGAAAAAAAAATTCGAACGGGTTTTCATCTGTGAATGCAACAATTTCTGTTCTGGATTCACTGAATTTAACTTTTGTGTTTTTATAAACTTTACAAACTCCTCGCTGACTCGACACACGGTGCCGAATGTTGTGTGTGTGTGTGTGTGTGTGTGTGTGTGTGTGTGTGTGTGTGTGTGTGTGTGTGTGTGTGTGTCACCCTGCTCTCACTGTAAATAGTGCCTCTGGACACTGTAAACTGATGTTTTCGGGGTTTTGATTTGTTGTGATTGAATCTTGTTTTTGTTCACGTTTACAGAGAATCATGAATCATCTGTATAAACCACCAACACAAAATAAATAAAAGTCCCCTCAGTGAAATCCCGCCCGTCTTTTCATTGGCAGTTTCTTTATTTCTGGATCAGCGAGACGTTTCAAAGAAGGAAACGAACCAATCAGAAGCGGTTTGTTCAAACTGTCCAATCACAGTGGGAGATTTGTGTGTCGGGGTCCACGTTGGTCTGCGTGACGTAAAGATCCTCATCCTCACAAAGTAATCCTATTACTGATTACTAATCACTCCTTTAAAAAGCAACTTCGTTACTTTAGTGATTACTTGTTTTTGAAAGTAACTAAGTTCGCTGATCGCTGCCTCCTGCACCATGTTTATACCTATTTAACCTTTGACCTTCATTCTTTGTTGTATTTATATCTGACTCAGTTTTATTATCAGATTTTTACTGTTACTGGTATTTATCTACCCCGTGATGTCGTTGTTGTCTGTTGTTACAATATTTATCTATTTATTTATTTGCACTGCCTGCCATTTAATTGCCCCGCGGGGACAAATTAAGTCTTTCATTGATTGATTGACTGAAAAAAGGGGCGGGGCTTCCTGCCAATTTTTTTTTTTACGGTAAGGTTTATTGATTATGTTTGCTATTTCCGACTCTTTTGTGTCACCTGAACGCACCGTTAGAGTGAGTTGGCCTGTGATTGGCTGAGAGTGGAGAAGGGGGGCGGGCCAGGCGAGCGTGCGGTTCTGTTTGAAAATAAAGCGGCTTTACGGGAAAGAAACTCGAGAAGTAACTTTAATCTGATTACTGGTTTAGAAATAATAACGTCGTTATTGAAAAAGTGGCGATATGAGAGTAACGTGTTACTGGCTTCACTGCCCCCCATGTCATCAGTCTGTGGACCGTCTGCCGGGTGAGCAACAGTCCTCATCGTGAAGGACCCCAGAACAGAACCGTCTCATCCAGCTCCTGGTCGACGGGGCAGTTTCCAGAGACTGGAAGAACAAACAAGGCCAACCTGCACCGCCTGGACTGATGACGTGAAGGTCTACGTGAAGGTCTACGATCCAGTGCCACACATAAGGATCCTGGACTGTCTGGACTTGTTCCAGACCAGCAGACCCTGAAACCTCGTTTCCACTGCACAGAATGTGACCGTTCAGGTTTGTGTGCGTCCCAACTGCAAACGTTGTGGATGGTACCTAGAGAACGGTGCCCAAGGGTTATGATTTTTCGTCAACGTTCCGTTGGGGTACCCTGCACTACAGAACGGTCCGATAAACAGAAGCTGTCTGCTGATTGGTCAGTGGTTTACGTCACAAGCTTGCAATATTCAAATATCTCATCGGCCGTATGTTGTCTGTCATACATGTCTGTTGTTGTTTCCATACTTCGCCTTGCTCACGTGGGTTGTTTTGTGAGTACAGTTGTTTTTGCGACCGCAGCTTCCACGTTGGTCCGAACGAGGGCCGAGAGCCTACGAGTCACATACCTGCATCGTTCACCGAATACTCTGTGGTGAGGCATCGCAACAGGTTGGGTCTGGGTACGCTTTGCTTTATCGTCCCGTCAAATCCTGCGCAGTGGAAACCAGGCGTAACAGCCTTCAGGAAGAAGACCACCTGGAAGAGCCCCCCCCCCACCCCCCCACACCGGAAGATCACCACTGCTGTTCTGGATCCACCTGGACAACCAGTCAGATCAGATCAGCACACAACGTCTGTACATATTTGTAGTGTGTAGGTTTCTCTGTGTAGAAACAATGTGTGTGTGTGTGTGTGTGTGTGTGTGTGTGTGTGTGTGTGTGTGTGTGTGTGTGTGTGTGTGTGTGTGTGTGTGTGTGTGTGTTTGCGTGCCGCGGGGTGACTTGTGTGTCCTCACCCATCTCTCTTCATCTCCTTTCACATTAAACTTTGTTTTCTTTCCCAGTTTAACCTTTTGAAAAAGTTGGATGGAAATCGGCCAATCAGAGAAGAGCAGGAGTCACGGTGCATTCATGCAAATGGCAACTTTGGAAATTCCGAGGCGGGAAAGCCATTCATCTCAGGTGGATCCGTTGCCTTGATTACCAGAAACCACCAACATGAGGAACACCTTCATCACACCAACATCTTCCTCACCCATCACGGCCACTACTACTACTCTAGCAATTGATTACTGTCCCGGAGTCAGTTACTCAGTTACAGTTACTCAGTGAACTTCTGACTGGATACTGAGGAAACAGTGGTGGGTTGTTGTTGTGTGGTTCCTTTGTCATCATTTACTGTGTTCTAACGGTTGTGTTGGTTTTGTGAAGTTCTTCTGTATTTTTCGGAATATCTGTATATTACTGTATATTTATATTTAAACCTCCAGAGGAGTGTGAGAACACAAATCCACACAGTTGAGGCTCAATGTCAGGTTAAAAGATCGGCAGCCAATCAGGAGGCCGGGGTGGGGGGGTGGGGGTGGTTGTGTGTGGGGAGAGGTTGGCTGAATGAAACTTCTAAAGGTCAGAATGAGTCACTACAGTTCAAAACCTGCAGCAGCAGAGACACCTCAAATAAACCTGCCACGCACAGTCGCACACTCGCACACACACACACGCACACACACGCACACACACGCACACACACGCACACACACGCACACACGCAGGTGTTGTTTTGTGTTTGTGTGCTGGAACACGACTGAACACGCCTGCAGCGTTTACTCAGGTATGTGAGTTACAATTGGGGGGGGAGACATTCTGGAGCCCAGTGTCACTGTGTGTGTGTGTGTGTGTGTGTGTGTGTGTGTGTGTGTGTGTGTGTGTGTGTGTGTGTGTGTGTGTGTGTGTGTGTGTGTGTGTGTGTGTGTCATTTGACGTTGTGTAGTGTCTTGTGTATTTGTTTTTTCTTCTTGTTTTTTTGTTTTGGAGATGAACAGGAAGTGAATGGAAGGCGTCCCAACCAGGTGCGACTGGTCATTAGGGGCAGGGGGGGCTAAGCGCCACCTGGTGTCATCAGAAAGGACTGCATGCAAACTGTGCTATTAAATCTTTAAGATTATCGACAGTATTTTCTTGTCTGAATAAAACTTCCACCTTTACAGCACATAATGACTGTGTGAGGACTGAACTCCCTGGTTCTTGGTCTCCTCTAGTGGTTCCAGGTTGTTTCCTCCTGATCCACACTGATGGTGCATTAGTGTAGCTCACCCCTCTCTCACCATGCAGTGTGTATTGCATTAGTGTAGCTCGCCCCTCTCTCACCATGCAGTGTGTATTGCATTAGTGTAGCTCGCCCCTCTCTCACCATGCAGTGTGTATTGCATTAGTGTAGCTCGCCCCTCTCTCACCATGCAGTGTGTATTACATTAGTGTAGCTCGCCCCTCTCTCACCATGCAGTGTGTATTGCATTAGTGTAGCTCGCCCCTCTCTCACCATGCAGTGTGTATTGCATTAGTGTAGCTCGCCCCTCTCTCACCATGCAGTGTGTATTACATTAGTGTAGCTCGCCCCTCCCTCACCATGCAGTGTGTATTACATTAGTGTAGCTCGCCCCTCTCTCACCATGCAGTGTGTATTACATTAGTGTAGCTCGCCCCTCTCTCACCATGCAGTGTGTATTACATTAGTGTAGCTCGCCCCTCTCTCACCATGCAGTGTGTATTGGATGCAGTAAAGTGTTCATGCTCAGGCTGTGGCTCCGTTCATTCAGTTCACGTGATTTTGATTCCTCATGGGGCTTGAAGCCCCGCCCACTAACAACGTCATTAGAAGCTCAGAGCTGATTGGCTGGTGCTGATTGAGGCGGAGCTTCACAGAACCAGAGCCAGTCATCGTTAGCAGCTATAGCTAACAAACAGTTAAGAATAAAAATTAATTAGGTTGATTATTTCCGAGTACAAGTTTGAAACTCTTACTTTAGCGGGGAAACTTAAAAAGTAAAAGTAACTAAACTGTGTGACGTGTTGATGAAAGTCTTTTAAGAATCCAGTACAAAGCTTTACTGGTGGGCGAGGAGTTGAGCAACCATCTCTGAATCAGTATGACCTGGTTTGAATCCTGTCATTAAAGTTTTTTTTAATTTCAATTAAATTAATTTTTTTTGATTGGCTTTTCCCAAGGTCCAACATTTTCATGGGATCCACGCCTTTATGGTTGTTATGACGTTGTGGCTTGTTGTGCACACACTTTACTTTGGAATTCAGTGGTGTCACTAGACCTGAAATAAAATCTTGCCCCACCAAGTATTTACATCTAGAAACATCACTGGTCCCAACACTGAGCCCTGAGGGACACCAGAGACCTCACACTCTCATCCTGCTGTCACTGATCGGACCATCACACCGCTGTGCTGCCCCCTCCTGGAGACTCAGACCGTGACGTGTGTGTGCGTGTGTGTGTGTGTGTGTGTGTGTGTGTGTGTGTGTGTGTGTGTGTGTGTGTGTGTGTGTGTGTGTGTGTGTGTGTGTGTGTGTGTGTGTGTGTGTGTGTGTGTGTGTGTGTGTGTGTGTTGAAACAGCAGTTAAAATATGAACACGTTGAAACAAACCTGCAGATCAGAGTGAGTGGAAATTAAAATATGTAAAGAATGTTTCATCTGACGGAGAAACTTGAATCAACACGTCTGAGAGGAGCAGGAAGAGGAGGAGGAGGAGAAGGAGGAAGAGGAGGAAGAGGAGGAAGAGGAGGAAGAGGAGCAGGAAGAGGAGGAGGAGGAGCAGAAGGAGGAAGAGGACAAGGAGAAGGAGGAAGAGGAGGTGGAGGAGGAAGAGGAAGAAAATGAGGAGGAGGAGGAGCAAGAGAAAGAAGAGGACGAGGAGGAGGAGAAAGACGATGAAGAGGAGCAGGAGGAAGAGGAGGAGCAGGAGGAGGAAGAAGAGGAGGAAGAAGAGGAGGAAGAAGAACAGGACAAGGAGGAGGAAGAGGAGAAGGAGGAGCAGGAGGAGGAGGAGGAGCAAGAGAAAGAAGAGGGTGAGGAGGAGGAGAAATACGATGAAGAGGAGGAGGAGGAGGAGGAGGAGGAGGAGCAGGAGGAGGAGGAAGAAAATGAGGAGGAGGAGGAGCAAGAGAAAGAAGAGGACGAGGAGGAGGAGAAAGACGATGAAGAGGAGCAGGAGGAGGAGGAGGGGGAGGAGCAGGAGGAGGAAGAAGAGGAGGAAGAAGAACAGGACAAGGAGGAGGAAGAGGAGAAGGAGAAGGAGGAGCAGGAGGAGGAGCAAGAGAAAGAGGATGAAGAGGAGCAGGAGGAGGAGGAGCAGGAGGAGGAAGAACAGGAGGAAGAAGAACAGGACAAGGAGGAGGAGGAGAAACAGGAGGAGGGTGAGGAGGAAGAAGAGGATGAGGAGGAGCACAAGGAAGAGGAGGAGCAGGAGGAGGAAGAAAATGAGGAGGAGCACAAGGAAGAGGAGGAGCAGGAGGAGGAAGAAAATGAGGAGGAGCACAAGGAAGAGGAGGAGCAGGAGGAGGAAGAAAATGAGGAGGAGCACAAGGAAGAGGAGGAGCAGGAGGAAGAGGAAGAGGATGAAAGGAGCAGGAGGAGTAAGCGTAGGAGGAGGAGGAGGAATAGGAGGACAAGGAAGATGAGGAGGAGCAGGACGAGGAGGAATAAGAGGAGGAGGAAGAAGAGGAGGAGGAGGATTTAACAGGAGTAAATTAATATCAGGTTACTTTCCCAGTAACTCCATTATAACATTTACTTATATTTGCTATAGTGACATGTCTTTTTCCAGTAACTAGTTACTAACAAAGTAACTTTGCTGACAGTTCAGTTCAGCGACAAGATCAAACAGCCGACGTCTAATTTATTAGTGACAGTAGAAGTACCCTGTGGTCTTGAAGTAATCTGGAGTAGTAATGAGTAACTTACTGTCTCTGTGTTTTGTTGAAGGAATCCGACTGGTTGTGTGAAAGCGTCGTTTTTGGCTGCGGAGTCATTTCCTGTCCAGCTGCGGAGGATTTTGTTGCCGACTGTTTCAGCGTGTGAACACGTCGCTGTGGCTCTGCTTGCAGAAGTAGAATCCAGAGTCTTCGGGCCGAGCTGCTCCGATGGTCAGTGTGAAGTCCGTCCCCGAACCCTCGCCCACGAAACGCTCCGGGACGCCGGGCCTCCGACCCGTCGCCTTGGCGATGAGCAGCTTGATGGGCTGTCCCGGTCGCTGGAGGTACCAGTTGACCCACATGAACACGTTGGAGCTGGCTTTACACCTGATGGACACGTCGTCTCCCGGAGCGATGGTCCGGAACCGCGGGGACTGAGTCAGGACGATTTCAGCACCGGAGCCTGCAGACGGTACCGAGCAGTCAGTGGAAGAACCAGCTGCCTGGTCCGAGTAGCGAGCGGTAACGTTTCTCATTTGGAAATTAGAAATGGACAAAACGGGAAACAAACCTTTATCTGACTTCCTATTATGTGTTTATTTTAAACTTGATAAATAAAATACGACCATTATTCTTTATCTAAAGTTTGCTTGAGATCGATTGTTGTTGTTGTTGTGCTTCTTCTTCTTTTGCTGAATCGTCTTTGCATTCTGATGCTCCATTACGACAACTTGCTGACCCCCTGATAATATTCTTCTAGAAATTTTAAAAATATTTCCAGAGTTTTAATAACACATAATAGGAAGTCAGATAAAGGCTCCTTTTTTCGATTTCCACTTTCCGAACAGGAAACCGGAGACGAGTCACCTCCTGTTTTTAGTCTACCGTCATCAAAACGTAAAAGGAAAATCGGATTGTGTCCCGGAATGGCGGCCAGGTACAGGGACCGTGCCGCCATCCTGAAGCCTCCAGCAGAGACTCACCCTGAACCAGGACTCCCAGGACGACCAGCAGGACAGTTGGACTCCTCATGGCTCTGCCGGAGGTGTTTGGCTCAGAAACGCCTGAACAGCCTCTCATCAACACTGAGCTTGTCACAGCTGACGGCACAGACACAGGAAACATGCAAAGGCAGAGTCACATGGCAGGAGGACGTCCTTCCTCAGGGAAATCCGTCCAGAAGCTTCTCCAGCTTCTCACCTTGAAGAGCATCGCATCGTCAGCGTAGAGGGACGATACAGAGAATCTGAGCTTCAGTGAGTGGAACAATCGGTCAACGAATTATCAGATCGTCAGTTTTGATCAAAGCACCGTCTTCATTTGACATACTTTATTTCTTTATTGAATGAAGGCCGTGAGATGAAGTGTGTCAGAGTGTCAGAGTGAGATAATAAAGAGTGAGACGTCGTCAGCGTAGAGGAGTTTCCAGTGGAGCTGGACTTTCCAGCTTCCCTTCATGGAGATGAGGATTCACTTCATTCAAATGTTCTCCTGCTCTTCATGCTTCTCCTTCAGGGACTTTCAGCTCCTCATTTGGCGCTCACAGCCGGATGTGAGGCGCCACAGAGAGTTTCAGTTAGAGGAGGAACATCTGCAGAGCCCTTCAACATCTGGCCTCTGAAGCACTGAACCGCAAACACAGTGAGTCCCAAGGAGCTGGTTCCTCCTCTCTTCACCTCTTCCTCACTGTTCACCGCCTCACTTCACCTCCTCTCGGTTCATGATGATGATGATGATGATGATGATGATGATGATGATGATGATGATGATGATGATGATGATGATGATGATTATGACCAAGAAGTAGAAGTAAAGTCCCTCTCAATGTAAATACTCTCACCACAGTCAAAGTCTCCCGAAACAAACAAAGTGGGGTTTCAATTTCTCAATACCAGGACTCGTTGTTCTCAACAGAGTTTCGGAGGTACAGATGTTAAAAAGGTTGACTTGTGACTCGAAGGTTGCTGGTTCGAATCTCTGGTCAAGGACACAAAGCACTGTCACTATGAGCTCTTTCTCATGGCTGTTAAACCTTCAGAGAGGCGTGACGCTGGAGCCCACTGCTGCTCCGACGGGCTTTAAAAAGATATCTATGATTAACCATCTCAATGGGATCTTCGATGATTTAACTTGAAAAAGCTTTATGAACAATTGAAATCGAGCAGTCATCAATATGAAAGTTTGTTGTTTATCCTAGTTACATGACATACAATAGACATGAGCTCCCGGCGAGCTCAGTTGTAGAGCATGAGACTCGCAATCTCAAGGTAGTGGGCTCATGTCCCAGGCCGGGTGACACCTTCCTGTGGGCTCACCACCTGCAGGAAGGTTCTTAATGGGTGCAATGTGATCTGGGTAACAGTGTTCAGACTGTCACCCCTGTGACCCGGAAACGGATAAGCGTGACAAAATGGATGGATGGATGGACAATAGACATGAGTCTCTGTTGGTGTTCCACAGGGCTTTGTTCTGGCTCTTCTGACTTTCAATCAAACACATGAGCTTTTTCTACTATCAATACAAGTGGTGGTGTCCCACAGGGCTCCGTGCTGTGCCCACTGTTCTTCAGACTGATACAAGTTTTCCTCATTTTATTTTTATTTGCCAAAACTTTCTCACAGCTACTTTTTAAGGACTGTGTTTATCCATCTTTGAGCTTCTCTGAACCCTATAAGTGATGTGTCGCTTCTTCAAACTATAAAAACATTAAAATAAATATATCTGAAGTGTGAGAAAAGAGCTGGGGCTTATGTACCCTCTACAGTACAATGTAATTCGATTCTCTCATATCCTCATGCATATGTGGACATTTTTTTTTATCTGAGTCAAAGTGTCAAACAGAGTCAGACCTTCTGTCTCTATCATTATGAATTAGGGTGTCCCGCAGGGCTCCATCCTGGGTCCATTTCAGGTTAAATGCTCCCCGTCCAGGGCTCTTCTTTAGAATCCTGACCCTCTACATGCTAAATGAAACTGTCCTGATGTGAGTGTCTTTGTGCTGTTTGTGTGAAGCGGATTCCAGCTGTTTACCAGCTGTGTGTGTTTGCTCTGTTCGCAGTCGGGAGGTTTTTGTACGAGCGCTCAGGCTCTTTGTATCACTGTGGTACACCTTTGGTGGAGGAACCAAGCTGGATGTTGGAAGTAAGTTCCTGATTCTCTGATGATTTTATTACCAGATTTAATGTAAACATTTCTCATGAAGTAGTTCTCATTCGTAGTAGTTGTTTTTTTAACATTAGAACGAAAAGTACAAGTCAGTTTTCTTGGATTTTGTTATTGTTAATCCATTAATTTTACACCAATTTCATGGGTTTGGTTGCAGCTCCTTATTTAGATTTACTGCTAATATGGAATGAATATAAGGACTTTAGGTAAAACTGATAGAAAAAGTTTGGTAAAACTTCTAACTAACCTGTTGACCAGTTTTTCCAATCAGACTTTTCTTTACGCCTTTAAACTCTAAATTTGAACTCCGAAGACATAAATATGCTCAAACAAAGTTCTATTCTTGAAAATTTTTAAGGAATAAACATTGTAAAAAAATCTGTGTTGTTTAGATCAGTGTGAAACTTTTAACTTTCCTTCTAACTCACGTCTTTTGTTCTATTGTGTGTTGGAAAAGTGAAACATGCGGATCACTGTTTCCTTCTGTCTGTTCTTGGTATAAGCTCAACAGTTTTCCAGGCAGAGTGGTGAGAATTGTAACCAACTCGGGGAACAAAAGCTAAATATTATCTCAGATAACGTCGTCCACTACCGTTCATGTCTCGGTGTCCCACAGGGGCTCCGCCCTGGGTCTTCTGTTCTCATTCTGGAGCAAAGTTTGTTTTTTGAAACTCTTTGTATTAAATATTTTTTTCTATTGATGAGAAATAGTTAATATGAAGTAAGAAGTCTTTCTCTCTCTCTCTGAATACTCACCACTCAATCCTTGTTGTTTCCCTCACAACTCCATCCGAACGCCCCTGTTCTTTAGACCTTTGCATCAACAGAACTCTTCATTTATTGAGGGAACCTTTTCATTGATGAGAAATGTTTGTGTACATTAATCTATTCTATAAATCACGCTGCTGAATTAAAATGTTTAAGTTCAACTTTTTAATGTGTGAAGTCGTCTCATTGACGGCAATTCAGTGATTTAATCGCCCTCATTATGAAGTCCTGGTGTTCCACAAGACTCTATCCTGGGTCCTGCAGAAAGGTTATGCCAAATCTGTGATGTGTGTGTGTGTGTGTGTGTGTGTGTGTGTGTGTGTGTGTGTGTGTGTGTGTGTGTGTGTGTGTGTGTGTGTGTGTGTGTGTGTGTGTGTGTGTGTGTGTGTGTGTGTGTGTGTGTGTGTGTGTGTGTGTGATTTTTGACCATGCTGGTGTTACCTCACCCTCCGGAGGTTGAAGGTTGCCTTTCATATCTCTAGAAAAGCAGAGCAGAAATAACAAACTTCGCTTCCACTACGGCAGCTTCAGCAGAGAAGATTACTTTGGAGTAACAAAGTACTGAGTTACTGTCCCTGGTCCACAGGTAACGTGCAGCCCTCTGTGACAGTGCTGCCCCCTTCGGGCTCGGAGCTGCAGCAGGGCTCAGCCTCAGTCCTGTGCCTGGCCGAGCGGGGCTTCCCTTCAGACTGGGCCCTGAGCTGGAAGGTGGACGGGCTCCAGGTGACCGGCAGCAGCGGCTGGGAGGAAGTCCCGGGACCCATAGCCCTGCAGGGGGACAACCTCTACAGCTTGACCAGCACCCTCAAGCTCACAGCTGACCAGTGGAGGGAGGTGGGCTCTGTGACCTGCGAGGCCAGCCACGGGTCCCAGAGTCCGGTCAGGAAGTCTCTAATCAGGGAGCAGTGTCAGCAGGCCTGATCTAGCAGGAACCAACAGGTCTGATCCAGCTGGATGGGATCTGCTGCCTCCTTTTCATCTGTCTGCATTAAAAATATACCAAAGTGCAGATTCCTTTCATTTGTTTTTTCTTTTAACCTCATAATAAAATGGTTTGTCTTCAAATCGCAAAGTCTCCCGCGAAGATGATTCCTGATGCTCCTGAAAGTCTAAAAACTTTAATTAACACAGAATATTTCTCAGGTTGTTGGACTTTAACGAGACACACATGAGAATAATGAAACATAACAACAAATGATAAGATGACTTTAATGGTGCAGAAACTCCATGTTAATGCTAACAGGCTAATGCTATCATACGACTGCTAAGAGGCTAATGCTAACAGGCCAATGCTATCATACGACTGCTAAGAGGCTAATGCTAACAGGCCAATGCTATCATACGACTGCTAAGAGGCTAATGCTAACAGGCCAATGCTATCATACGACTGCTAAGAGGCTAATGCTAACAGGCTACTACTGTGTGCTTTATATATACGTGTGTGTGTGTTTCTGTTTGTATGAGTGTGTTTTGAAACAAAGGAATAAAACGTACTGGTCAGACAGGATGGTATGACCACCGCGCTGATGTGAAATGGTATAGACAGCCAATTATGGGGAACAAGTAGTACAAGGACACGCACGAATGTGGCGTACTTGACCACGCAGGTGTAAGCACTCTGACTGGGTTAAGATAGTAGTGTGATCTCTCAGAAGGGGGGAGAAGGTAAAGGCAGGCGGGACACAAACATATATAAGGCCCATATTACGTGTGCTCAGTAGTCGTCGGAGGGAACCGCGGCTCAGATCATCCAGCACCCCGACCCACGACGATCAGCCATCCAGTCTGCAGCTGCGAGGACTTTAAACTCTCCCGGAGCGCTGGAGCATGAAGCTGCTGGAGCTGCTGCTGCTGGTGAGCCATAGTTTCTCTCAGGGGAAAACCTAGAGGAGGCAAATATACTCTCGGTCTTAACGTCCGTGTGTACTCCCAAACTGATATCATCAAATACTGACTTAAAGTAATGGAGTAGCCTCTGAAAGTAAAATCTGACAATATATATGAACATGTTCGCACATACAGTATAGTGAGGATGGATTGTTTAATAATCAGTAGCATTAAAACAGTTTTTAAGATCAGTCACAAAAACAAAATAACCCGACGAGACTTCATATAAATCTCTTTAAATATAAAACTTCCATTTTGATGCTTTTGTTATTTAGATTTATCATCATGTACTTAAAGTAAAAATCCTAATCCCATCAAAATAATGTTACAAAGAATTTAAAAGTTATTAACTCATAAACTAAATGGTTTAGATTTATATTTAAAAGAAAGTCTAAAGAACAGAGGACCCAGGACGAAGCCCGGTGGAACACCTGGACTTCTAATGAGGGTCATCTTTTAATGGAGATCTGACCTCCACCACACCGAGTGTGTTCTCCCTGAGGAGGGGGTACAGGGAGGAGGTGAAAAGAGGAGGAACCAGCCCATTGGGACTCACTGTGTTTGCGGTTCAGTGCTTCAGAGGCCAGATGTTGAGGGGCTGTGCAGATGTTGGTCCTCCAACTGAAACTCTCTGTGGCGCCTCACATCCATCCAGCTGTGAGCTCCAGATGAGGAGCTGAAAGTCCCCGAAGGAGAAGCATGAAGAGCAGGAGAACATTTGAATGAAGTGAATCACCATCTCCATGAAGGGAAGCTTAAGGTGGAACGTGAAGGTGGAACACCTTCATTAATGTGACGCTCTTCATGTGTGCTCAGGAAATCACTCAAACGTCTGATGTGTAAAAGTGAACGTTATTCAGACTGGAGCTCCACAGTGCTGACGGTTCCAGGACGGACTTCACTCTCAGCATCAGCTGAGCTCAGAAGAGTCGGGTGTTTATTACTTTCAGCAGAATCATGACAGATTCAGAGGGTCTGGGTGTTTTTCCTCTGATTCTGAAGGTCTGTGATTGTGTTTTGTCCTCCGGTCCAGCAGGGGTCACTGCAGCACACTACACCTACTGCGCAGGCGGAAAAGAACATTTTGGAAGCGGAAGGTAAACAATCCACCGCCTGTTGGCGCTCTCAGCCCTGGACTCTTGCTTCCTCCACCCGGTCTCTCGCTCTCCTCTGTCCGTCTTCCTGAGCTCTTAGCCCGGGTCTCTGTCCTTCTCTGCCCGCACTCCCTCTCTCCTCCCTCGGGTGTCCCTCCACCCTCCCCCCCCCCCCCCCCCCCCGGGTCCCTCTCTCCTCCCCCCGGGTCCCTCTCTCCTTCTCGCCATGTCGAAGATCGAGCTGCTGCGGCTGCTGATCACCCAGCGGCTCACCGCGGCCGCAGAGGAGATCTTCGGGGTGTTCGGGAGAACCATCGCGGAGTACGAGGAGGAGATCTGCCGCTCCAAGCTGGAGATCGACCGTCAGCGCCGCCTGCTGGACCTGAACCGGACTCCGCAGATCAGCCTGCAGGGCGGCTCAGGTGGGTCACTCCTCGGGTCCGGGAGGCTGGAGCCCCCGGGAGGCTACCGTGTCTGGCACATTTAGGTAATTATGAAAGCGAATATAGACCAAAAATCTATTTGAAATGTATTAACGGAAATGCATTTTCAGATTAAAACTGCATTTTTGACTCATAAATGAAATTAACAATCATTCATGCAAACATTTTCATTTTCTGTTTCAAGATCGCTTATTGTGTGACTTAACTCAAAATCCTTTCTTTATGATCATTATTATTGTTATACAGTGTGCTATTTTCATTACTGTGTGTTCTTAATCTTTATTTTTATTCTTCTATCTTATTAAAAAACGTGTCTCAGTGCAGAACATGTATTTAAAGCCTTTCACTGCACATTATATTGTGTATAACAGTCGTGTGATGAATAAAGGACACGAAAAGGAACTTTTGAGATTTAAAAATCCTCTTTTGAAAAGTAAAATTTGAAAGTGCTTTTTAGTTTTACTTTGATCGAGTCGCAGAATAAGCCGTCTTGAAGAAGAAAATGAAAATGCATTTCAAATAGATTTTTGATCCATATTTGCTTCCAGAAGTAACGAGCTCCAGTTCCAAGGTGAACAGTTTCTAACCTCAACATTTGCTGGATGCTGCTGCAGACACGTTCCACACCAGAATTTTATTGATCTACTAAAGTACATCATTCTCAGTACAATTTCAATAGCTTTACTCTTTTTTTATATGACTAACACTTGATCAAAGGGTCTGAATTAAGTCCGGGTCACTGTTTTAGTCCTCGATACTGATCCCATCGATTGCTGCATTGTGAATATACTTATTTATTTTAACAACTTGCTTGTCTAAAGCTGAAATCTTCATTGGAAGAAGCTTCCCCGCTGAGTAAAAAGTCCAAAAGACGTCGTCTCTATACGTCCAGAAGACGTCCTCAGAGGGGCCTGAAGGGGTTTTTTTTAGCGACGTCTCTCTTGGACGTCGTCCGGGTGTCTTTTCTGGACGTCAATGAAAATGCGTTTCAACACAACGAGGACGTGTCATCAGTCGCACGGGAGTAATTTAGCGTTCCACATTTACCATCACATGTATGTCTTTGGATCCTGGGAGGAAACCCACACTCACCTCCAGCTGGATTCGAACCCACAACCTTCTATCTGTGAGGCAAGAGCAATAACCAGTGCAACAATGAGACGATTGATAGTGCTGATAAAGCGTTTAATCAGGTGCGTAGTCGTGTTCACAGGATGAAAGGTGATGGAAGTGGTGAGTTGCTCCATGGAGACTTGAAGAGTTCAATACCTTGTGACCAAAACCAGAAACGGTCAAAACTCAGACATTAAACTTCACATGCCGTCTCCTCTTGCCTGTCATGATCTACGTCCCTCATTGTTTTAATGAGGAATCAATAATTACACAGGCAGTTGGACTGAACAGACAGCTTGGGACATGTCTCTTTCAACTGACTCTGAGAGTCTTAGATGTAAATAATTCCTATAATGTCCATCATTTTTATGTCCTTTGTCAACTAGTTCTCGCTGTCAAACAGACGTCCAGATTACGGCCTGAACGGACGGACGTGTTTTGGACGTCTTGCTCAGTGGGTTTGCTTTGCTCGAATTATTGTGAAACTCAGTTAAAGAATCAAATTTCTCCTCAGACTGACTTAAGAACTTATTCAAATTTTATTCACAACAACAACAAAACAACACGATTCTGCTCTGTGCTGTGATGTAAAGATGAGAACGGATTTATTTGGACTCTCTGAGAAACTTCGACTGGTACAAACAACTTCAACTGAACTATGACAAGGAATTTAAATGAAAAAATATAAACGATAATAAACTAAAGCATAAAAACTACAGTATGAACAGTATTCAGCTAGACACCCCCATTTCTTCTGGCTCCTGACAAGGCTCACACACACACACACACACACACACACATATATTAGGGATGTCCCGATCCGATCGGTAGATATCGGATCGGGACCGATATTGGTGATTTGTGAGTGATCGGGGATCGGCAAATCCAGCCGATCACCCCGCTGATCTAAAAAAAAAAAAACCGCGGTCCGCAGCGTCACCTAATAACCAGAACAATCAGGGACTAGAAGCTCCGGTCGAGCTGCAGAAGCTAGAAGCAGGTGGAGCGGGGCCATAGACCTATAAAACTAGAGTTATATATAGTGGTTTATGTGTTTATGTGCAGAAGTCTACTTCTAAATTTCTATGTGGTCTGTCTGTCTTCTGCGTTTTTATTGTGTTTGGTGAGTCACAGCGCCCCTAAAGGCCTGGCATGTGTACTACATGCCCTGAAGCCTCGTGTTGAGCCGTGTTCATAGTGAGGTGTGGACGGTTCTTTGGGAGAAGGCCAGGGAGGAAAATGATCGTTTTTTCGTCGTGAGGATGTTCCTCAGTTTACAACAACAACTAAAGAGAAAGAGAAGAATTTTGATTCAATAAGTGAGTTTTACAATAATTTCTAGCTAAACAAAGCTTCTGTCAATAGTGCTTTTAGCTTCAGACGTCTTAGTTGCTCCAAAAATAGACTATTGAGTATATTTGCAATAGTAATGTGAGTATCGGTATCGGCCGATACTCAATTCTGAAAAATCGGATCGGTATCGGGGGCAAAAAAGTGTGATCGGGACATCCCTGATATATATATATATATATATATATATATATATATATATATATAAACACTACCGTTCAAAATTTTTGGGGTCACCCAGACAATTTTGTGTTTTCCATGAAAAGTCACACTTTTATTTACTTAGTTGTAATATGAATAGAAAATATATTCAAGACATTGCCAAGGTTAGAAATAATGATATTTATTTGAAATAATAATTTTTTTCCTTCAAACTTTGCTTTGGACCAAGAATCCTCCATTTGCAGTAATCCCAGCATTGCAGACCTTTGGTATTCCAGCTGTTAATTTGTTGAGGTAATCTGGAGGGATTTCACTCGACACTTCTAGAAGCTCCTCCCACAAGTTGGACTGGCTGGATGGACACTTCCTGCGTCCCATACGGTCAAGCTGCTCCCACAACAGCTCAATGGGGGTTAGATGTGGTGACGGCGCCGGCCACTCCGTTACAGATAGAATACCTGCTGCCTGCTTCTTCTCTAAATACTTCTCCACCCTCTGGAGGTGCTTTGGGTCATTGTCCTGTTGGAGGACGAAATTGGTCTCCAACCAAGCGCTGTCCACAGGGGACGGCATGGCGTTGCAAAATGGAGTGATAGCCTTCCTTATTCAAAATCCCTTTTCCCCTGAACAAACCTCCCACCTGACCAGCACCAAAGCAACCCCAGACCATCACGTTACCTCCACCTTGCTTGACAGACGGTGTCAGACACTCTTCCAGCATCTTTTCACTTGTCCTGCGTCTCACTGATGTTCTTCTGTGTGATCCAAACACCTCAAACTTCCATTCGTCCGTCCATAACACTGTCCAATCTTCCTCTGTCCAACGTCTCTGTTCTTTTGTCCATATTAATCTTTTTCTTTTATTGGCCAGTCTTAGATTTGGATTTTTCTTTGCCGCTCTGCCCTGTAGGCCGGCATCCCGGAGTGGCCTCTTCACTGGAGATGTTGACTCTGGCGTTTAGCGGGTACTATTTAATGAAGCTGCCAGTTGAGGACCTGTGAGGCGTCTATTTCTCAAACTAGAGACTCTAAATGTCCTTCTCTTCTTGCTCAGTTGTGCAGCGGGGCCTCCCACTTCTCTTTCTACTCTGGTTTGGGCCTGTTTGTGCTCTGAAGGGAGTAGGACACACCGTTGCAGGAAATCTTCACTTTCTTGGCAATTTCTCACATAGAATAGTCTTCATTTCTAAGAACAAGAATAGACCGTCGAGTTTCACATCATAGATCTTTTTCTGGCCAGTTTCAGCGTTGGATCCACCTCACAAATGTGATGCTCCAGATTCTCAAGCTGCTCAGAGGAAGGTCAGTTTTATAGCTTCTCTTAGCAGCTAAACTGTTTTCAGCGGTGCTAACATGATTGCTCAAGGGTTTTCTAATCGTCCATCAGCCTTCTGACACAACGAGCAACACATTGGACCATTAGAACACTGGAGGGAGAGTTACTGGAAATAGGCCTCTACACACCTCTGTAGATATTGCACCAACAACCAGACATTTGCAGCTAGAATAGTCATTTACCACATTAAACTAATCAGAAATACACTCTATACATTGTTAAAGTTTTCTTCAATGATAAAACTTTGCTTTTCTTTCAAAAATAAGGACATTTCTAAGTGACCCCCAAAACGTTTGAACGGTAGTGTATATATTTTTTTTATTGGCTACTCTTCCCTGTTTCCTTTATGTCTGTACTTGTGTCCTAAGTGTGTTTTAAATGTGTATTTTATTATTTGAGGCCTTGTTAAAGAAAAACATCTCTCTCTCTCTCTCTCTCTCTCTCTATTTTCTTACGACTGGCCGTTGAACTGTCGACGTCGTCGGTTAAAATACTTCCAGACTGCCGGCATGTTAGCCACTGGACTGCTAATGTTGCTAACGGCGCGGTTGCTATTCATCCACCGCCAGCAGGGCGCGGACGCCGCTCAGTGGACGGCGGCTGACGTAAAAAGCATCGGGGAGGCGATCGGCTGGACTTACCGATACCCGATCAGTCGTAAAACGCTGATGTCGACTGTGACGGATCGTTCCGTCTCGAGTCTAAACTACGACACCGGAGAAGCTCGTCGGCTCTCCGGTGACGTTTACATTGTTTGTGACGTTAATTTTAAAAGTCAGCGGTCAGTGACGTTTAGAAACAAGTTTCAATCTTTCAACATACAAACGTTCCAGCGGTGGAGGATTAACAGATACACACCGTCAATTAAAGTACAAGTAAAAACCAGAGACGCTTTCAGGCTCCAGTCAGCTGATCGTTTGTCTCATCAGAAACACCAAGGTGGGAAAAGCTGGGGGGTTCCTATTTCCCACGCTCCCTGAAGTGCTCTCTGTGTTTCAGTCCTCTCTGAGCAGCAGGACTGGAGCTCCGCCCTCGACCCCGGTGACGAGCCCCCACCCCACATCAAGGTGGAGGAGGAGGAGGAGGAGGAAGAGGTGTACTCCGACCCACACGAGGCTCCGCCCCTGACCCCGGACCAGACCGACGTGGACTTCCTGTTGTTCCACAAGAAGCAGGACTCGGAGGAGCCGGACCCCCGGCCGGGCCCGTCGGACCTCAGCGTGGACCCCCTGGACCCCCTGGAGCCCCCCCAGATGAACGGGGGGCCGGACGGCGCCGCACTGGATGTGCTGCTGTCCGAGGCGGTGGACTCGTACGTGTGCGCGCTGTGCGGCCGCTCCTTCGTGCGGCGCCACCACTGGACCAAACACATGCAGGTGCACCGCAAGGCCGACGCCAAGGTCACCAAGTCCTACGTCTGCAACATCTGCGGCAGGAAGCTGTCGCGGCTGGACGGATACCACAAGCACCTGCGCATCCACACCGGAGAGAAGCCGTACGCCTGCAGCCACTGCGGCCGGCGCTTCAGCGACAACTCCAACTTCAAACGACACATACGCACACATACCCTGCAGACGCACCACACGCAGACGCACCACACGCAGACGCACCACACGCAGACGCACCACACGCAGACGCACACACAGAGCTGAGCCAAACACCTGCAGTGTGTGGGTGTGGCCTGTCTGACCTCCAGTGAGCCGGTTTGTGGCCCTCGTCTGAACAAACACTTTATTTCTACTTTGTTCTCATTGAGGATTTTTTGGGGGGATTTTGTTTTTAAAATGTCCGAAAAGTGAATCCAAAAACTTTGAATCTTAAATGTTCCAAACAAGTGGAAAGAAAAAAAAAAAACCCAAACATCTTCTCTTTACTGTCACAAAAGACTAAATAGATAACAAAATGTTCACATTTAATAATCTGCAATCTGTAGATTTAACCAAAATTATGTAAAAACAAAAAAAGAAGAAGAAGAAAAAAAACAGTGTTTGACGTTTAGCTTCGAAAACTGAATCTTTTATGGCAAAACCAAATCTAGAGGACCGAGACATGCACCCTGAGGAACGCCACAACTCATTTATTTCATCTGGACATTATCAGATGAGGATGTTGTCTAAAACAGTCTCAGGTTTTTTTTTTGTTTTTTTTTACGGGACTGAATAAATCAGCTTCTTTTTCATTTCCCTAACTTAGCTTGGAGCTGTTAGCGCAGAACTTCAAAGATTATTTTATTCTGAAATTACTCAAATTCTGAGTGACGTAAATCTGAGTCCGGAATACGTAAAGGACCGAGACCTGAACCCTGAGGACCACCTCAACTAATTAATAATACTTTCATTCAGATTATTATTAGGGAAAATAATACTCCTGATCATCTGAAAATGTAACCTCAGGAATTGGAACACCGAATCGTGAAGGATTCGGATCCGATAACACTTAAAGTGAATTTTAAAATTTTTCTGTCTTCAATTTTTCTGCCGATTATTTTATGGATGAAAACAAATTTGTTGTTTTACTTTAAAAAAAAAATATGAAGCGATATTTCCAGGAGGTACTTACGGCTCCTGAAAGACGAAAAAACTGAAAGGAAAAGTTTCTTTCACCATCTAAAGACAACAAATTGTGACATTTCACCACTAAATGACTTACTTGTTAAAAGTTGAGGAACACCCTGAAGGATGAATCGGTAAATTGACCAATTTCACCTCAAAGCAGATTCTAGATGAAAGATCAGATTTTGAAATGTGAAAAGTCTCAATCGGTGATAAACTTTTCGGTCTGAGACTTGAACCGTCACAAAGACTCAGAGTTTTGAATTCATTGTGAACCGAAGGCTGAACCCTGAGGAACGCCACAACTAATTCTGGATGCGTTAATCGGATTTGTTCAAATTGTATTCTGTAATAAACTGAAGTTTATCACAATATATCTTAACTGCTGAATGATGAGGGTTTGAAGGGACTTGCTTCCTGTTAGTTAGATTTAGTATTGGATGTGTTTAAAGTCCAGTTCAGTCTTCTGAGTCCATGGGGTTTTCCTGGGTGGTCGTTTGTTCTGGTTTTGACCTGCTCGGGTTCCGTTAGTGGACAACGGGGACGTTTAAAAAAGAAGTCAGAAACTGATATTTCTGAGTCGGGTGTTGAAGATCTTGAAAAGACAGAAGGACCGAGACGTGATCCTGGAGGAACTCCACCACCTGCAGAGTTGTTGTTGTTTATTTTTTACATCTTCTATTGTTGATGACATGTTTACCTTTTTTTTTCTTCTGCGTCTTATTGTGAAAAGTTGAGCGGAAATAATTTAAACCTGATCAGGACGTCAAACGTTTAGATTTTTATCGACAAAACAAATGAGAAAGGTGATTGTGGTACTTTTCATTGCTTTTCAAACGCTTTAGTTTTTTATGATCACTAATCAATGCTTTTCACTGTTTTATTTTTGTGCTGTGTGAAATTAGATGTCCCTGAAGCCTTTTTGTTTTTCTATTTTTGATAACTTGGTTTTATTGCAAATAAATAAACAGAACGACAACAAAGCCCAGTCTGAGCTCCTTTGACAACAATTATAATATCTTTTACTTAGGTACTGTTTTTATTGCTGCCTTGACTAACTATGGTGAATCTGTAACTTAGCATGCAGATAGCATCAGTTAGCATTAATGTAGCACCATTTAGCATTGAGTCAGTATTAGTATATTTATCCAGAATAATAAAACTTATAAAAAAACCTGACAAAACTAAAGGACCAAGACATGCACCCTGAGGAACTCCACAATAAACTAACTGGTGAGTCTGTATCGTGGCATTGACGTAGAAGAAATTGGATGGGTCCGAATACCTCCGTCCAGAAGAAACTGCAGCTCCTGTACTCACACGCTGGGGGGGGGGGGGGGGTCTCTGGAGTCCTGCAAACTGCTGCCTCGTGCGAATCGCCGGCGCGAGGGCCTCCAGTGCAGCTGAACCAAACAGTTGCCCAGGAACTACTGGTAGGCTCAACCAAAGTCGTAGAACTCTAATCTCTGACACTGGGGACTGGGCCAGCCAAACTTGACACCGGGTCTGGACCAGCGTGGACATTAAGCCGCCGAGCTCACTTGACATTAAGGCAAACGCCTGCAGGGACCAACCATCTGGCCGTGTGTTGGCTTGTCAATGGGCCCCTCTTTAGGTGTGACAATGAGTTCCTGATGCAACCCATAGGGGGACCCGTACCATACGCCCTACAGAGCAGGTCGTCTGGGATCCGCCACCGCGCCTGGCATTCGTCCTCAAAGTCTCCTCGGTGTGTAAGATGAGGGAGGCAATAGCTGGTTCTACGGCCAGCATCTGCCCCAGGCCATCTTTGTCTGTGTCCTGCATCGCTGCCAACACCATCTGTCTGAAGTTCTCCGTGAAAAGGCGTTTGTGTCAGTCCAGCTGGTGTGCAGCTCATTGACATACTCCTCTGAAGGGGGACAGAAAAAGGCGTTGTAGCCAATCGGCAGCAGAAGAAAGCACTAGAGGAGGCCTGTTGTAAAGTTGGAACCTCTTCTACCAATCTGCTAAGAGCAGTTCTTATTGCCACAGCCACAGATTCCTCCCCAGCGGCTTGAGAGCCCATAAAGGTGTGAGAACCCGACCCAGAGACTCGGGAGCTGAACGTATCAGAATCCCCCTGAGATCGGGTATCAGAAGCAGCCCTGGACCTCACTTCGTCGTCATGTGTTGCCACTTCCGGCTGCCGAGGAACGACCACATTGTGGCCGGCATCAGCCTGAAGGTTCTGAAGCGGAGCCTTCATCTGAGTCAACTCCGATACGAGGTTGTCAACTTTACTGGAACAACCTGCTGGAGTTCTCTGCAGCAGAGCACTTATGGTCCGCAGGCTGGTCAGGAGGCAGCTGGTCAGGAGGCAGCTGGTCAAGAGGCAGCTGGTCAGGAAGCAGCTGGTCAAGAAGCAGCTGGTCAGGAGGCAGCTGGTCAGGAAGCAGCTGGTCAGGAAGCAGCTGGTCAAGAAGCAGCTGGTCAGGAGGCAGCTGGTCAGGAAGCAGCTGGTCAGGAAGCAGCTGGTCAAGAAGCAGCTGGTCAGGAGGCAGCTGGTCAGGAAGCAGCTGGTCAGGAAGCAGCTGGTCAAGAAGCAGCTGGTCAAGAGGCAGCTGGTCAGGAGGCAGCTGGTCAGGAAGCAGCTGGTCAGGAAGCAGCTGGTCAGGAAGCAGCTGGTCAAGAAGCAGCTGGTCAGGAGGCAGCTGGTCAGGAAGCAGCTGGTCAGGAAGCAGCTGGTCAAGAAGCAGCTGGTCAGGAGGCAGCTGGTCAAGAGGCAGCTGGTCAGGAGGCAGCTGGTCAAGAGGCAGCTGGTCAAGAAGCAGCTGGTCAGGAAGCAGCTGGTCAAGAAGCAGCTGGTCAGGAGGCAGCTGGTCAAGAGGCAGCTGGTCAGGAGGCAGCTGGTCAAGAGGCAGCTGGTCAGGAAGCAGCTGGTCAGGAAGCAGCTGGTCAAGAAGCAGCTGGTCAAGAAGCAGCTGGTCAGGAGGCAGCTGGTCAGACGACACGGCGTCGCAATTAGGATGTTCCTCAAAAATGGCCAGGCGGGCAACCTTCACGGCCCGGGGCATAATCATGCAGTTATTACAGGCTGTCTCCGAGAGGGAGGGCCTCCCAAAGGTGGTCCACACCAAGACACTGGTCATGGCCATCCTCCAGTTGGAGCGAGGCCAAACAATCCCTACAGGCCAGACACTCCTGCGTCGTAACTTTTTTCATAGTATGACAGTACCGTGCTACTGAGTCAGGTGGAGCTGAGAACGCCACTGGTGACTCAATTCTGAGCATGCTTCTTTTTTTTCTTCTTTTTTTTTGATTATCTAGGGAGGGAAAACAGAAAAACCAGTATTGTCCGTCATATTACAGTACTGTGCTACTGAGTCAGGTGGAGCCGAGAACGCCACTAGTGACTCTTATTTCTTTCTTTACAAGTCGAGCGCGGTGGCACGGACCGGGATATCAATAACATCATGCTGACAAACCACACATATAAACCTTCCGAGCGAGAAGGTGAAAAGGGACTGAGCTTCCGATGTCACATGATTATATAGATTCACGTGAGCCACCGGGAGTCACAAGGGACTTTGTTGTCATAACATTCTCGACCTGCGTAAGGATGATCATCCAGTGCCTCTGGCGGTCTGAAGAGGTGAAATAGAACGGTTCCTTTCCGTTACACATCTGACGGTATCTTAAAATCCGGTTTGTAAATTTCAGTTCTTTTCATTAGTAACTGTTGTTTATATTCAAACGTCTTTACAGAGCTTATGTTTCTATTTTTCTTTGTGTGACTTAGCTGGTGAGTGGATCTAAATAAAAGTCTTGATCCTCCGATACCAAACGGCGAATCAGCGACGTTCAAATGAACAAATCTAACAATCAGCTAAAGTTATAAACTTGTGTCCACTAAATTCAGGAGTTTCTGTACCAGGATTCACACTCGTTGAATTTTGCACTCAGATTTATTGAAAGGTCCATCACTGAGTGTTTGATGGTGTGTTGGCGCCTTTCGTCCACCAGGAGGCAGCAGAACCACAGACATAAAGACAGGCGACCACACGTTGAACAGAAAGGTTTGTTATGAAAGAGAAGAATTTATGTTAAAGTTGGTCTTCCAGAGAAAAAGTCTTCAAAATCTACTTCTCGTACAAAGTCTCACATCTGCACAGAGACTAAACCAAGACGCCAAAACAAGACCATCTCCACTCATTTCCAACCTGCAGTTTTCTAAATCCATCACACCAAAGTCGACGTGTTTACAACTCCACAAGAATTTGTCGCCATCAAACTGTGTTTATGTTTCCTGACTGACATCATCTTGGGAAACCTGCCGCAAGGGTTTCTGGGAGATCAAAGATGGCGTTGTGGAAAGCTCAAGCCAAATGATCCAACATTTGACCGATTCAGTCGGGAAAAAAATCCAGACTTTCTTAAAGAGTCTTCAAGCCACAAGAAGCGTCTGAAATGTGAAACAGATTTTCCTTTTTCCGCTGTGAATCCAGATCCGGTGCGATCGAATGAACAAACAGGATGTTGTGACTCGATGTCTTGGAAATGTGATGCCAAGATGTCAACAAACCCAGGGATGTTCCGCCAAATATAAATGCTGAAATGACATATTTGTATGAGTGTAATGAGGGATTTCCTTCAGAAAGGTACTGACAACCGATTAGAGATGTACGTCAACAAATAATAGTCTGTGTGATGTGAGAACCGACCAGCAGGAGGCAGCAGAGCTCCACATTAAAAGCTACAGGAAGTCTGAGGTAAGAATTGATGTCTTTAATCCAAGAAACCTTCAGAATCAGATTATTTCCTTGTCTTTTCCTACGGTTTGGAAATGCTTCTGCAGCGCAGAGTCTCTGTAACACCTGGACCGTCACAGAGACTGGATCTGTAACACACGGAACCATTTTTCAGGCCTTCACTGGACCTGGGGTGGACTCTAGATCAGGCAAACTGGAATTGAACCTTCAGCTCCTCCAGCATCATTTCTGTTCTCTGATGCTAACCGATGCTATAGCTAACATGTGATAGTGATTTGGTTATTGATGGTTCGCCATGAGCTGGATAAAACAGCGTAACAGAATGAAAGCCCGGTCAGCAGTGATGTTCCACATTAGTCTTTATTTACAGCTTCATCATGAAGACCAGAAAGAACCTAACAGATCCACATTATTACACTGTGGTTCATGGGAGGCCCCCCAGGGGGCGCTGCAGGCCACAGCAGACCCCCCCAGGGTTGCACATTCAGAGAAATTTATTTCCAAGGTTACGACTGTTTCCTCATACAAAAAGAACTTTTAGAAAAAGTTTTTATTTTTCTGCTGTTTCGCACGAAAACTTCTGCCGGCGCGGACCAACGAGTCTTCAGTCTGTATCCGTCCGGGGACTTCCTGTCCGTCACTCCTTATTGCAGCGGATTTATAAAAGAAAGCATGTGAATATAGAGCTGGTCTGGGACCTGGGTCCGGTTCAGAGGGGATCTGGACCCGGGCCCAGTCGCAGATTTCTGAACTTCGGCTCGTGACTTTTTCAACCTTTTGGTTCCAGACGTGTTTTGGCGTCGACTTTCTGCTCAGATTTTACGCATAAATACAATTATGTAGAAAAGCATGAAAATGACACATTTGAACAAAATGAACCTTCATTTTTGGTGTTTGAGAGCTGAAAGACAAAAACATTCTGACAACTTAAATGAAAATGTAGAAAAACGATGAGGATTCTGCGTAGAAATCCAAACCTTTAACCTTTGACACAGATTTACTTTATAAATCAACCAATTTACCAAATCTACGTGTTTTTCTTCCTGAATTGTCGACTTGAGTCTCTTTGGCTGGTTTAAACTTCATTCTGAGATCAGTTTTAAGTTCTGCACGACTCCTGCTGACTTCGTCTGAGTCGACTTTACCGGACAGGAAGTGGAATCCATTTGTGACGCTCGTTGGAGCGGCTGATGTTCGAGCCGTTAGCGGTGAGACGAGCAAGTTCACGGTCACGAGAGAAAGTTGTACAGAGAAAAAAGCATGAGCTCTTTGGAATTTCCCTGTTTTCATCAGGAATTTGTTGTAAAGTTTGATCTGTCCGCTTCACGAGTACGAACACAAAGGTTTTCCAGCAGGTTTTAATTAAAATGTCTGATCAAAGTCAAGAACAGGAAACCCCCACAGAGGATGGAATCTGGTCCGCCAGAGGCGTTAAGAATAGAAAAACCGAAGAAGACATGAGGGTGATTAAGTGAAGAGTACCTGCTGTTCCTAATGTGTCCATGGGGGGGCGCAGTTTGACTTCTATACACTCACTCATGCAAAGAAGGAAAACATGTAGTTGCATTTGCAGAAATCCCATGAAAAGTGAATCAAAAGTGAATCTTTTCACGACGAAATTGAATTTTGTTTCAACAGTTCGGACAGTTTTTTGTGTTTTGTTACTTTTGCAACGTTGTAAAAATCTCTGAACGAACGGCGATGGTGAAGCGCTTGGTGTTTGTACTCGTGACTCTGAGGCGGATCGATTCCTTTCAGGATGATTGATGACCCTCATCAGCTGGGGTCAGATCCAGAGTCCTGCAGAAGATGGACGATACAGAAAACGTACTTCCCGAAGCTGTGTGACGTGTCTGAACGCCCAACAGCTTCGTCTGAACATGCTTGGCTTGTTATCATGATGGAGAACAGAAAGATAGAGGGGACTTTGAATTAATCTGATCTGAGGTTGAACCCCCGGTGGTCCACATCTCAGAAGGATTCTTTGAGAACAGATTTACTTATTGCTTCATACGCCCAAACAGCTTGAATCTAATATTCCACCCCACAAAGATCTCCCACCGGACTGAACGACTCGTTGAAGACAAACTCTGGAGGACACGCCCGCTGTCACCAACATACACAAGCAAAGCACTGGGCAGTACTTCATCCCTGGAGCCAATCCAAGAAGGTCCCAGAACACCGTTTGGAAACCACAGTTTGGGAACCACCACTCCGGGCCCATGGTGCTTCATTTTCTATCTTACTTTACCGTATATTGACATTTTGACATGTCGGCTGATCTGAGGCCGTGTTGAAGAAAACCAGAATGAGCCTTTTGCTTTATTTTGAAAGCTCCTGCTTTTGTACGTTATGACAGTGGGCGTGGCCACCAGTTGGTCTTCACTGTAATATTTTGTCCAATCAGAGATCAGACCTCCTTCGAGGCTCCAGGTGAAAACAGTGAGGAACCGGAGGTTTCCGGAACCTTTGATGGGACTGTTTGTGTCTCAGGTACCAATGTGGTACAACGAGGAGCTTCTCCGTAGTGAGCCGACACAAACCGAGCTCTACGTTCCTCCTGGAGTCGCTGTAAAGCGGAGGACCGGGACAGGAACCAGAGGCGAAGGTGTAACATCATGAAACCTTGGCCCTTTGTCAGTGTTCCTCCTCTGACAGACTCTTCAACATTTCTCGCTCGGCTCCTGGAGCGCCGCCCCGTCTCTGAGGGCCGAGCGTCTGAGGAGTCACCGGAGCGCTTCACTCGGAGCGGACCGACGGCGTCGGACTGAGTGGTGACAGAACCGTCAGCTGGTCTCTGCAACCGCTCACTGCTCTCGGTTCCGCTGGGCGAGGACTACAGTGGCGCTGCGTCCCCTCTGTCTCAGTACTCGTATTTCTTTGCCTCTGCGCCCGGCGACGCCGCTGAATTGGGCAGGAAGAGCGGTTTGGGCGGGATTTGTGGTTTGAGCGACGCTGTCCTGCGGACGATGGCTGCCCGCTGTGGGAGTGGACCTTCATTGTAGCTGTGCTGCCGCGTCAGGCAGGCGCTGGCGATGGACGCCCGCGGGTTCTCACGGGTCGCCCCTCCTCCCGCAGCACCTGGCCGGACGTTGCTGCTGCTGTTGTTGGTGTTCATCTTGGCGAGGAAGTGCTGCGAGTAGGACGCCCCACGCTGGTTGAAGCTGTGGTGGCGGGGCACAGCCCCGCCCACGCTTCCCATCTTGATGAGGGCGTGGCGCTGGGAGTGGTGACGTGTGACGGATATGGCTCCGCCTCCTCCAGGTCGCTCCGGTATGACCTGCTGCTGCAGTGGCGTGGAGGAGGACGAGGAGGAGGCAGAGGGTATGGAGGTGGAGGAAGTGGGGTTGTTGGAAGAGGTGGTGGATGAAGAAGAGGAGGAGGTGGAGTTTGCGGGAGGCGGGTCGAGCTGTTTGCCGTCACTTGGCAGCAGTGAGGCGTTGAAGAACGGCTCGGTCTCCAGGATGGGCGGCTGCGGCTGCTGGTGCCGAGCGCTGTTGTTGTTGTGGTTGTAGTGGTGGAGGCGTGTCTGTCCGTGGTGGTGATGGTGGTGATGGCTGTGGTGAAACCCCCCGGTGGAGGAGGAGGCGGCGGCCCCAGGGAACAGTGAGGATGAGGAGGTGGAGGTGAGCACCTTGATGCCGCCGGTTCCTGATGCGCTGACCTCGTGAATGTGTTTGAGCAGTTCATCCAACGCCGACACGTCGACCACCGCCTGGGGCAGAGACTGCTGGGGGGGCGGTGCCGCTGCAGCTCCTCCCCCTCCTGCTGCTGCTGCTTGCTCTTCATTGAGGACCTTCCTCTTCTCAGGGAGGTGCAGGGACGAAGAAGAAGCACCCACCCCGTGCGCCGCGCTGCTGCTCAGGCTGTGGTGGTTGGAGAAGGGGAAGTTCCCCACCACGGCCATGAAGCCCAAACTGGACGCCGAGCAGCTGGGACCTGGTTTGGGCTCCTTGGCGTTGTTGCAGTTCTGGTTCTTCTCGTACTGATGCTGCCTCAGAGCCTTCATGCTCTTGATGGGCAGCTCGGGCGTAGAGTCGGGCGTTGGCAGGCCGGAGAGCTCCCCATCACCCTGAGAAAGAGACTGACCTGAGGTTAGACCACATAGACAGGAAGCAGGCAGGAGAAACAACAGGAAATGGACAGAAACCAGACAGACAGAGGACAGGCTGTCTGACTGTATAGAGACAGCCATGATGGTGTGGACGGTACCTGGGACAGGCTGAGTTCGGGGTCGCCCAGCTGGAGGCTCTGCTGTGCGGAGTTGAGGAGGCTCGGGGAGGCGTGGCCATTGGGGATGAAGGAGCTGTACATCTTTGGCGTCGAAATGTCCAGTGTGTCCTCCTGCAGTGAGAAACACACCGAGTGTGAGAAAGATTCAGTCTCCGTCACTCGGCGTAGAATTTTAGCTCCTCCCACCTTTGGGTGCCCGTCCAGCAGCCCGTTGAGCCCGTTGAGCCTGGCGAGCGAGCGCAGTGACAGGGCGTGCGACAGCGAGGCCTCGGGGTCCTTACCCAGCCGCCCGGCCCGGTGGGCGGCGCCGCGGCCGCAGTAACATGACACCATGAAGGCTGACAAGATGGCGCCCAGGAAGAACGCCACCAGCACGCAGGCGATCAGCAGCGTGTAGTGAACATTAGCCGTGGAGCGCTGCTCCATGTCCGGCAGATGGCGAACACCTGGAGGAGAGAGGACCGGGTCAGTTCACCTGAGGTCCAGACCAGAGACCAGACCAGACTTGTTAGCCTCGATAGCATGACCGCAACACAGGAACGGCTGTTAGCTCGAAGCTAAGCTAATGTAGATGTGTCATCAGCAAACAAAGTTTTATCTGCAGGAACACGAGTCATAAATCTGAAAAATGTTTGGACAAGACTAAAGACTGAAACTAGAAACTAAAGACTGAAACTAGAGACTGAAGATGGGAAGCAAGAGACTAAAGACTGAAACTAGAA
>NC_137643.1:22865156-22910156 GCF_963383615.2 Lipophrys pholis
GAGAAGGGAGAAAACTGTCCCTCTGACAGGACAGTCAAACACACTCAAACTCTGAGCACGGTCCAGGACTCTGGTTTGGTCTGGGAGGAGGACCGGGGTCCAGGACTCTGGTTTGGTCTGGGAGGAGGACGGGGGTCCAGGACTCTGGTTTGGTCTGGGAGGAGGACCGGGGTCCAGAACTCTGGATTGGTCTGGGAGGAGGACCGGGGTCCAGGACTCTGGTTTGGTCTGGGAGGAGGACAGGGGCCCAGGACTCTGGTTTGGTCTGGGAGGAGGACGGGGGTCCAGGACTCTGGTTTGGTCTGGGAGAGACTTGAGTCCTCCAGAGGAGCTGGAGGACGGTGGAGGGGACAGAGATGTTTGGACTACTTTAGACTCCATACAGAAGAAGATAGATGGATGGTCTCTCCCTCCCTCCCTCCCTCCCTTCCTCCCTCCCTCCCTCTCTCCCTCCCTCCCTCCCTCCCTCCCTCCCTCCCTCCCTCCCTCCCTCCCTCCCTCCCTTCCTCCCTCCCTCCCTCCCTCTCTTCCTCCCTCCCGAATCTTTTTTACATCAACATTAACAGGCCCAACAGGAAAAAAAGGCAATTTAGGACAAAGAGCCTTTTCTGAACATATTTTAATGTGCAAATAACGTAAACATACTAAAAGGTAAATAACACTGATAAAGTGACTCTCGCAACATACAACCTAAACTGCGCCTGGCTTTTGAGGTAACTTTCACATGAACAGTGAAAAAATGGTAAAACATGAACTGGTATAAACTAAAGCAATTCTGCTAAATATTATTCAACAGTCATTTTAACAGCATTTAAGTAGCAAAACACTAAAGTGAGGTTATTTCATTTCATTACATTTTTTAATTCGAGTTTCTTTTCCGGACCAAATCCTCCTTTGTCCTTCAGCCACGCCTCCTCGCTACACAACCAAAACAGACACGCTGACGCACAGCATAGAGAACTGCAGCATTAGAGAATGAATTCTACATGTTGCAGTTCTATGCTGTGCGTCAGCGTGTCAACGTGTTCTGCAGCCGATTCTACGATCTCTCTGCTTTGCCAGATCTTCGGCACGTTCTAACCCTTCACCATATCGCAGTGTGAGCCCACCGAGAACTCACCCACTGGAAGCCAGTTACTTATTTTTTGAAGTAATCTACAAAACTAGTGGAGTAACGGTGACGTGTTAGCGTTACACGTCCCCATGGGCTTTTAATGATTTATAGAGAAACTGGTCCAAGTGTCGCAGACGAGGAATGACTGACACACACTTGTGACACGAGGCCAGGGGAGCGATCAGCAGAGTGATCAGCAAGTTGATCAGGAGAGCGATCAGCAAGGTGATCAGCAGAGCGATCAGCAGAGTGATCAGGAGAGCGATCAGCAAGGTGATCAGCAGAGCGATCAGCAGAGTGATCAGCAGAGCGATCAGGAGAGCGATCAGCAAGGTGATCAGGAGAGCGATCAGCAGAGTGATCAGCAAAGTGATCAGCAGAGCGATCAGCAAAGTGATCAGGAGAGCGATTAGCAGAGCGATCAGCAAGGTGATCAGGAGAGTGATCAGCAAAGTGATCAGGAGAGCGATCAGCAGAGCGATCAGCAAGGTGATCAGTAGGGCGATCAGCAGGGTGATCAGTAGGGTGATCAGTAGGGTGATCAGTAGGGTGATCAGCAGGGTGATCAGTAGGGCGATCAGCAAGGTGATCAGCAGAGCGATCAGCAAGGTGATCTACTGCTTTAAGGCCGAGCGACGTTCAAGCCAAGCTCAGGAAACTTCCCCCATTAGCATTAGCTCCCTCGCTCTCTCCTTCCCCAGCAGAGCCATTGGTATTCAGCCCGACAGCAGCAACAGAGGCAGCACCGGTGGGGGGGGGGGGGGGGGGGGGGGGGGGGGGGGGTTGGAGAGAGAAATGACAGACATGGATGGATTAACTGAGGGAGGGAGGGATGAGAAAAGGAGAGACCTTGTCAGGTTTGACTTTTTCGCTTCGCCACTGAAAAACGCTGCTAACGCACACAATCCTGCTACTTTAAAGGTCAGACAATCCACACCTGACACACTACAGGTGTGTGCGTGTGCGTGTGCGTGTGCGTGTGCGTGTGCGTGTGTGTGTGTGTGTGTGTGAGGAGAATAAGAATGAAGCGATTCCCTGCAGCACTGAGACTCGCTGCTCTCCGTCACACCGTGGACTCCGTCAGGTTCAGACACATTCTGACTGGTCATGTCCCGGTGAAATGGAAAGCCGGCGACAACGTTCACCAACGTTCAGATTTTCATGATGTGCTGATGTGTGAAGACGCCACAGATCTGAAGATCAAAGCTCCAAATATAAAAATATCTTTGTTGGGAAGTATTTAACAAAAACTGCATTAAAAGGTGAACCGGAAAGCCCTCTCCATGATGAAAAAACTCCATGTTCGTAGTCCTGTAGCAGCAGCAGGAGAAGGAGTTTTAAAGCCAGAGAGAAGTTTGTAAAGTTCCCGCGGGTTCAGACCTGACACTGTGTTTAGATGAACGCTGACAGACGAGTCACTGAGACTCCTGCAGAGTCGAACTCGTCCAAACTTCATCTGCTCTCAGGACCCGTTTACACGACAACGTTTCACGTGACGATACCTAATCCCTTAAAATAACGGAGTGTGTTTACATTGCGACAGCGGACACACTGACAGCAATGCAGTTAGTCTGCTGGGCCACTGGAGGGCGCTGTTGCTTGATTTTGTAATGAAACTACACAGACATGCAGAGAACAATACGCTATAAACGTGAAGAAAATGGAGAGAAACCGACATCCGCCTGGACTGATGACGCATCGGCAACATTAAACTACTGATATAGACGATAAAACTAGAATACGACTAGAATAAGGGGTCATCCTTTTCCAAGTCGTCCTCTACAACCTCCCAGTGTTCACGCAAATACACACATGCTAGCTATTGTGTGTGCGTGTGTGTGCCATTTTCTCAGTTTAGATTCAAACTCAATTTAAAGCTCCTTCAGCAGGAAGCTGTGACTCATCGCAACATTTCAAAATAAAACACTATTGAAGTGTGTGAGCAGGACAAAAGCGCGCACGCACGCACGCACGCACGCACGCGCGCGCACACACACACACACACACACACACACACACACACACACACACACACACACACACACACACACACACACACACACACACACACACACACACACACACACACACACACACACACACACACACACACACACACACACACACACACACACTGTAAATAATGAATTTATTTAAATACATTTTTCATTAATAAATTATTTGTGCTAATTTATTAACGTTAATTAATTACTTTAGGAGTTAATGAGTAAATGACACTACTTAAATTAATGATTTAAATTTTTCATAAAATTACTTCCAGTGATTGATTACTTTCAGTAATCTATTACTTACAGTAATTTAATGCTAATAACCAACCATAAATCCCAACAACAACAAAGTCAATGAACCACAGTTAGCATTAGCATTCTCATACCGCTAACTCTGCTAAAACTAACAGTGAGCGGCAGCAGCTCTACAACAAGCCCACTGAACTGTTAGTAATTAGAGTCCAGTTACTTTGCAGTAATCAGTTACTTTGGCTTGACGAGCAGCCGTAGCCTCGACGTCGACTAATCGTCATGGTGTTGCTGCAGAGCGAGTCGGACTGAAGAGGCTCTGTGATGTGGAGCAGCGTTTAGAGGAGGACTCGTCCTTCACTGGGCTGCTGGGAAAACGCCGCCGTCACCACTTCAAATTAAAAAGAATCTTTTTACTCTGTATTTTTAGCCCGAGGACCTCGAAGGAGCCGAGCAGGAAGTCAACCCTTTCCTTATGAGGCTGTGTGAGTGAAGAGACCTGAAATACTGAAGTACTACTAACACAGTGGAACAGACCTGAAATACTGAAGTACTACTAACACAGTGGAACGGACCGGGAATACTGAAGTACTACTAACACAGTGGAACAGACCTGAAATACTGAAGTACTACTAACACAGTGGAACGGACCGGGAATACTGAAGTACTACTAACACAGTGGAACGGACCGGAAATACTGAAGTACTACTAACACAGTGAAACGGACCTGAAATACTGAAGTACTACTAATGGAGTGGAAAAGACCTGAAATACTGAAGCACTACTAACGGAATGGAACAGACCTGAAATACTGAAGTACTACTAATGGAGTGGAAAAGACCTGAAATACTGAAGCACTACTAATGGAATGGAACAGACCTGAAATACTGAAGTACTACTAACACAGTGGAACGGACCTGAAATACTGAAGTACTACTAACACAGTGGAACAGACCTGAAATACTGAAGTACTACTAACACAGTGGAACAGACCTGAAATACTGAAGTACTACTAACACAGTGGAACGGACCGGGAATACTGAAGTACTACTAACACAGTGGAACAGACCTGAAATACTGAAGTACTACTAACACAGTGGAACGGACCGGGAATACTGAAGTACTACTAACACAGTGGAACGGACCGGAAATACTGAAGTACTACTAACACAGTGAAACGGACCTGAAATACTGAAGTACTACTAATGGAGTGGAAAAGACCTGAAATACTGAAGCACTACTAACGGAATGGAACAGACCTGAAATACTGAAGTACTACTAATGGAGTGGAAAAGACCTGAAATACTGAAGCACTACTAATGGAATGGAACAGACCTGAAATACTGAAGTACTACTAACACAGTGGAACGGACCTGAAATACTGAAGTACTACTAACACAGTGGAACAGACCTGAAATACTGAAGTACTACTAACACAGTGAAACAGACCTGAAATACTGAAGTACTACTAACACAGTGGAACGGACCGGGAATACTGAAGTACTACTAACACAGTGGAACAGACCTGAAATACTGAAGTACTACTAACGGAGTGGAACAGACCTGAACTACTGAAGTACTACTAACACAGTGGAACAGACCTGAAATACTGAAGTACTACTAACACAGTGGAACGGACCTGAAATACTGAAGTACTACTAACGGAGTGGAACAGACCTGAAATACTGAAGTACTACTAAAGCAGTAGAACGGACCTGAGACAATGAAGTACTACTAACGCAGTAGAACAGACCTGAAATACTAACGACACAGTGAAAAGACCTGCGGAGGCTGGATGCGAACACTAAGACACTGTGTAAGGAAGCTACTGTCCAGCTCCAGACTGCAGACCAGGAAAATCCACCGAAAACATAAATATCCAACCGAGTTTCTCCAGCTGGGAGTTTCTATTATTTAATATTATTTTTTGTTTTGGGTTGTTTGGGGTTTTTTTTCTCTTATTGTTTGAAGAGGTTGTGATTTTCAGTCAAGTGCAGTTTTTGGTTTGTTTTATTTATTATAATTATTTAAAAGTTCTTGGCATTCAAATTACAATGAGATATACAACTTTATTGCATTTGAAAGGGTATACTTTCATTATTCTGATATATTCTCATTATATTTGTGGTTAATTTGTCTCTGACAATAATATCGGTCATCGGCAATAATTTGTGGGACAATATATAATCCAGGAAAATTTGTTATCGTTACAGGCCCAGCGACAACACATTGAGAGTAATTCAATTCAATTTGATTCAACTTTAAATATATAGCACCAAATACAACACGGTAAAACGTGTAAAAACAAAATCTGGACTGAAATTAATCTAAAGGTCAAATTCAGTCAAAATCCGTGGAGAAAACGTGAGGAGACGTTTACGTTTGGATGCAGGAGAGAAAGAATCACTTCATCTGTCATCTAGAGCGACAAAGAAAGTCGAAGTGTCCCTGAAACTTATTTCTGCTCGTTGCTCCCAAACTGCCTGAGCAGTCAGCCTCAGGGGCAAAGAGCCCATTTTAATAGTTAATTAGTGCGTGGCACAACAAGCCGTCGCTGATGTAAAGGTCGCCGACAGACGGTGTCCGAGTCGCCCAGGAACTAATCATCATCCGCATCTGCACAACTTATTCTGCGCAATGTCCACGCCCGTCTCATAATGAACGAGCCGGTGACGGCACGCCGCCGCATAACGGCCAATTTATGTCAGTTCAGAGGCAGCGCGCCGTCCGCGGGGGCTTCGCTCGCAGCGCATTAAATAAGCAATTTGCAGCGGAAACGTCATTATACTAACAGTTCCTCGCCAAACGATGTCATTACAGTAACGACAGCCACTCTGGAGTGGCGGGCGGAAAAATACGGCTTCCGACCGAGGAAGCGCAGAGAGGAGCGGAAACAATGGAGACGGCGGCTGGCGAGGTTAATCACGCTCCACCGCCGTTAGCTCACTGGGTAAACCTCGCAGGCGTCAATAAAACGTGAAACCTAAACGACGTCGTTAATCAAGACGCAATTACAGACGAGTCCGAGGAAGTGTGACAATCAATCTTCCATCTCCGCAACGCCTCACGTCTGCCACACCGCTAATCCTATCAGTAAGCCGGTGCTAACCGCCACACGGTGCTAACCGCCACACGGTGCTAACCGTCACACGGTGCTAACCGCCACACGGTGCTAACCGCCACGCAGTGCGCAGCAGCGCCAAAGGAAGACTTTTCACGGAGGGAAACGCAGACAGGCAGTCCTTCAGTTCTCACTTTAACTTGAAGATCATTACGATTTTCTCTGGTGTTTATATTCCTTCCCAAACTGGGGCGAACTTGGTCTCTAAGGGGTCTTGAATCTGGTCTGACGGTCTTTGAACCGGTCTCTTTTTGGTTACTATGGAGACTCCCTGGGCCAGGGAAGTGCTGGTTTCCTGCTGCTGCCTCTCTGATGACGGAGGATGATTCTAGACTGGAGGGTGGAGCTGCTCCGTCACTGGAAACACTGACAGCAGCCATCAGGCTGAACTCCCACAATCCTCTCTGTTTCCTCAGAGTGTCTCCAAAACGACAGACTCAAATCAGGTTTAGAGATCCTGAGGGACCGTCTGTCCCTGAAACACCCAAAACACTTCATAAAACAATCCAGCAAATCAAACCTGAACGACTCTACAGAACCACACCAGTCCTTCCCTGGAACCGGTTTACGGCACCAGTCGGACCCTGGAACCGGTTCACAGCTCAAGTCATTGCCTGGAACTGGTTCACGGCACCAGTCCTTCCCTGGAATCGGTTCACGGCACCAGTCGGACCCTGGAACCGGTTCACAGCTCCAGTTGAACCCTGGAACCGGTTCACGGCACCAGTCGTTCCCTGGAACAGGTTCACGGCACCAGTTGGACCCTGGAACCGGTTCACGGCACCAGTCGTTCCCTGGAACAGGTTCACGGCACCAGTCGGACCCTGGAACCGGTTCATGGCACCAGTTGGACTCTGGAACCGGTTCACAGCTCCAGTCGGACACTGGAACCGGTTCACAGCTCCAGTTGGACCCTGGAACCGGTTCACGGCACCAGTCGTTCCCTGGAACAGGTTCACGGCACCAGTCGGACCCTGGAACCGGTTCATGGCACCAGTTGGACTCTGGAACCGGTTCACAGTTCCAGTCGGACACTGGAACCGGTTCACAGCTCCAGTCGGACCCGAGATCCGAGATGCAGAACCACTTTAGACCGACACCAGATGAAAGTCCATAAAGTAATGAGAAGCAAAAACGATCTGAAATAGAGTCCAATCTAGGATGGATCCAGGAGGAGGAGGAGCCTCTTACCATAAGCGGAGTCAGCTGCAGACTCTTGGTTCCGAGTCGTCGCCAACACGTCGGCTGAAAGAAAAAAAGTAGCGTCACAAATTTAAGCTGAAGGTTCTCTGAAGCCTCGTTTCCAGTACGGTATGGCACGGTATGGCAAAATGTACCCAGATCCAACCCTGTTGCCTGGTTCCATCACAGAGTACCGTTAAGACGTAGGCGGGTTGTGAACGCCACGCATCGCTGCAAGTATGTGACGTCATCACGTGACGATAAACGAGGACCAGCGGAACACATTAGTTGCAGCGCTGCTCGGGCGTCGGAGCAAAGCCAGGTTCTCGGTCACAAAGCTCAGACAAGGTTCTCATTGTGAACAGCAGCATCCAGCTCCCTGTTATGCAGAGGAGCGTATGTACCTCTTCGGAACACCGGGGGGCAGTGTAGCCTTCACATTTCTATAAACCCAGTTAACTAAACAACCAGTGAGCACAAAGTGCCGTTTGTGAACAACGGAGGGTTTAGACGGCTGATGAGATTTTTAAAAACTTGCTGCTTGTCTATAGTGACGACCGTCACCGACCAATCAGCAGACGGATGCGTTGTTGCTCCTCCTTATGGAACCGTACCAACGTGCTCGGTACCTCAACAGGGGGGAAGAGTTACTGTAAACCGTTACCGCTGCTGGGTTCTTTTGGTAGCATCCACAACTTTTTCCAGTGGAAACACACAAAAACTGATTACTCCTTTAACAAGTAACTTAGTTACTTTACTGATTACTTGTTTTTAAAAGTAACTAAGTTAGATTACAAGTAACTTTTCAGTTAGTTACAGCAGTTGCCGACAACACCCCCCACCGTCTCAACATAAAAATTAAATTAGTTTTGCCAAAAACTCAGTTCTGATCGCTGCCTGGCCTCCTGCTAATACGTATTTAACCTTTGACCTTCATTCTTGTATTTATATCTGACTCAGTTTTATCATCAAATTTTTACTATTACTAGTATAGTTGTTGTCTGTTGTTGCATTATTTATCTATTTATGTATTTGCACTTCCTGCTCTGTGGAACTTTTTAATTGCCCTCCAGGGGACAAATAAATTAATTGATGGCTTGATTAATTGAAAAAAAGGGGCGGGGCTTCCTGCCAAGATATCTTTTTACTCAGAAAAATTACAAAAATAGTGTAACATCTCTTCCTGGTTCTGGTGTCAGGCTCGGATTGGCTCACCGTGGCAGCTGTCCGGGTGAAACGAGTGCGCGCCCTCGATGTCCTGCTCGAAGCCCGCCCTACAGACACACAAGAAGGGGAGGAGCTTAGTGGCAGCAGCCAATCAGAGAGCAGCAAACGGGTCCGTTCGTCCAGAGGGAACATTTTCTTCATCGATTCAGTGGGAAACTCCACAAAGCCTCCTGTACCCAATGGGTGTAGGTTATCTTGGGTAGTGTGTGGACAAAAACACACGCTACACAAACACACACATGCAGGACTTCTAAATTGATTCGGTTCCATAAACACCTCACTGACTCCCCCGCCCCTCCACTGTGTGTGTGTGTGTGTGTGTGTGTGTGTGTGTGTGTGTGTTGTGGTTAACAGGCTGAAACTGGCAGAATCTCCTCTAAGTGCTCCTCTGGACTTCACAAAGGTTTTCCTGCAACTCTGAATTCAGGTCACGAGCCTGAAGATGAAACCCCCCAATCAAAACACACACACACACACACACACACACACACACACACACACACACACACACACACACACACACACACACACACACACACACACACACACACACACACACACACACACACACACACACACACACACACACACACACACACACACACACACACACACACACACACACACACACACACACACACACACAAAGCCAACTCTCTGCCGCTCCTCAACACTTTGAGCATTGATCTAGGGGTGGGGTGGGCCGGAACCCCCCCCAGCAGATCGAAGTGATATTATTTTCAAATTCCGCCCTGGGGGTGGGGGGTGTCTGTGAGAACCTCTTCATCTGTAAATACCATCAGCGATAAGCCATCAGGTGTGAGTGTGATTCGGCGGTGGGAATTAGACAGGAAGTGACACGTACTTGAACCCCGGCGCCACGTTGGCACAGCTGCCGGTCCGAAGCCAGATGCAGTACGGATCCCGAGAGGCGAGACAGGCTCTGCAGAGAGACAGACCGCCACTGTCAATCACATCACAACTCCAGGCATGCATCCAAATAACATTTTCTTTAGACTCTGAAGCAAATAGAAAATCTTTTGTCTCCGAGGCTCGGGGGCGTTTTCTATCATTTGATTTACGTTTTATTCTCAGATTAATTTGTGTCAAGTTGCAGTTTGAAGTCCAGGTTTCCCTGCCGGGTCTATAAAGCTTGAGGATCGCACGAGGGCTGGGGCGGCACAGCTCGGTTGGTAGAGCGGTCGTCTCCCAATCGGAAGGTTGCAGGTTTGATTCCCATCCTGTCCACATGCCAAAGTGTTCTTGAGCAAGACACTGAACCCAAAATTGCTCCCAATGGATTGAGCGCCTTGCATGGCTGCAGCCTCCATTGGTGTGTGTGTGTGTGTGTGTGTGTGTGTGTGTGTGTGTGTGTGTGTGTGTGTGTGTGTGTGTGTGTGTGTGTGTGTGTGTGTGTGTGTGTGTGTGTGTGTGTGTGTGTGACTGGATGAATGTGATTAACGATGCAAAGCGCTTTGGGAATGCTCACGCAAGTCAAGTCCACTTACTATTTCAAGAGAAGAAGCCCAAAGATCCTGATACAGTCTAATTCTGATATATTATTCAGAACTACTGGATACATATCTGGAGAATACTATCTGAAATCCTTAAAATTCAAGCAGTTCCTGATTTAAAGATGATCACTCTAGGAATATCAGACCCCGTAACGCTAAACAATTTTAAGCAATGTTTTCTTTTTTTTCAGCATTATCACTGCCAAGAAAATAGCTGTTTACACAATGGAACAAGAAAGAAACTCTGTGTATAAAAACGTGGCCTGGTGAACTTACAAATACTCTCCACTTAGATACACAAGATACACACTTAGATAACCTTTCTAAGATGTATGGTCTCTTTTCTTACCTTCTCCTAGACCCTGTTAAGCTCAAGATCTCTAACTCATCATTATATCCATATGATAGTTTGGTCAGTTGGACAGTTGGACAGTTGGTGGGTGGTCCTCTTCTTCCCCAGTGTCTTATTTGGCCTTTGTCACGCTCGTGATTTATCACTGAATCCTTTTACTTCAATCAATTGTTGTTGTTGTTGTTTTAGTTCGTGGTATTGTTTGTCATCTGTTTTACTTGAAGAAAAGAAGAGCAGACTAAAGTTGATTCATCGTTTACTTACAGCGTTTGTTTATATACGGCCTGAAAATGCTCCAATGAAAATATACATTTGAAACACAGTCTTATTCTGAAATACAGGTACATCTCAAAACATTTGAATATCATGAAAATGTTCAATATTGTTTGTTTCTCATTTCAGAAGGTCAAACCCATATATGATAGAAGCTCATGACAGAGTAAAATATTTCAAGCCTTTATTTCTTGAAATTTTGATGATTATGGTTTACAGATAATGAAGCCACAATCATCAAACTTTCAAGAAATAAAGGCTTGAAATATTTCACTCTGTGTGTCATGAGTTTAAATATCATATATGGGTTTGACTTTCTGAAATATTGAAAATTTTCATGATATTCTAATTTTCTGAGATGTACCTGTATTACAGTGAGCTGTGATCCAGTCTGATTCAGCGAAATCCAGCCCGGTCCAGTCCCATCAGCTTAAAGGCCGCCGTCACTCCCCGAGGAAGTGGAGTGAGAGGAGTGAGACGTCTGTCGTCCCCAGAAAAAGTGGGGAGTGAGACACCGTTCCTCCTCCACATCTCCGAGCTGCAGCCGCAGATGTTGGGACGCCTCACCCCGGCTGCGTTACCACGACGACCAGCATCATTAATCCTCCTCCATCATCATCAAATCAGGCTGATTAGTGCACGTGACGGCGTGCGCGCGCGCCGATTCAGAGCGAGCCCTCACAACAACGAGAGGGTGAGACGGGCTCAGAGCGGTGAGACGGGCTCCCGTCTCACCTCCTGCAGTCCCGCTGCTCCACAACAGAGCAACCGCGGAGCTAAAACCTCGCCTGGTTGCTTCGTAACGTAAACGTCGCTCCACCTCATTAAGCACAGACACGACGTCCACGCGCAACGCTTAAAACTCTAATTCAGATATCAAACGTTTTAACGTCCGGCTGCTGCTCGGCCAGCGACAAAACACAAGACATCACACATTATCAGCCAGAAGGATGCAACATGGCGGCGCCCGGCATTCTTCACTCTACGAGGTGGATAAGCATAAAAAGCTTGTCTTTCCACTGCGGGAGGGTCGAGACCCCCCACCTCTGGAACACCCTGCCCCTCATGGACTTACTGTGAGTGTCTCATGTACGTAGAATCTTTCATTTCCCAGCAAACAATCAAGAATATCTGCGCCTTTTTGCTTCCAGCAACACAATGTCTTCCAAAAACACACTGGCGTACACTGGAAAGACAATCTGGCCAGCAGAGAACCGTTTGTGTTCCAGACAAAAGAGAAGCACAAGGCCTGTAGTTCCATTTTGAAATATAAGATTAAGTGAGAAATGAGCGAGAGAGACAGAGTTTGTTTCGTTTCACTCGCCACTCTAACCAACTGCCTCTCCCCTCCGGAAACGTCCATCCACTCCCATTCTAAACTCCAAAAACTCCTGGTACTTAAAGGCTCACAGAATAAAATCTTTTATTTGTTTTCAAATAAATAAAATAATGATAGAACTGGTCAACAGCCCAAAGAATTGTCCGGTTTTTTTCCACCTGATTTAGGGTCATTCTGACGTGCTGAATCCAAAAATAACATTGGTTTTGCTCAATCAGGTCAACTTTTGTAACTAAGCCAGTTACATGTTTTTTCACGTTTTTGTTTGCATGTACAACTATTTTCGCTTTGTATGATAAGAAAATCTTTCTTCTTGAAATAAGGGAACTGTGAGGAGTTCCCATGCACCTATTGATGACGAAGTGGTATTTCTTTGTTACAGCTGAATAGAACGGCTTCGACTAGAAGACCTGGCAAAAACCGAATACACGAGACTGTTCCAGTCACAAGTTTCATAAAGCGTGCTTACCATGCTTAATTGGTAGAGCGGTAGTCTACCAATCGGAAGGTTGCAGGTTCGATTCCCATCGCTGCCTGCCTACATGCCGAAGTGTCCTCGGGCGAGACACTGAACCCCTGAACCCTGTCAGCGAAAAGTTGCTATATAAGCGAGTCCATTTGGTATGAAGCTCGCTGATCAAGACGCCGCATGCAAGAGTTGTCTGAAGTTTGGGATTCCGACGGTTTGGAGGGACAAATCACGTCACTATCGATGTGACTGGGATCGACAGGAAGAACAGGAGTATCCTGACCTTGAATCAACAACGTTGTCCAGAAGTCTTGGGAGAACCTCCTGACATTGGCGAGGAAGAAGAAGTGATTCTCAATGATGACGCTCCACATCCTTTCTCGCTTCATCAATGTCCATTACGCAATTTACAGAAATCGAAGTTTGTAACATGTAAATAACACTTTGAGTTGGAGAACAATTTTTTTTCTCCAAAAACTATTTCTGGTGAGAAATATTAACAAAAATCAACCGATAATGACATAAAAATATAATCTATGCAATCAGAAGATCGGACTTTCTTCAAAACAACTTTGCGTAAAAACATTTTCGGATTCAGCAAAAATGGTCCTAAATCAGTTGAAAAAACAGACAATTTACAGACAATTTATTTATTTTTTGTTACCCAGTGTAGTAGATGGTTAGAAAAACGATGTTTCCTACATCTGAATAGAGGACAGACGCAGCAACATTTTAAAATTTAAATCAAGTCTCGAGCTTAAAGTAGGGAGATGACATTTGGCGTTGAAGACTAAATGGGCTCTGGGATAGTCATCTCTGCTCCTCTTAAAGAGACAGGCACCACAACCTGCTGAAACAGCTCCGATTGGAACCAACAACCTGCTGATGGCAACAGATGCTGGTCAACCATCAACCTCCACCTGGCCCTCTGCCTGGAGGAGATATAGACTGACCAGCATGACGTCAATTTACTGCCAAAATCACAAGCGTATAAAAACTGTAATTGCGCACAGTTAGACCACTTTCTGCGCTCGCTGCCTCTATCTGGTCTAACTTGATGCCACAGCACAGCTCCTAAACAGAGGCCATACTAGTCGCTCACCTTGTAAGCTTCAGTCTTCTCTTAAACTATTCTGGTCAGGACATCCCTCTATCCTCCACCAGCACCAATCTTGGTGCGTGGTTTGACCCCCCACCTCTGCTTTGACCCCCCACCTCTGCTTTGACCCCCCACCTCTGCTTTGACATTAAACACCTTGTAAAACATCATTCATGACACATCGTCATATCACGGCCCTCCGTCCATCACTGACCCCGCCTCATGCTGAGAAGCTCATCCGGGCCATCGTCTCCTCCAGGTCGGACTCCTGTGAGTCTCTCCTCTGTGGCATCACCAACAGAACATCGCTGCCATACTCCACCAAAACCCCAAAACATGATCACGTCACACCAGTCCTGAACGCCCCCCCACGCCCCCACCCCAAGGACCCCAACCCCCCCACCCCACCCCCAACAACTCGCACCCTCTGTTCTAATAACACATCACACCTTCTTATCCTGAGAACCATGGGAGGGGGACTGTTGGTTCTTTTAGAAAGGGACTAAAAACATTTCGATTTCGCAGCTCTCATTGATTTTTCTTGCTGTTTTTTTTAAGTTTTTTTTTTTTTTTATTATTTCTATTTTGTTGCTGTTTTGTAAATGTTTTCTATTGTTGTTTTTTGCACTTTGAAATTCACAAATGTAAAGGGAAATACAAATAAAAAGCAGAATAATAACATTATTATTATTATGAGAGAGGGTGGGACAGTTAGAGGGTGGGACAGTTAGAGGGTGGGACAGTTAGAGGGTGGGACAGTTAGAGGGTGGGACAGTTAGAGGGTGGGACAGTTAGAGGGTGGGACAGTTAGAGGGTGAGACAGTTAGAGGGTGAGACAGTTAGAGGGTGAGACAGTTAGAGGGTGAGACGGGCTCCTGTCTCACCTCCTGCAGCCTCCATGCTGAACACAGCGGCTCAGTGGGACTCGGATAACGCAGCTGCTGAAGGCCACAAACAGAGCGTGATGCTCTTTGTCCAACTCCAGAGACAAAACTGTTCTGTCCTCCTGTCCCTGAACGTCACACCTGGAGACACACATGCACACGCACTTTAGTAATTCATAATTAACAATACAAAATATAGAAATATAAATCTGATCTATAGTTTGCATTTTAAAGATGATTCTTGATGAATGATTAGAGATGCCGGACTTGGATGGATGAATGAATGAAAGGATGAGGTTTAGTCTCTGACTTGGTGGGGTTGTAGACGTCGATGTCCTCCAGCAGCTTGGATCCGAAGCCGTCGTCAGGATGAGTTGACGCTAAAACCTTCAGCACATGGCCGTCGTCCGAACCCAGAAACATGACGGTGCGATCTTTGAACGGGCCGGCCGCCACGTCCACCACGATCTGGGTCAGCTTAGACCTGAGGGCAGAGGAACTAGTTACTGTAGGAAATAGAGTCACTAGTTACCGTAGGCAATAGAGTCACTAGTTACTGTAGGTACAGAGTAACTCGTTACTAGTTACTGTAGGTAATAGAGTCACTAGTTACTGTAGGTATAGAGTCACTAGTTACTGTAGGTAAGTCACTAGTTACTGTAGGTAAGTCACTAGTTACTGTAGGTACAGAGTACCTTGTAACTAGTTACTGTAGATAATAGTCACTAGTTACTGTAGGTACAGAGTAACTAGTTACTGTAAGTAATAGAGTCATTAGTTACTGTTGGTAATAGTAAGTAGTTACTGTAGGTAAGAGTAACTACTTACTATAAGTAATACTCAGTAGTTACTGTCGGTAATAGTCACTAGTTACTGTAGGTAACAGAGCAACTAGTTACTGTAGTTATAGAGCAACTAGTTACAATAGGTAATAGAGTCACTAGTTACTGTAGGTATAGAGTAACTCGTGACTAGTTACTGTAGGTAATAGAGTCACTAGTTAATGTAGGTAAAGAGTAACTAGTTACTGTAAAGCTATGTAAAGCTAAAGTTAACCAGGAATATAAGAGTTAAAAAAGTAAAAGTGAAATAGGGTGTGTGTGTGTGTGTGTGTGTGTGTGTGTGTGTGTGTGTGTGTGTGTGTGTGTGTGTGTGTGTGTGTGTGTGTGTGTGTGTGTGTGTGTGTGTGTGTGTGTGTCAGACCTGCTGGCGGTCCTGGTGAAACAGGGCCGGTGGTTGACAGCAGGAACAGACTCGTCCATCAGAGGAAAGGACTTGATGAACGTCAGCGTATCGTCAGGAAACTGGACCGAGGTCTTGTAGTCGGCAGCAGGACCGTCGCCCGCACACGAGCCGGGTCTGGAGGGCAGCACAGAGCCGGGTCAGGACCCAAGCCTCCGCGACCAGGACCAACACCAGAACCAGAATCTCACCTGGGAACCGGGACCTGCTCTTCTAGAACCGGAGTCCAGGACGAGTCACTGCCGCGTTGCTCCTTAAACCTCCCGCTGAAAACTTTCTCGATGTCGTCAAGGTAGAAGCTGCAGACCGCCGAGCCGGGGATACTGCACACACACACACGTACAAACACACACACACACTCCATTAACTTCCATTGTCATGACGACGATACTGATCACCTGGTCAATCACTCCAGCATCAGACGGCCTGATTTAAAGAATTGACCGCTTGATTCCAACCTGTTGGCCTGGGTGGTGAAGACTCCGACGACGGCCGGCCGCTGGTTGATCTGCAGAACGTTAGTGAGCGACTGAAGGATGTCGAAGTAGAAGAAGGAATCTCCAGGAACTGAACAGTTCAGACGAGCCTGGACACACCACATGCAAAAACACAAAAAACGCTGTCAGACCTCTCCATCTGTCTGTGTGTGTGTGTGTGTGTGTGTGTGTGTGTGTGTGTGTGTGTGTGTGTGTGTGTGTGTGTGTGTGTGTGTGTGTGTGTGTGTGTGTGTGTGTGTGTGTGTGTGTGTGTGTGTGTGTGTGTGTGTGTGTGTGTGTGTGTGTGTGTGTGTGTGTGTGTGTGTGTGTGTGCGCGCGACCTTCAGGAAGCTGGTCCAGTATCTCTCCAGGACACGAGGAGATCCTCCATTATCGTTCTTACAAACTCGAGCGACTCGAGAAAACACCACCTGCAGACGAAGCCACTGACTTCAGAGATGTTCTGGAACGTTCCGGAAACGTCCCAGAATGTTCTGGACATCAGTGTGCGACGTGAACAGACGTACCTTCCCCAGCGCAGTATACTCCACCGCGATCTCGCTCAGGAAGAAATAGACGTAGTTCCCATAGTCGATGGCGTGAAGGAAGTGAGGCTCTGCGCGAAGAGACAACCAGGCTAATGGTAATGCTAACAGGAAGTTAGGCTCTGCAGAAAGAGCTAACCAGGCTAGTTCTAACATTAACAGGAAGCGAGGCTCTGCAAGAAGAGACAATCAGGCTAATGCTAACTGGACAAACACAGCAGCTTTTACACTATTACTCACTGAGCAATGGTTAGCTTTAGCATTAGCATTACATGCAGCTTAGTCTCCATTAGAGTAGCTAAAGCGTGGACTCAGTAGCCGTTCCTCGCTGAGCAGCAGTTAGCATTAGCCAACACTGCCACCTGCACACAGTGGGCAGGACAGTGGATATGACTGTGATGATGTCATCAGCGTGCGACAGTACCTCGGAGCCACTTAGAGTCGTACTTGACGGTCCGCAGGACGGGTCGGCCGTCGCCCAGACTTCTGTAGATGACGGCGTCGCTAGCCAGGAAGTCAGTCATCGTGGCCGAATAGAAATCTCCACCTGAGAAGAATCGTGAGAGAAGACCCAGCACTGATCCCTGAGGAACTCCAAACCCCAGTAAGAAGACCCAGCACTGATCCCTGAGGAACTCCAAACCCCAGTAAGAAGACCCAGCACTGATCCCTGAGGAACTCCAAACCCCAGTAAGAAGACCCAGCACTGATCCCTGAGGAACTCCAAACCCCAGTAAGAAGACCCAGCACTGATCCAAGAGGAACTCAAGACCCGTTAAGAACTTGTGACTTCAAGAAATATTCACTAAAATCCAAGTTATCCATCAGATATCTATACTATTATCAAAGTAATCAACAGCTGTAATCAATTCAGAGTACTGACATTGATTTTTAGTAAATACCTATTTTACCATGTGACTAATTACTATTTATTCTCACAAACTGATAAAGTAACTTATAGTCATCATCAAGTCCTGTTTTGGGTGACAAGCTACTTAAACTACCAAGTAACTAGTTACATCACATTATCACAAATTTATAGAATAACACTTTTTAAGTATTAAAGTAACTAATAGTAATATATAGTGACAGAAATCAAGCACTAATTTCAAGTAACTAGTTACTAAGAATATGGAGTAACTGATATACAGCAAAGTAACTGAAGAGACTTTTTATCAAGGAAGTAACTTGAAACTGTAATAGATTACAACTGTTTCAGTCACTAAGGACTTTTCCAGGTAACGAGACACTTTTACTTGGAGTAACTAGTAAAGTAACTGTCATCAAGTAGTAAATTTCAGTAACTAGACATCTGCCCTGCACATCATGACGTTAGCATTAGCTGTTATTAGCGTTAGCAGTTTCCGCTTCACTGAACAAGAAGTTTGTCTCTCCTGAAGCGTCTGTGTGGACGTTCTGCTGCCACGTACAACAATCCAAACAAACCTTTACATGATGGCAGGAGTAATCTGATTACTCCAAGGAACCCCCCCCCCTGCGGTGCTGCGTGTGGACTCACCTGCAAACAGTCCCACGTTGGACTGACCAGACTCGAAGGGACAGCGCGCCTGACCCACTAGCTCCTCCCCCACCTGCTCCAGAGACTGCATCTGAGGGGCAACAGTAATCTATTACTCCCCGGAGTAACTGAGGGAGAACAGTAATCTACTACTCTCAGAGCATCTGAGGGACAGCAGTAATCTATTACTCTGACACCCAGTAATCGGTTTCATTTGTTCGTTAGCAGCGAGAAACTTCAGACTGCTTCAGTTTTCGTCTGCCGCATTCCCACGGGCCAGAATTCCACTTCCTGTTCCTTGAAAAACAGTTTTTATTGAAATGAGCGCCGACGTCGTCCTGCGGAGCCGCGTCTTCTTTTAGAGGAACAATAAAACTCAACGTGTTTTTGCCGTTCAAACTCGGGAAGCTGAACGAGGTCGGTGCCTGTCAATCAAACTCCGAACGGTGGAACGTTTGGTCCCAATGAGCTGATCGTTGCTTTCAATTAGCAGCAGCAGGAGGAAGAAACCCTTCAGAATAAAAGTCCCAGCTCTCGTTAATACTTCAGAAAGTCAAAACACGTTGTCGGGTCGGGAAGTGTCAGAGTTTGGAAACAGGAAATTTGGTTGTTTTTCCGATTTCGTCAGGTTTTGATTTGATTTTTTAATTGTCGACAATTTGTGTCGGAGCTTCCTCTAATGCTATTATTAGCACAAGCATTATAGGACAATGCTAATATTAGCGTTATCAGATAGGACAATGCTAATGCTAATATCAGGCTCTTTGAGAAAAGCAGCTCTCACACTCATCACCTACAAACAAGTAACACGTCCTCAGATGACAGAACGAAGGTGAGCCGCAGAACTAGCATAGCCTCGGGTTTTTTCTTTTCTTTAGCATCTGCTGAAGCTAAAGCACAGCATCATTTAGTGAAAAGTTTTAAATAATAACCTCCAGTCAATATCAGTTAACTTTAGGATTAGCCAGATGCTAATGCTAACAGTATGCTCAGTGAGCAGCTCTGCAACACGTTTACTGGCAACCAGTTTCACTGCATATGTTAGCATTAGCATTAGCTGCCTCACCTTGTAGTTCCTGCAGGTGGGGTTGAAGGCATTGGTGCCGCAGGCGAACAGAGTCTCGTCGTCTCGGGGAACCAGAACTTTGACGTAGTTGTAACATTCGTCCTTTGGAGAAAAGATAGCATCGGTAAACTTCATGTAGACCAGAACAGGAAGCGGAAATACGGCGGGGAGACTCACGCTGTTCTTCCCTCGCACCGTACACTTGCTCACATCTTTGGATTTCCACGTCAGCTTCTGAAACACACGCAGAGATTCTGCGATCAGACACAGAAACGATGCGACCGCGATCAACTCGAGACTTTAACCACAAACTTCATTAATGGATTTTCAAAGAACTTAGAGGCAGGAGGTTAGCATTTAGCATATAGCATCCCTGCATTATGTGTCCAGACTCATCTTCAAAGACATGAAGAAAATATTCCAAACTATGAGGAATCACTTGAAAAACGCAAGTATCCCTGTAGTACTTATTTTAAACAGCAGGAATAAACTGAGAAAAAGAAACATTAAGAATATAGTTTAAAATTAAAATTAAGTAAAAGAAATAAATGGTAAAAATCTCAAAATAGTGAAAACAAACTACACACGCAGACATGGAAACTCACATTGGAGGAGTTTCATTTTTTTTTTTTCCATAAATAGTTAAAATCTAGTGATTTATTTAAAAAAACAAAAACAAAAAAAAACCTTTTTAACCTACTGGGGCTAATGTGACCTTTGAAGCGGCGTCCCTCAGGGAATCGTCCTAGATCCACTCCGGTTTACTTTAATCAGCTGTTTTATTAACCAAAGGCTTTATTTGATCAAAAACATTTGTTGTTAATATATAAAATGTAAAATAATCTGTTAGTCTCAACAGGTTATTTATAAAACCTTCTAATCCGATCCTGTGAAACAACCAGCTGCTAACATTAATCCCTTCGAGTTCACAGCTTCCTGTTTCAGATGGATGTCAGCGTCAGTGTTATTTGATTTGTTGTTTTCCTCCACCTTTCCCCTCCTGGAGTAAAAATAAAAACAGGAGCTGCCGGAGAGCTTTCAGCCTCCTCACAGAGGAAAGTGATGTGGAGCAGAAGAAGAAGAGAAACGTCACGTTAAAGACGCCGCCGCGATGAAACGCTTCCAGTCACAACAAACAGGATCGTTTCTGACCTCTGGCCTCTTTCAGCTCTTTAAAAACTGATTCCTGACAGAAGCGTCTGAAGAAACTCAGACTCTCACCAGTCGGAGTCGCCTCAGGGAGGAAGTAACAGCGATCAAACCAAACCCGACAGGCAGACGCACAAAACAGCAACGCACAATCAAACTCACCAACTGAGGCACGAAGCGCTCCGAGGCTGTCGTCAGGTTCACTGCAAACACGTGGTCCCTGAACGCACCACAGAACAGTCAGTGTGTGTGTGTGTGTGTGTGTGTGTGTGTGTGTGTGTGTGTGTGTGTGTGTGTGTGTGTGTGTGTGTGTGTGTGTGTGTGTGTGTGTGTGTGTGTGTGTGTGTGTGTGTGTGTGTGTGTGTGTGTGTGTGTGTGTGTCCGACCTCGCTGTGATGTACAACATGTGGTTGATCCTCAACATCCTCTGAAAGTCCAAACCAAGTCGCAGCGTGTCGTTGTCCTGAAGGAGACCCTGGAACCCCGGGTACTGGTAGGAGTCTGAGACACACACACACACACAAAATCAGCCAACAGCAGAGCGTCTGCTCCGTCCAATCAGCCAACAGCAGAGCGTCTGCTCCGTCCAATCAGAGGCTGTACTTACGCTGCCATGTGACCACACTGAGAGGCTCCAGGTCTTTGGGGAACGGCGAGCCAGACTCGCACCGACGACCCCACCACAGCACGAGCAGCAGCGGCAGCAGCAGCCGGGGGGGCGGAGCACACCGTGGCCCCGGCCAATCAGATGCAGCCATGTGGGAGGAGGCGGGGTCAGCAGGTCATGGCAAGGTCAGCTGTGAGGAGATATGAGCAGTTAGCATTAGCATGCTTTAGCCAACAGGGACAAAAACACACTGTTTATATTATTGTTCGTTTAAGTTCTATTTACCAGTTTACATTTGACATTTAATATTCACCGTTTTTAATTCCTCCTCGTTTCAGATGTGAAATTTGCAGATGTTCCCAAACGCCTCATTAGCAGGTTATCAGGAGCTGCGAGGACCTTTAGTTTCCCCTCAATGCTACAATTTACAAATTCCCCTGAACGCCTCACCCCCAGACAAGAGGCCGAGTCTATAACTAACACATTTCTTCTGAGCGCCTCGTATTCCATCGTTGATAGGATGCTACGTTATTCAGATAACTTGTGACGGTCCCTGAACCCCTCTTATGGGAAACGCTAATAAAAGTCACCAAAGTGCATCACTTGTGGAGAAGTGTGTATCCTGAACGCCACATGTGACAGAATTCAACAACGTTTAGTTTGAGTTCAATGCAGACAACAACACGTTTAAAAGCGTCCTGAAATTCCTCACATCCCTCCACTGACAGTCACTCATGTTTCAGCTCAGGACCCTGAACGCCTCATCTTTAAAATACCCAGATTGATACATTTCTCAGGTCCCAAAGTACCCAGACGCTCAGATTTACCCGTGTGTCCTGAACGCCTCACATGGAGAGTAGGCGGAACATAAAAAAAAAATGTTATTCCCTAAAGGCAGTGTTGAAAGTTCATATTACCACGGTCCCTGAATGCCTCCTGCGAGGATGATCAGAAGATTGATTAACTGACAGACTCTGAACGTCGTGTAATTGGAGGTCATGTGACGTCCTGGGAGGACACACAAACACAAAGACGAAACGAGGCGCTCATGGACCTGCAGGCTTTCTGTCAGACGCCCACAGATGGAAAATAAGAAGCAACTCCCTGAGATGAGTCACGGCTCTGTGTGTGTGTGTGTGTGTGTGTGTGTGTGTGTGTGTGTGTGTGTGTGTGTGTGTGTGTGTGTGTGTGTGTGTGTGTGTGTGTGTGTGTGTGTGTGTGTGTGTGTGTGTGTGTGTGTGTGCACTCCATAAATCATTAATTTGCAGCTCGAAGCTGAAGCAGCCCTCATGTCACGTCTCATTGAAGCGGGCGAGGCCGAGACAAACGGTCCGCTAATGAAGCACACGCACACAGTGACCCATTCTCCCGTCTGTCATTTACAGCTGAGAGGAAACGTTCAGGTGTCAGCGGACTGAAGGTTACTGCCGGTGGAGGGTGAAGAGGAAGAGGAGGAGAAGGATCTTCATGTCTAACTTGTCTTCATGGAGAGTGTGTGTGTGTGTGTGTGTGTGTGTGTGTGTGTGTGTGTGTGTGTGTGTGTGTGTGTGTGTGTGTGTGTGTGTGTGTGTGTGTGTGTGTGTGTGTGGACCTTGAATGTCTCTCTGGTGTCAGACTGAAAAAGTAGAATCAGTTTCCATCCCGACAGTCGATCCAACAGTTTTCCCCCCCGAGCGTGACCGTGCACAAGAGAGAGCGTGCACGAGAGATGTGAGCCTGCACAGGTGAGCGTGCACGTGACACCCTGAAGGACAAAAATACACGTTTTCCTCCTTTTTCTGGTGAAAGAGGCAAATGATAAGAGGAGAAGAACGAAGGAGAAGAAGACCGGGTGGATGAAGAGGAGGGAGATGAAGAGAAGAAGAAGAGGAGGGAGAAGTGCAGAGGAAGAGGAGAGGAGGAAAAGAGGAAGAAGAGAAGCTAAATCAATTAATAAGAGCTGTTCTGAGAAATATGAAACTTCACATGTTCTCCACAGCAGGTCTGGTTCAGGTTCTAATCTCTGCAGCTTCATGTTCTCCAGCCTGAGCGGAACCGGACTTCACAGCCGGTCCTGGATTTGAACCTAAAACCTCGTGTCGCTCTTCACCGCATCAACTGGAACTTCACACAGAAACGACGACAGATTTAATCCAGACGTTCCAAAACGCTGCACACGTCTCCACGGACTCGTCCGGCCGAGCCGCCACTGCAGAGTACTTCAAGTATTTCAGTCTCTCCGTGAATATCTGGGTTTTGTAAACACGTTCAACAAGTTGGAGACATTTCCAGTAAAGTTTAGATTTTAGGTTCTGCTGAGAAGCTTTTACGTGTTTGTCAGTGTTAAAAACTGTTTTTAGGATTTAGAATTCTGATAAAAACAAGATTTTCAGCTGGAGGGGTGGGATGTAGATATCGTCTACGTAGGGGTGTGCGATACGGCCACATGAGATGGTGAAGGACTAGAACATGTTGACCATCTGACAGATTGTAGAATCGTCGGTAGAACTCATTCTATATGTTGCAGTTCGGCCCCATCAGAAGTTGCACCTGACCAACCAATCACAGCGAATCACAGCGTGTCTGTTTTGGTTGCGTGGCTGAAGGAGGAACGGGGGATTTGGTCTCCGAAGAAGAAACTCCACCTCCATCGTGTGGAAACGGTTTGGCTTTTCCCCCCGAACGACAAAACACAATTAACTGTCATGACGCTCCTTTTTAGAAGGAGAGACAAACTGTGTGTCAGATGTCTGAACGGTAAAACCGGCTCAAGCTGCTGGATTTTTAATAATCAGGTTGGAGACATTGGAGTGAAATTATTTAAACTTTAAGAGAAAATCTAAGTTGTGTAGCAGATGAGGCCGTTTCTACATGTGTGTAAATACATGCCTAGAATGTATACAAGTATTTAGTGTATTGTAATAGAATGCATGTCTTTATTTGCTATATTTCAAATAATATAATTCCATAATCATGATTGTTCATTATATTTGTCAATAGATAATTAGCCTTAATATAGTCGTGCTAAGATATATTAATTATTCATGGAGAAGGGAGTGGGATTAAATAAGTTATACTTCTTCACACACCTTTTTGGACAAACAAAATGATTCTGTTTTACCACTGTTACTTAGTTTGATTGGTGAAATATCTTTGGTTTATAGGTGTGCACTGTTGATCGTGATATTTCATTTTGAGCATGTGTAAATAAAAAAATGTTATTAAATGAAATAACCTCACTTATTGCTTCTTAAATGCTGTTAAAATGACTGTTAAATAATATTTAGCAGAATTGCCTTAGTTTATACCAGTTGGTTTTATTTTTCCCCATTTGAAATAAGCCTGAAGTATTATTTGAATTATTTGATATTTTGTTTTGTAATTTTTTCTTTTCCTTTTCGTGTTTCACTGTTCATGAGCCAGGCGCAGTTTAGTATTGGTTTGTCTGTTGCCAGAGTCACTTTATCTTTTTAATTTAAGAAGCTTTATTGTCATTGTTCAAGTACAACGAAATTCCGTTTGTTGCATCACTAATAGCAGCAGCAGCATGTCACATTCACATTTAAATAAAAATAAAAAAATAAAAAAATAAAAAAATAAAAAATTAAAACATTAAAAAAATTTAAAAATTAAAAAAATAAATAAATCTGTTGTTTACCTTTTAGTATGTTTACGTTATTTACACATGTTGGCAAAAATGCACAAATCTGATGAATTAAGATATGTTTAGAAAAGGTTCTTTGGCCTATATAGTCTTTTATTTTGTCTGTTGGTGCCGTTTTACATCAGGAAATGTTTTGGTTGCACTGTTCAGAAACGTGCAAATTAAACTCAAAAATCAATGTAAAGAAGAATCGTGATAAAATTGTGATCAAGATTTTATTACAAAATAATATTTTTGCCGTATCGCCCACTTCTACGTGGTAAATGTTGTTTTGATGATGTGTAATTTTACATTATTGAGTATTCACACTCTGGAAAAGAAAACGTAAAGGCAAAGATAGCAATGGAGCGCTGCATGAGGTGCATCAGCAGCCAATCAGCAGGCAGGGTTCTTGGCGATAGCATGTTCCCTCACAAGCGGCGGCAGCGGCGGCAACAAAACACACGATGAGAATATGGCGTGGAAGAAAACATCAGGAATCCCCGACTCAGCAACAATTTCAGAGGATGATTTAGTGGTGAGACCTCACTGGACCGGACACTGTTCGGTTCTGGACGGACTGACCAGAGACCGGACACGGTTCGGTTCTGGACGGACTCCCGTTGCTCGACATAAATGTATTTGCTAAATCTGCCGGTGTTGTGCTGAACTCGTCCTGCCGTCTCCCTGCTGTGGAGCTACGACTCCGTGTTGGACGCCATCTTATTAAAATCACAATCACCAGAAAGTGTCGGTGATCTGCTGCTGCACTATTTATCTCAGAGGAGAGAACCTGAATGTTCAACATTGGTCCATCCAGAGACGTCCTGGTGAGCAAGAAGAACTTTCACTTTTTTTTTGGTAAAGAAATCACTTTTTGATTCGTCGGATTATCGTCATCGGAAAATCTGAAAAAATAATGGAGCTCTTTCTCCTTCTGCCCGCATCACATACCCCGACCACCAACGTACGTACAGTCTGGAGTCTGTGACGGACAGGTGAGGCGTCCTCGGGTGAGTCGGGAGCAGGAAGTCAGGGGAGGAGCCAGTGACGAGGGGCGGAGCCAGTGATGGCGGGGAGACCCCTCAGATGTCCTGCAACAGAAATATAGTTTGTTTATTTACATTTTCAAGACGATTCGATTCAGTTTGAAGTCGTTCAGAGAAAATCTTCCTTTCAAATGTTTCAGCAGAATTGATCGCCACAACACGTTTCCACGGCTACGCAGAGAGATAACTAGCTGAGGCCTCGTTAAGTCTCCTCCTCTCTTCTCCTCCTCCTCCTCCTATCTGTGACAGCTCGGATCAAATCTCGTTAAACCCTGTGATCTGATTGGCTGCCCTCGGGACTGCCGAGCCCCGCCGCCGCCATCTGTCTCCCAGCGAGCGGCGGCGGAATCGAGATGAACGACGGCACCTGAACCCATCCAACGAAGACGGGTTTGGCTGCAGAGCCTCGACACAGGAAACTGAGATTTCTCACAACTTCCAGAGAAAAACACTTCTCACCACAAACCTGCAAAATTTAATTTTACTTCACATCTTGTGACGAAAAACGGAAGAAAATATGATTTTGAAGCCAAATCCACAGATTTCAATCACAAAGTCACATTTCCTGCAGAAACACTCGAGTTGGACCAACTGAAGGAGACGGTCTGTCCTCCCAGATCCAGAAGACTCCTGGACCAGCACCTGGACCACCCCCTGGACCATCACCGGGACCTTCCTACAAGATGACGGACGAGTAGGTCACCTAGTTTTCAACCTGCCCGAGTCGGTAAAAACAAGCTCATTGGAACAAAGTAACTCGACAACAGAAGTTGAAATGTAGGACACGAGTGGGCAAAGAAGCAGAAGAACTACAAAGAACTCGAAGAAAACGCAAGTAGACGAAGAGATGCGCGGAGAAGGGGGCGATGGCACACATGCTAAAACTGAGTAGCGTGAAATCATGAAGGCTACTGCTAACATTGGTAGCGATATAAAAGAGCTTAACCAGGAACTCAGAAACGAGCTTAAGACCTTTAAAGAGGACATTAAAAGGGAGATGAGGGATGGACTTGCTGTCCTCAGAGAAGATTTAGACCGCAAACTGTCTGAAAGCCAAAAGGAGACGGAGGCGCAGAAGAACAGCCTGAATGAGGCTCAGACTCGAATAGCGGAGCTGGAGGATTAAAACACAGGGACCAGCGATTTACTCCTGAAAGTGGCCAAACAGACTCATCTGATGCAGGAAAGAAATCCCAGAACCTGGAGGCAAGATCTCAAAGAAATAACGTCTGGAGGCTCGATGGCAGACATTTTGGATCGGCTGCTGAGAAAGGAGCTGGCGCTACCGGACGGAACCCACAGAGCGCTAACACGCCGACCAAGTCCGACCAGAGGCGCCCAGACAAGTGGTAGTGAATTTCCTCAGGGAGGAAACCAAGGAGACGGTCTTTAAAGAAAGTTTGGCAGAAGAAGGGAAAACAAGTGGATGAAAAGAAAATCCAGTTCGAGCACGATTCCCCGACTGAGATTGTTGAAAAACACAAAACATATGAAGACATCAAGAAAGGTGTAAAAAGAAAAGGGGGATGAGATTTCAAACGCCGTTCACAAAGATACGGACCCATTGGACAGACGGAGTGAGGAGCGACAACGATCCAGAAGAGGCAGGGCGAGGGGGCTGACCGTGAACGCACCGTGCCAGGAGAGAGCCGGAGACGGAGCACTGCCAACGCCGATTTCCAAAGGAGGGCTGACATTTAAAGCTCTCCAGAGGAGGACCAGGAGGCGGTATGGCAATTAGAAAAAAACGAGAGGGGAGACAAAAAGAAAAGTGGGGTGAATAAGTCAGAATTTCAATAAGTCTGATGCTGCGCTTGCAAATACAAAAAAGGGACTCTATTTGAAATCTATGATGTTATTCTGACAGGGCAAGGACGAGCAGGTTGGGTTAGATGTTTCTAGAGGTTATCCACCATCGTTCAGAGACGGTTTAGTGTCTAGGGCCCCGGGAGCAAGGGACAACCCACCCAACAACCGGGACTTTTTGGGAGAAGGCAAAGAGCTCCGCTTCTAGGAAGTTCGGTTTTGTTCTTAACGTTCTAAATGTTCATGTTGTTCACAAATTGTTCTATTGTTGTTGTTATTATTTTGAGTTGCTTGGGAGAACACGCCCAGCCTTTAATTCAGTATAATGGCACACAACAGTCCAAAAGTGTCGTCGCTAAATATAAATGGTTTGAATTCACCTGCGAGGAGAGGAAAGGTCTTAACAAAACTGAAAAAAAGAGACGGTACAAATTATATTTTTGCAGGAGATCCACCTGTCTCGGTCAGAACGCAAGAAAGTAAAAAGATTTGGCTTTAGAAATTCATATTACAGTTCAAATAATCAAGGGCAAAGAAGAGGTGCCATAATAAGAATTCCCAATTCAACAAAATCTTATTGTGAAAAGGGAATACAAGACAAAGAAGGAAGATATGTCGTAGTGAAGGAAAAGATAGAAAATGAAACTATTAGGGATGTCCCGATCACACTTTTTTCAGAATTGAGTATCGGCCAATACCGATACTTTCCCAATCCGATACTCACATTACTATTGCAAATATACTCATTAGTCTATTTTTGGAGCAACTAAGATGTCTGAAGCTAAAAGCTCTATTGGCAGAAGCTTTGTTTAGCTAGAAATTATTGTAAAACTCACTTATTGAATCAAAATTCTTCTCTTTCTCTTTAGTTGTTGTTGTAAACTGAGGAACATCCACACCACGAAAAAACGATCTTTTTCCTCCCTGGCCTTCTCCCTAAGAACCTCCGTCCACACCTCACTATGAACACGGCTCAACACGAGGCCTCAGGGCATGTAGTACCCATGCCAGGCCTTTAGGGGCGCTGTGACTCACCAAACACAATAAAAAAGCAGAAGAAGACAGACCACATAGAAATTTAGAAGTAGACTTCTGCACATAAACACATAAACCACTATATATAACTCTAGTTTTATAGGTCTATGGCCCCGCTCCGCCTGCTTCTAGCTTCTGCAGCTCCACCGGAGCTTCTAGTCCCTGATTGTTCTGGTTATTAGGTGACGTTGCGGACCGCGTTTTTTTTTTTTTTTTTTTAGATCGGCGGGGTGATAGGCTGGATTTGCCGATCCCCGATCACTCACAAATCACCAATATCAGCCCGATCCGATATCTACCGATTGGATCAGGACATCTCTAGAAACTATTATTCTGGTGAATGTATGAAGAGTTTAGCATTTTGACAGAACTCTGCTTAACATAAGTGCGACTGAAATGGAAGGCAAACGAATTTGCGGGGGAGATTTCAACTTGGTAATGAAACATAAGTTAGATACAAGTTAAGAGGAAAAACAAAATACATTTGGCAAAATTTGTGAAGCTACCCCGAGAGGAAATGGGAATGATAGACAATTGGGAGGAATATTAACCCTTCGAGAAAAGACTTTACTCATAACTCAGCATCTCACAGGGTCTACTCAACGATAGTCTTATTTATAAAGAAGTAACCCGACACATACAGAGTTGAAGACTGCAAGATGAAGAGAATTTATCTGACCGTAATGCACTTTTTCGACAAATTCACATGAATATTAGGAAAAACAAACAATTTGGAGGCTTATTGTCGGAATACTCAACAATAAAGGACTAGTTGAAGTTGATATGTGGAATAAAACAACAATGAAGAAGTCGACCCAACAATTATTTGTGATGCCCTTAAAGCGGTTGTTCGGGTAAAGCTTATAGCAAGGACGACGTCACGAAAACAGAGTACAAAGACAGTACAAAGAGTACACAAAGGATAAGAGAATTGGAGCAGCAACATCAAATTACAAAGGAACAGCGTGTACCAGGAAATTTCAGATACCAAAACCAAAATGAATGACCTACTATTAAGTGAAAGAAGTTTATATTTAAAACAGAGCTACTATGAAATGGGACCCACTACTCGCAAAACGTATAAGAAAAGTGGTAGCAATGAATACTATTTATGAAATTAGAGACCCAATGAAAAATAAGATCACCTATGACCCAGAAGACATAGAAAAGGTGTTCCAGAGATTCTAAGAAAATGTAGTGGAAGCCTTTTAAAATCAACCGGATTCACCCTCGACGGCTGCCTCTCAAAATGGGGTTGTAACAGCTGACATTTAGAAGAGAGAGAGAGGAGAGCCAGTGACTGACATCCGCTCAGGTGCGTGAGACACCTGATGACATCACAGGGGGGGCGGAGCTACAGGTACAACTGTGAAAACCTTTACCGCCCCTGCAGGGGGCACTCGCAGGACTTTGACTGCCCCATTTGATTTCCGAGCAGATCAGAGAGGGCAGAGAGTGTGTGTGTGTGTGTGTGTGTGTGTGTGTGTGTGTGTGTGTGTGTGTGTGTGTGTGTGTGTGTGTGTGTGTGTGTGTGTGTGTGTGTGTGTGTGTGTGTGTGTGTGTGTGTGTGTGTGTGTGTGTGTGTGTGTGTGTGTGTGTGTGTGTGTGTTCGGGGGTTTACAGGGGATCAGAATTGGCCGTATGTGCCAACGCGACCTTTTTCCAGTGGATGTTGTTGCTACTTTAATCTTCATATTTTAATGTGTGTGTGTGTGTGTGTGTGTGTGTGTGTGTGTGTGTGTGTGTGTGTGTGTGTGTGTGTGTGTGTAGAGGATTAATGTTGCACACTTGCGGTATAAACGGCCATTTTCAGCCTGTTTTTTTTTTTCCATCAAAGCTGATTTGCATGTTGCTATAATCCTGAAACAGCTAGAATCTGCTGGATTATCAACAAAACTAAACAATTCATACCACAACAACCTGCAATGTTCAACATAGAAAAAGAAAACGGGTAGAAAACAAATCCACCAGTTTGTGAAGCCTTTTCAACGTAGACGTTTTAAAGACTCGTCAGTTCCAGGAAGTTGTCGTGTTTTTAACCACAAAGACGAGGCGTGGAGTTCCTCAGGGTCTGATCAGGGTCTGATCAGGGTCTGATCCGTCCTTGGGTTCGGCTGCAGGACAGGAATCAGGCTGGACAAGCAGAAGACCGTCTGATCCTGACTGCAGGTTTGGAGTCCCTCAGGGACTTATCCTGGGTATTCTAGATCTTTACTCAAAATATGCTGACTTTTCTTTTTTTTTAGTTAAGAGTTTATGCAAAATTATATTTCTTATTGGATGTTGAAGCACGATTCCTTTTTGAAAAGCAGTTTGTAGCAGCAGGTGAGAAACGTGAATCATCTGCATGTAAAAGTTTTATTTTTAAAATGTAGAAACGTGAAGGCGAGGAGAAGTCATGTCCGACTGACGCTTTCTTCTTCCGTTTGTATTCGTCACCGCAAATTGAGAAACATTTCTTCTTCAACATATTTTTCTGTAAATTTCTTAGATATTTCTTTTCATTGTTTTTTATCATTTCACCACTTTGCTGTCGATAACAGTCCACGCTGACCAGCGCCAGTCATCAGGCCACAGCCTCTTCACACACACTGTTCTACTGACTGGTTGGATGTCCTGTGACAGACCAACACAACGTGAAGAGGAAGGAAAACGATTGGAAGTGAAGGAGTCGGAGGAGATCAGAAGCTGCAGATCTCCAGAGATGACGGACCAGCAGGTCTCAGATAATCTGCTCGCTGCCCCACCCCCGCCCCCCCTCTGTGGGATTAGACCCACCAGGAGTCCCTGAACGCATCACCTCCACCATCAGACCGCGCACCACGTCACATTGACAAGCATCTCCGACAGCATCCTTCACGTTTCAGGGTACTCTCGCAAAAGTAAGGAGTTACTTTTGCCAAGTAAGAGTCAAGCTGTTGGTCACCTGACCAACAGGCCGCAGTGCGTGAAGCTTCGCAGCTCCACAGGAAAGGAGTTCCTCAGGGCTCAGTACTCGCTCCCTTCATGTTCTCCATCTCAGACGGCCGACACCTCCGTAATCTGAGGAGGTGCAGCAGGAAGAGGAGGACGAAGGGGAGCAGGAGCAGAATAAGTACATTTGAGGGTAACATTCACACACAAACACATTTTCATCTCTGACTGACAGACGTAACCATGGAAACACTCAGACACGCTGACAGGAGGTGTGCGTGTTTTCAGGGGTGTTTTCAGCATCATTTCAGATCAACAGACACATCAGACAGACTATTAACACCGACGGATTCTCGGAGGGATGAAGAGCAAAAATAACATGATAAGGGGGAGCAGCAGGAGGAGGAGGAGGAGGAGGAGGAGGAGGAGGAGCAGAGGTTTTAACGTCAGGTAGAGTCACAACAGACTTCTGCTGCTCTGCAACCCGGTGAAAGTCTCTGCTCTGTCGTCAATGTGACGGCTGATGTGCTTGACGAGTGTTGTCGGAGCTCCTGATGTTTTCATGTTTGGTTCTCTGTCAGATGTTGACGACGCGGAGCAGAACAGAAACATCCTGCTGAGACGCCGATGTTCGTCTACGAGCTGTGAAGTGTTGCTGCGGTTAAATTCTCACCTCGTCCTGCAGCTGTCACTCTCCGCTCTTCACTGACGTGCACGTGCGCTCACGCAGGCGCCCAGCTTGATGAGATTCATGATAATAATACAATACAGAGTCACAATGTTACACTGTTAGCTCGCTCGGTGCTAACAGGTAACATAAACACTGTGTATTTGTGTTGTGTACTTGCTGTTGTGTATTTGTTTTTTTGTCATTTTGTTTTTGTGCACTTGTGTTGCTGTGTATTTTTGTTGTCACATTTTATTTTTGTGTTTTTCTGGTTGTTTATTTCGGTCATTGGACCCGTTGCATAAAACGACGACTCGGCACAAACACAAACATTGAGTCATGTGACCCGAAGCACCTGGCAACCAACAGGAAGCGCCATGGTAACCAGAGACTGTTACCATGGCAACCAGGAGCAACAAGACCAGGGAGGAGGAAAGAAAGAAAGAAAGAAAGGTCATTGTTGCTACAGTTGCAGATTTGAAAGTTGTAGGTTTTTTTCCATCTCACACACCGGAAGTGACGGTCACCATGGAAACAACACACCAATAAATCTGTGACTCCTGGTGGGGGGGAGGCACTTAAGCTAATTAATGGATCAAACGTGCACGAGCAGCGCACGTTTAAGGAGGCTTACTGCTCCATCCATTAGACAAATGAGAGGGACACACACACACACACACACACACACACACACACACACACACACACACACACACACACACACACACACACACACACACACACACACACACACACACACACACACACACACACACACACACACACACACACACACACACACACACACACACACACACACACACACACACACACACACACACACACACACCCAATCAGAAATGCCTCCATGGATGTCAGCCAATCAGCTACTGACTCTGGTTGCCATGGTAATTCAGAGTCCAGAAACGAGCTTGATGCGAACTCACTCCTGAAACAACAATGAATACCTGGGTTAAACACGTGGACGCGGCTAACAAACGATTAAAGATCATTTTCTTTATCAGTCCGGCGGCAAGATGTTAACTCCGCGTAGCATTTAGCCGCTAAAAGGAGCTAAAAAGATGTTCCGGTGGAAGCCAAACACGGAGGTATAACAGATCGATTAGATGTAGGGGAGTCATCGCTCAGGCTCGTTTCCACAACAACACTCACTGAACGCTACCTCTGCCCTCCGTCTCCTCGGGATGCACCGATCTACATTTTTTTCACTTCAGATCCAATTCCAACACCTGAATTTGGATATCTGCCGATACCGATATTATTCCGACACCAGAGTTCTGTTTGCTTTAATATTATATTCATTATTATTGATTTTATATGAGGCTGTAATAAACTCCTCTCTACAGTAAAGTATGAAATGTACGAATGTATACATGTATTCTCTCAAAAGGCAACTTGAGGTTAGTATAAGCTCAGAAAAGGAAGCAGTACAAAGTATTTTTGTTCCATGTGGACAATGTGGGGGTCTGCGTGACGTCATCATCTCATAACAAACTAGTTCTGTCTTTCAAACCTCAGAATCACTTTATTAATCCCTGCTGGGGAATTCTTTAGCGACGCAGCACAAACAGAATGTTTCCAGCACTAATACAGAACAAATGATTGGGACTATTTTCACAGAGTTTTACGTGGAGTAGGACGCAGCTTCACGGAGGTGTGAATCAACTGCTGAGCTGCTTTTCATTGTTTTGAAGCGGGGAGGTGGCGTTTTAAAACGGTGACACCGGGCTGCAGAGCGGCGCCTCGCTGTACAACGGCTTTGCAAACATTGCACGTTGCCGTTGCTTTGCGGTGCTTTGACTGTAAAATACGTCCAAACAGCGACGTGTTGTCATGAAAAGTTGGATAGCCGCAGTGCTACTGCGTTAGCCTGCTGGCTGGCTGCAAACTGTGGAATGGATATCCTGAAGGGAGGGGGGTCTCAAATGAGACGTGGAGTAATGAGTCAGGAAATCCAGTCCACAGTTTGCAGCCAGCGAGCAGAGCAGCAGCAGGGAAACACTGTGGAGTCGTTTCAGTAACAGTGAAGCAGACGAGGCTTCATGGATCAGAAATCTCCACAGGATGGATCGGAAATTTCTGATCCGTGAATTATGTTGGTATCGGAACCCGATACCGATACTGGGTCAGATCGGCCTCATCCCTACCGTCTCCATGTAGATGCCATCTCTGCTCATGAACTGTACTGTAAACAGTTTTTTTTTTTGGACTGTTTGAAGTCGGTTAGGTCCCGGTCATCTATATGACGCAGCGTTTCGGTGGTAGCATTACAGCACAACCTACAGGCCCGGCATGTGTACTACATCATTTTGAGTAGTTTTCATGATGTCGTGTGGATGGAAATGAAAAGAACGAGGGGGGAGAAAGAAGATGGCTTGGACTCGTGTGGACCGGGCCAGAGTGAGGAATGACTTAAACGGGTAAAAACATTTTACAATGATCTAAACGAAAGTAAAGCAAAGTGTGTAAGATCATCTTCAGCTCCACCTTGTAAACCACACATCTTCATTTAACGCTATTGTCGTATGGTGACGGAGTCTGATCATCACAGCAGATACTTGGAGCTCAGCGGAACAGGCTAATCCCATCTCCTCCCCCGTTCTCCTGGTGGTGGGGGATTGGGGGGGGGGGGGGGGGGGGGGGGCACAGGATTAGTCAGGTGAACTTTGGCCTAATAAGAGTCCTGATCTCCTGAGACCCCCTCAGACCACCTCAGACCTCCTGAGCTTTTTTATCTGGCCAGCTGAAGCGATCCAAGAAGAAACGACTTTGTGGTCGTCAAGGACTCTGTACCCCTGAAAGACCCCACATCGGAGTTCCACTCAGGGATTAAGGCCATCAGGGATTATCTGGAGGACCCCACCCCCCCGGCTGCTCCACTGGTGCCTGACACAGATCAGATTCCTCTACGTCACGTCACAGCTGAAATTTCTTCATTCACCAAAACAAACACAGCCGTGAGAACCGTCTTGTTGCCTTTGTCTCCTTCTAGTGGCGAGAGGAAGGACGACAGCAGCAATGTAGTTGGATGAATAACAGCCAGAGGTTCGTTCAGGGGTTCCGAGTTCGATTCCCGAGTAACGCTGCCAGAAATCATCGACTTACAGAAGTTAGCAGAGTAATATTGCGTAATTAACCAAAGAATTAGAGCCAAAAGAGACAGAAAGTCATATCGTCCAGTTCTAATCTAATCTGAGAATCAATCTGTAGCATCGATCGAAGCGCTGGATGTTATCGGAGTAGTGGACGCGATCGGAGCGATGAACGCTATTGGAGTGGTAGATGCTATTGGAGCGGTGGACGCAATCGGAGCGGTGGACGCAATCGGAGCGGTGGACGCAATCGGAGCCGTGGACGCGTTTGGAGAGGTGGATGTTATCAAACGCAATTGGGGAGATGGACGAGATTGGAGCAGTGGACGTGATTGGCGCGGTGGACGCTATCGGATGCGATCGGAGAGATGGTTGAGATTGGAGCAATGGACGTGATCAGAGTGGTGGACGAGATCGGAGCGGTGGACGAGATCGGAGCGGTGGACACTATCGAATGCGATCGGGGAGATGGACGTTATCGGACGCTATCGGAGCGGTGGACGACATCAGAGTCGTGGACTACATCAGAGCGGTGGACGTTACTGAAGCGGTGCAAGCGGTGGAAGTTATCAGACGCAATCAGAGAGATGGACGCGATCGGACTGGTGGACGCGATCAGAGAGATGGATGAGATCAGAGCGGTGGACGCGATCAGAGCGGTGGACGCGATCGGAGAGATTGACGAGATCGGAGCGGTGGACGCTATTGGAGAGATCAGAGAAAATCAGCCTCCTTTCTGTCGCTGTGTGATGTGGATGGACGTCTAGGGTTTAGATCAAACACACAACATTTTTCACCTGATTTTGCTCGTCCTGTGTTTTTCTGACACTTTTTACAATATAAATGATCCACTTTGCTCAGTGTGTGTGTGTGTGTGTGGGGGGGGGGCAGCAGGGGGCCATTCATCAGCCTGTCAGACTGAACCTGTAAGAAGTGAGAATATCTTTGTTATGTTCCGTCTTCTTCATTAAACTGAGTCGGGAGCAGTTTACTTGTGATGTCAGCGTCTCTTCCCATCCTGCCGTCGCGCTCCAACTGTCTGATCCAAACACTCGACGTCCTCCATCACACAGCGACGCTGTGATCAACCGCTATGAACACACATCAACTTGTCCTCCTCTTCAAACCTGCTGCTTCATTCTCACCATGTTTAAAATCCACGTCGATGATTATACTGTCGCCTCTCGACCTGAAGACGACGGTACCGCCGCTGCTACCGCCTCTGCTACCGCCGCTGCTACTGCCGCTGCTACTGCCGCTGCTACTGCCGCTGCTACTGCCGCTGCTACTGCCGCTGCCACCGCCGCTAGCTTCCTGACTCAGCAGACAGGAGGCTGAAGATGTTAGCTTTAACTCTTCATCAGCTTCAGATCTTCGTCAAATTGGAAACGCTTCCTGTTGTTCAACAAGTCTGAGGATATCAGTTTCAACAGAAACATCCAGGTAGTAACTCAGCAAACACCAAGCTAAAGCTAAAGACGCTAAAGAGATTAAAGTTAAAGCGAAACAGACTAAAAACGTTAAAGAAGATAAAAAAAACTTAAAGGAGTCATCAGCTCGTGTTTTCATGTATGCGGTCTTAAAAATGTATTAAAGCAAAACAAACATGGAGGTTGTTCTGACCCTTTTTCATTCCACAGCTTCCTCTCAGAGAATACATGTGAGATTTTGATTTGTACTGATGTTAGGCTTGTTGATTGGCTGCAGGAGCCGTCAGTCATGGTGACAGAATATCGACAGCACAGCGGTCCTTTGCTCACACCAAAAGTAAAAAATAACAACCAATGGTGGAGCATCTAAAAACATTCCGGACGCAGAGCAACGCACCCAGAGACTGAAAATTAAATATTTGTAAATCACACGAGGTTCAACATTTATAGTAGTCCTGTTTGCGGTTAGCAGCTAACCACTAAATTTAACGTGTGTTGACGACAATCAAAACCTCCCGTTTTGGGGTATGCCCCCTTGTGTGCGATTCTGGATTGAACGTAGAGCCCAAACAAACAAACTCAGCCACTTTCAAACTCCAGATTTTCAGTTTCAATTGAGGTCCAACACCAATATCCACATTTAAACCAGGAAAACTTTCTGGGTGATGACTCCTTTAAAGACATTAAAGAAGCTAAAGAGGCTAAAGAAGCTAAATAAGCTAAAGAGGCCAAATAAGCTAAAGAGGCCAAATAAGCTAAAGAAGCTATAGAAACTAAAGAGGCTAAAGAAGTTAAAGAAGCTATAGAAGCTAAAGAGGCTAAAGAAGCTAAATAAGCTAAAGAGGCCAAATAAGCTAAAGAGGCCAAATAAGCTAAAGAAGCTATAGAAACTAAAGAGGCTAAAGAAGTTAAAGAAGCTATAGAAACAAAAGAAGTTAGCCTTCCAGGTCTCAACATGATGATTCAGCTGTGTTCTCCTCCTCACATCTGCAGAACATCTGCGAGCAGCTCAGTGGAACATCTCTTCTAGGGTTTTCACTTTCACTGTGTCTGTACGAAAGAACGAACCTAGTGAAAAACCAGGAAACATACCTGGAATTCAGGAGCGTCCAATCAGAAGCAAGTTCACAGCAGAGCTAATCACAGAGCCAGAAAGTCTAAATCCACCAGAGAAGAAGAGGAAGTGACAATCTGAGGAGGAGTCGGAGCGTTCACGCCATCACACGAGTTAAAGAAAAGATACAGAAAGATCAGAGTGTAACTCCAGCAATCTATCCCACACACACACACACACACACACACACACACACACACACACACACACACACACACACACACACACACACACACACACACACACACACACACACACACACACACACACACACACACACACACACACACACACACACACACACACACACACACACACACACACACACACACACACACACACACACACACACACACACACACACACACACACACGTCTTCATGTTTCACTCAGCTTGCATTAGACTCCATGTCGGCTGACGATACTAATTATTAGTCTAATTGGACGTTCAGGAGAGTTTGTTGCAGCTCGTCGCTCGCTGACAAATTACCGCCGTTACTTTGAAACGAGCTCCACCGTTCACATCAAAGAAACTTGGATTTTCAGCCGTTACATCAGCAGCTAACCGGGGGCACCACTTCATGGAGGGGCTGCTGGGGGGGGGCAGGAGGTCTGCTGGGGGGGCAGGAGTGTCTGCTGGGGGGGTCTGCTAGGGGGGGAAGGGGTCCACTGATGTTTCCTGAAAGCCTCACACAGACTGTTATAAACAGGGTTTGGAGTCGAAAACTGGTTCTGACTAAGAACCGGTTCCAATTGATCAATTCCATCAGAATCGTACACCTTATATGTGTTTGATTTATTTCCCAGCACGACGTCAAGTCGCGTTGCGGTACGCTGTATTACGTCGCACACTGCGATGCAGACCTCCTTCAACCAGGAGAAAACATGGAGAAGAAGAGGCATTCTAAAGTGGAAGACTATAAACGACAAAATAATCCCATACGTTGATACATGTTCCACTCACCCCGTCCTGAATCCACAGAGTTCACAGCCTCTCACCTCACAGCCAGAAGGTTAAAAAAAAACAAAAGGTCCCGGTGCAAATCCCGGCAGGAGCCTTTCTGTGTGCAGCTTTCATGTTCTCTCCCGTGTGTGCTGGTTTTCCTCCGGTCCTCCGGTTTACTCCGATAGTCAAAACAACCTGCACCGTGACTCCCTGAGCTACACCCCCGGCCTCCATCACCTCCCCAGAGCACCACGCTGTGTGGATGCTGAAGATGGTCCATTTGGCCCTCCTGTCAGAGGACTAATGAGGGACTTTTAATAAATTAACTCTGCCGTCAATCTGTCCTGTGTAGTGAATGTCTGCTCCAACGAGCCGACAGCGTAGACATATGCTAGTAGATCGTTCACTATATGTATGAGCCTTACATATAGTAAGGCTCATACATATAGTACCATATAGTAGACAATCTACTAGAGTATGTCTACTGTGTAGACATGCACGCTCCACTAGAGGTCTACTACTGTATGTCTATGTATTAGATCATTCTGTGTTGAAAATCCCCTCAAAAAAAGCACAGACACAATATGAAAACACAGGATTCCCTGCAGACCGAGAGAACGAGTTCCTAATCCTACGTCACCTCCACGTTCCTGTCCAGTCTCCGACCTCCCAGAGAGGGTTAAGCTTGTCAACAGCGCAAAATTTGAAAAAGTGTAAATTCCAGGGGGCATCCAATGAAGGCAAGTTGACTGTTTTTTTTTTTTAAGGAAAAAATTATAATTCAAGTTTCATGTTTGTGGTGCAGAAGACTGTGTAAAACTACTTTTTTCCCCTCACAAAAAAATACGTTGAGAAGAATTGATAAGGAATTGGATTGAAAAGCAGAATTGACAATGGCATTGATAGATAAAATCTTATCAATTCCCACCCCTAGTTATAAACCAAATTCCTGAATATGAGGCACCCAAGGCTTAAAATGTAAGCTGTCAGTGAAGCTGCATTTTTCGAAGACCCCTGAACGCCTCACCAGGTCGTAACATGCAGCTTGTATTTGCTGATGTTTCCTGAACGCCTCACATGTCGTCCTCTGGGGATCGGGTGGTAGAGAGGCTTGTCTTTCTGTGTGTGTGTGTGTGTGTGTGTGTGTGTGTGTGTGTGTGTGTGTGTGTGTGTGTGTGTGTGTGTGTGTGTGTGTGTGTGTGTGTGTGTGTGTGTGTGTGAATCATGCATGAATACTAAACAGCTGCTGCATAATAGATCCAAACCCTGACATGCATATTTCATACGGAGCCGCGGTTCAACAACCCGCTCCGTCTCCACGCCGCATGTTACTGCTGCACCAGTGTGTGTGTGTGTGTGTGTGTGTGTCTGTGTGTGTGTGTGTGTGTGTGTCTGTGTGTTAGAGCAGCTGGTCAGTCTCTGCAGGCCATCACACACTTTACACACTCCAAACACACAACTAACTTTACACACACACACACACGTCTGATCATCCACACTGAAAAGCCTGAAAACAGGTTCCAGAGCAGAGAAACTTGACGTGCGGACGGACAAGGAGCTCATCAGCTGAAGAGGAGGAGGACGCCGCTTCACGTCTACACAACAAAACCAGTTAGCATCGAAGCTAATAGTCGTCTGTCCCCGAGAACGTCTCGTGTTCTCCCATCGTTAGTTTAGAGCGAGTTGTTTTGTGTTGCATGTGTGAGTGGTTTATTTACAAAAACAAGCAACAGCACCAACTAGTGTCCCAACATGAACACTACATCGTTTTCACCGTTTCTTTAACAAACTGTGCGAAACTTTTCAGAAACAAAACGCGAATATAATGCGTTTTCACTTGAAACGCTGTTGCGCCCCCACAGCAGACAACGGCAGATCAGGAGCTTCTGCATGTGCGGCGTTCAGGAAACATTAGGAAATAAAAGCTGCCCCCCTGAACGCCTCACGTGATCATTTATGCGGGGTCCATCAGTGTGCTGCAGGTGATGCATTCGGGGAAACTACGCAAATTTCAGCCTCTACGGCACTACACCAAAGATCTTTAGAAGCTTGCTTGTGTGTTTTAATGCTTCAGATCGAACTCTCCATCCACCTCAGCCCCCGTTTCTCTCCTGAGCGCCTCATTTTAGATTTTTGTCCGAAAGGAGAGAGGGACGTTTAGTTTGTTTCTGGTTCTGGGATGAGAACGTGATGAAATAGTGAATGTTCAGAGTGAATGAGTACAGAGGAAGCGTCTCTTCAGCCTCATTAACAGATGAGACACACACACACACACACACACACACACACACACACACACACACACACACACACACACACACACACACACACACACACACACACACACACACACACACACACACACACACACATTAAAGGTCTGAGAACTTCCTGTCGTCTTGATTCCCTCGTTTTGTTTCGCTGAGTTCAACAAAAACATCACACACATGGAAAACTAGGAGCATCAGGACATGACCTCACTCTGTGTGTGTGTGTGTGTGTGTGTGTGTGTGTGTGTGTGTGTGTGTGTGTGTGTGTGTGTGTGTGTGTGTGTGTGTGTGTGTGTGTCTCATCTGTTAATGAGGCTGAAGAGAAGACGCTCCCTCTGGACTCAGCAGATCATTCACTCTGAACATTCACTATTTCATCACTTCCTCATCCGAGAACCACAAACAAACTAAACTCGTCTCGCAGAGCAACAAACTAGTCTCATTACGGTAATTAAACATATATTCAAAACACACGCACACACACACAACGAGGATTAGACAGAGCCCTGCAGCACTGATTTGCACAGCGACATAATGGCCGATGACACGCGGTGTTACGGAGGATTTGGTTAATCTTCATAACGCGCTTCTCTCCGCTACCTCGCCGCCCACCGACGGCGACAACACGCTCGTTGAAGGAACAAAGAGACGCGTGGCACAAAGCAGCAGAACACAGGTTTATCCCGCGGTTCACAAACACACAACGACCTTTGACCTCTCACAGGAGACCGGCTATCACCCTGGACGGAGGTTCTCCTCCACCTCTGGGTGGATCTGGTTGTCGTGGGAACAGTTTTGGAATTGTTCCCTTTTTCCCCCCCAAACTTTCCAGGAGGTGGAGGACGAGCCCGTCCACATCCGGCCGATAACCTTTTCTTGTTTACAGGTGGGGGAGGGGCCTAATGTGGAATAGAGCCCTGGCGCGGCGGCGCCATCATAGCGCCGGGGCCTGATGTGGAGCGGGAGCTTGACACAACTCGTAAAGGTTTACGCTGGCCTCTTAAAGCGACGCTACGTTCCGCGAGCTGGATAAACATGTTGGTTCTAGTGATGGCGGACGCAGTAACTCAGCTGCTGACTCAGACCTGCGGCGCCACCGCTGCCAACAAACCGTCAGCGCTGATCGTTCCACTTCCTCCACTCTGATTAATCACCAGGACCACGTCTGTCCTCCATCCCCTCCACCCTCACGTCACTCTTCATTAGATTCCTCCACCCACATCAGAGAAACGTGGCATCTGCAGGACGACCTTGGAGCTGGAGCGTCCGACGGGCCCTGAATGCACCGTCATGGCCGTCAAAGTGACAGAGACACTCGGGAACAATTAGAGACGTTTACGGGAGATTAGAGCCATTAATCCCAGATCACAGTCTGAGGCAGCGTCTCATCTCCTCACCAGGATTACTGAGGAATAATCCAAGTACTGGTAATCTGTTACTGTCAGACCATGTCATTTTAAAAGCAGTGAAACAATCACATGCTGTAATTTGTCCATAACGATAAACATTTCATTCACTTGAAGAAATCCCGCTAATCCCACTTCGTTTACGCGACAACGTTTTCAAGTGAACACGGAACTTTTGCAGTGTTTTTTTGGGTCCGTTTCCATGACGACCGAGGTTCGGAGTCAAACACTGCTGCTCATGTGCAACCAGGCCGAAGTAAACCTGCATGCGAGTGTGGTTTCATTACAAAAACAGCCAACAGCACCAACTAGTGGGCCAACATGTACACTACATCATTTTCACCATTTCTGCAGTTTCCATGGGAACAGTCATCGGTTCCAAAACATTGGCGGGTCAACGTGAACCTTCTCTGAAACAAAAACACAAAAACGATGCGTTCTCACTTGAGAAGTTGTCATGGAAATGGTTTTTCAGTTACTGTAATCTGAGTATTTATAATTAGTTAAAAAACTTCCTGATGTTTTTAAAGCAAAGTAGATTACTTTGTGTTAATTGTAGTTAAAATACTCTAAACTGTAGAAATACTGCAAACAAAAAGATTATAATCGAGTAATTTGAGTATTTGTGATGAGTGGCCTTCATCTCATGTGTAATTGTGTAAATTGTAATCAAATACTAAGATATAAAACACTTGACTGTATCCTGAAATTCTACTTAGTGACATCAATGTGAGTAACTATAATCAGTTACTTGTGTCCCTGCTGTGAGTATGAAGACACACACCTGTGATGTCATCGATTCACCCGAGAAGTAATCACATTACACTGATTGATTACCATTCATGATTGATGATCTTGATATTCACCAGAAGATACACACACACACACACACACACACACACACACACACACACACACACACACACACACACACACACACACACACACACACACACACACACACACACACACACACACACACACACACACACACACGTTGCGTTGAGGTGACTTGAGTTAATGAGGCTCACACGCACAAGCCTCTTGTACTGTTTGTTGTCGTTAGTGCGCGTGCCCGTGCTGGTCACCGACTAACTAACAGCTGTCCGTCCATCAAATCCACCTGAACGTGCACGCGCCTCATGACAGGAAAACGCGCGGATCGTCCAGTCACGCGCACAAAAGACCCCCAGCAACCTGATCCCGGGGCGCCGGCACACACGCCGACGCAAGCAGCTGAATGCCGGTGCCAGGTGCACGCGTACGGTCACACGCACCGGCAGCGGGCGGAAGGAGGCTTGTTGCAGGCGTTGAAAAAAGCAGCAGCAGAAGAAGAAACTCACCTTTGTGTTTGCGGCGCGTGGCGGAGGAGCCGCGGCGCTCCGCTCCGCCGCTCGGTGCGTCCAGTCCTGCTCGGTAATCCACAGCCCCGGTACCGGGAGCCCCGCCACGGCGTCCAGTCCGGGTCCAGACACACAATGAGCCGCTGCGAGCAGCTCTGGAGCGCCGCGCCGCGACACGCCCTCCTCATTAGCATAATGCACCTACTGCAGCCAATCACAGAGCGGGACGCGGTATATGGCCACGCCCATACTGACGCTCTGCTTCCGGTCAACGTGCTGCGCGAAATGTAAATAACAGAAATTATTACAGATTATTTTGCTTACGTACTAAAAGAACAAACACACACACACACACACACACACACACACACATACACACACACTCCAGAGATTATTAGACAGTTTAAATCTGAAAAACTCAGAACTTTGAAATCATTATTTCATTTGCATTTAACATTTATTAAACAAAAATAAATTCAAAAAACAAAAATAGACTAATTCAAAACAATTCAATCGGTTTCTATTACATTTACTTTCTAGATATTCTTTAAATCAATAAATATTTAATTCATACTCGATTCTTTATCGTACAACGTGACAAGAAGAAAACAGGAAATACAACAAATAACAAAAATACATTTAAACTAAGAATTATTAAAGCAGAATAAACTCAAATGTCTCTTAAATAATGAAAATATAAATAAATATTATGGAGGCCTCTGGTTGTCATGGTGACCGCATAGAGAGTAAACCTTCCCAGAAATGAACTAATTAATGTTAGTCATAAGCAGGAGGAGGAGGAAGAGGAGGAGGAGGAAGAGGAAGATGGGTAGGCAACTGACAGGCAGTG
>NC_137643.1:22915156-22922656 GCF_963383615.2 Lipophrys pholis
CGTCTGAAAAGAGGCAAATGAAAAATGTGGTAAATGATTAATTCGGTCTGTTTTAAATCGTGTTTTAATGAAGATTCAAACTCATTTTATCTTATCAATAAACCTCCCAGAATCAATGTCACACACACACACAAACACACACACACACACACACACACACACACACACACACACACACACACACACACACACACACACACACACCTCTCTCTATGAAGCCTGGTATCAAAGCGTGAAGAGGCCTCAGTGACTCAGAGCTGCTCTTCAGACGCCGCGCTGCCTTTTCGCCTCCGTCACAAATAAAAGAGCCGTGAAAACCAGATATTATTGAGACATGAAAGACTGCCGAGTGGTGTCGGGCGGAGCAATGTCAGCTTTGTTGGATGAAGGACGATTATCAGGAGAAGAGGAAGCCATTAGCGTGGGTAGCGCGAGCGTCGGTCCCAGAGTGAAAACGAGGCCGAATGCTGCGTGTGCTGAGGTCAGAGGTCAGAGGTCAGAGGTCAGCTGCTGGAGAACCAGACCTGAAGTCTACTATGACCTCCATCTGATTTACAGTGTTTTTCTAATCGACAGAGCTCCAGACAACAATGTGAATCTCATTCGGTATACATGGCTGAAGCGTTCATACACAAGAAAGGTCAAACTGCACAAATTGAATAATCACATCCCTGATAAATGTATTAAATGCAATGAAGCAGGCGGATCACTAAACCACTGCATGTGGGAATGTGTGACAGTAAAATCCTTCTGGCAAAATATTATTAACATGATTGATCAAATACTACCTCAGACCCCACTGGGTCGGGGGTATATATCCAACTACCCCATACTGACGGAGTAAATGGATGAGTAGATTTGTTAGTATTATTATCATCTCACTTAATTGGAAAAAATGTTGATGGACCAAGAATTGGAAGGTGGATTAAAGAAATGGCATCAAGCATGACAATGGAAACGACGTGTCTTTGAGGACATCTGGAGACATTTTGTGAGTTTTCCATCCATTTTCTCCCATTTATCTGTTTCCGGGTGGCGGGGGTGTCAGTCTGAGCACCGTCACCCAGATCACATTGCACTGATTACGAACCTTCCTTGCGGGTGGTGAGCCCAGGGGAAGGTGGTGCCCGGCGTGGGACTATGAACCCTCTACCTTGAGAGTGCGAGTCTCATGCTCTACCAACTGAGCCAGCCGGGGGCATTTTGTACGTTTTTTAAGACATAATCCTAATGTTGGTAACTTGCTTCAGCGGAAAGCCACTCGAAAGGAGAGGAAGATCCATGCCAGATATTCGGCCCTGAGAAATGCCCCTGAAATTTATCAGGTTATCAGGGTTTCAATATTTGTCTAAATAATTTATTGAAGCAGCAGAAGTAGTATTTGCATACTGTATACTATAGCCAGGGTCTTATTATCATCATCAGCATTACTTATTATCATTATATTTTTTCTTTTTCGTAATGACATCATTTTGTATTTTGTTTCTCTTTCTTTTTTTTAGTGTTCTAAAACGTCTTATGCTTATTTGGTGAGGGTATGGGCAGATGAAGAGGGAGGGAAGTTTGCTTTACTGCATGTAATAGTATCTTACTGTTTACTTTGTTGTAACTTGCAAACAAAAACCCCCCAATAAATCTGGGTTTTTTTTGTTTTTGTTTATTAATAAAAAATAGCATTAGTAGTTTATATAGTGAATGTGGCGACCAAAGAAAGTCTAGAAAGTCCAAAATGGGCGTGTGAATGAATGAAGAAATGTGAATGGATGAATGATTAATGACAAATGGATGAATGATGAATAAATGATGAAAGGATAGAGGATGGATGGATGGATGGATGGATGGATGGATGGATGGATGGATGGATGATGGATGGTGCTTCACGTCTGAGCTGTAATTGGCTCGTCGGCTTGTCGACTTGCTGCTCGACGCTCAGTGTAACGGGCAGAGACATTCAATTTAGTACAAACACACACTGAATGTCAATTATCTGCCAGGGGAGGGGGTGGGGGAGGAGGGGGGGGGGAGGGGTGGGACAGGGGGAGGAGGGGACAAAAGATGTGCAGAAGAATAAATGTGGAGAGAAAATCGATGGAAGCTGATTTACAGCAGCATTCAGTCTGTTCAGAGCAGCAATGAAGACGGGATGCGAGAGACGGAGAGAGAGAGACAGAGAGAGAGAGAGAGAGAGAGAGAGAGAGAGAGAGAGAGAGAGAGAAAGATACAAACAGAAAATCTCAAATTGTGAAAAAACGAGCGATGTTCAAAATCACAAATAAATGTTAGTAAAAATATGACTTAAAAAAAGAAAGTGAAGAAAATGAAGTCCAGTTGATTAGCCTGAGTAGCATGATTAGCCTGAGTAGCATGGTTAGCATGATTAGCATCGTTAGCATGATTAGCATCGTTAGCATAATTAGCACAATTAGTCTGGTTTGCATGGTCAGCCAGCGAGCTGCAAACAAGCTGACATGTGTAATATATCTGCAGCTCTATATTCTCCACGATGTCACCAAATTCAGACCATTAGGAGTTTTGTTTGCAGGACCCGGGACTCCTGATACACGTCTGCCAAGTCCCGAGTCCCTGAAGAACCAGGCCCTGAAGGCGTCTGGATCCTTTGCAGGGTGTAGAGTCGACAGACTCAGGACGGAGGTCTAGAACAAACGTACCCAACAGGTATGATTTTTCATCACCCCTCCGTTGAGGTACCTCGCACCTCGGTATGGTTCCGTCAGGAGGAGCTACGACGCAGCTGTCTGTTGATTGGTCGTGTAGATCGTCACTCTGGACACCCGTGTCGTTCACAACCCCGCCTACATTATGCCTGACCGTACTGACCCGGCCTGCTCGGCACCGACTGCGTGTCGGGACCACAGCTTAAGGTACCAGATCTCTTCTGGTTTCGCTCTCAGGCTGTTTGTGGTTTCAGATTCGTTCTGGGCCGGTATCGGACCGGTGTCAGACCGGTTGTTTTCAGACTCTGGCTGCATCAGAGGTTCTTCAGAAGCTTCATTGTCTCAGTTTCACGATCGTGTTTGAGCTTGAACGTTGATTCTGTATTTTCAGGTCAAGGATTTTTTTCCTGATTGTGTGAAATTGTGCAGCTTTTTAACATTCAGCCTCCTCCTCCTCCTCCTCCTCCTCCTCCCCCTCCTCCCCCTCCTCCCCCTCCTCCTCCTCCCCCTCCTCCCCTTCCTCCCCCTCCTCCCCCTCCTCCCCCTCCTCCCCCTCCTCCCCGTCAGCGACTTTCAGCCAAGTGTTTTCCTGCTGAACAAAGAGACGCTCGTCCTCTTCGTCTTCTTCTTCTTCTTCGTTGGTGACTCAGAGCCGAGCACCGCTTCTGTTTGTGACGCCGTCACTCCGCCGGGACTCAATGAGAAGTGAGTCATGGAGGAGTGGAGGTGTTTGCCGTCCTGGAACACAAACAGCGGGCCCAGTGCATGCTGGGTGCAGAGCAAACACGAGGGGCTGCCGAGGGTTTGATGTGGCTCATTACGGATTCCTGCAGCGCGAGGAAGACGAGCAGGAAAAGTGCTGCTGCGGTGCTTTTTATTCGTTATCGTTACACTTCATGAATATCTCAGCCGTCCCCTAGTTTCCATCAGAAACACGGGAGAGGAATCATCACAGTTCAGGGCTGCAGGCTGGTGAGCGACGCCGCTTGATTCAACCTGTTAACAAACAAAGGCTCCGTCATCAAGACCCTCGACCCCCACCCAGACCTGGTTTGGACACTTTCTGCCCGTTGTTTTCCTTCCTACAGTATTTCATATTTTCCACGTTTCTGTGACCGAGTGACACGTTAAAGCTGACAGATGTGATTTTTACACATAAAAAAATACTGATTTCTAAAAACATAATTTTAAAGCTTGAGAACAACAGAAGTCTTTTAGCTGAAGCAGTTTGATGTCCGTTTCAGGAGACCACTGGCCTCGATCAAATCGTCTTCAGAAGACACGGTGTCCTGACGTGTCCCCCCCTGCAGGTGTCGGGCCTTAGGGGGGCACCAGGCCTTTTGGGGGTGTCGGGCCTTTAGGCCTGACTTTAGCAGTTTGTTCTCACACTGCAGGTCTAGTTTCTGCCGACTCAGCATTCAGCAGGAGTCCAACCAGACAAACATTCAGCTGGTTTCAAACTAATTAGAACCCGACCAGCGGATGAAGTCATGAGGAAGGACGAGGAGGATCAAAGGCCCGCGGCCCACTGGAGGGAAACATAATTCTGCTGCACTTCAGTGAGGCTCAATGCCGCGCCGTGGTCGACGCCACAACTTCATCACACACTCGGCTTTAAAAACCTGCTCATATCAACTACGACTGCTCTTTGTTTAAAGGAGTCGTCACCAGAAAACCCAGTTTTCCCTCATGAAAACATTATTCTTGGTGTTGGACTGCCGTTGAAACTGAAAATCTGGAGTTTGAAAGCGGCCGAGTTTTTTCCATTTGGCCTTTTTGTTCAAACAAGAATCGACCACAAGGGGGCGCACCCAAAAATGGTAGGTTTTGATTGGCGTCAACACAGGAAGCTAATATCAGAAGCAACCTCTGGTAATATTAAACGACTAACAGGACTAGTATAAACGTTGAACCATGTCATTTGCAAATGTATTTCAGTTTAAATCTCCGGGTGCGTTGCTATGCGCCACCATTGCTTTTTATTTTTATTTCTCACGTGAGCAAAGGACTGCTATGTTGGGTGTTTTCCTAAAAAAACAGTAGGAATTGATTTAAAGACAATTGAAGGGAGACTGATATGTGTGAACACCAGCTGATGACTCTTTAAATGACGCCTGCTAAAGATGTTTTCTTTGCAGGCCGCGGTCGCAGGGCTCGCTGTGTAACCGCAAACTAATATAAGTATAAACTCAATTCATTATGTTCAAAAACAAAAAAGAAACTCAAAGCTGATGTTAAGCATTCCTCGGTTTAAAGTCTCTTTACTTTTTTCCGTTTCACACGTTTGAGTTTGGTTGAGAGATTCTGGACGATTCGTACGTCTTCAAATGATCCCCGAAGGAACGCTCAGAGAAATGAAGATGGAACTTGTAGAGAAGTGTTGCCGCTGCTCGGTCTTAGCGCAGCGTTAACGTCTCACTCATTAATAAAGTTGTGATTTTCAGCCTGGTGTTGACAAAGTGAAGCCTGTTCCTTCTTTAATCTCTCCATAATGAGAACAGATGGACGCCGTCTGAGGAGGATGATTGGAGGTCAGACGCTCTGCTGCCATGGTTACCGTCTCCCAGGTAACGGCATCACCTCCTCCTCCAACATTCCCCAGCCTGATCTTTCCTCCTTCACTTCCTTCTTTTTCATTCTTTTACTCCTCATTTTGTTGTTTGCTCTGATCCCTCGTCTTCCTCTTCACTCTCTTCACTCTCTGAACGTTTTCATATTTGACATTTCGTTCTCTGATGGTCTGTGATGAAGCGTCAACAGTCTGACTGGGTGAAGCAGCCGTCAGTCAGTAGCAGTGGTGAGAATTCTTTGTGTATTTGCACAGAGTGAAAACACTCAGACAGTGATCAGGACGTCTCTCTCTGTTGGCAGCCTTCAGAGGCCAGTGAGGGACTTTTCTTTACTCTTCAGCCTGCAGGGAGCCGATATCTGGAGAAAAGCACACCGTGGATCATCAATAATGAAGAATTTGGCTTTGTGGCTCCTAGAAGAAGAAACTGCAGCTAAAGAGGGAGAGAGCAAGACAAAACAACCTGCTGACAGCACATCAGTCCTCAGAGGGGGGGGTGGAAGTCAACACAACACAGACGAGACGTAGATGCAACTGGTTCACAGCTCAGACACAATGCAGATTCAACACAGACGTGCAAATGACACAGTGACAAACATGGAGAATAGCATGTAGCTACAGGACTACAAACATGGAGGATAGCACGTAGCTACAGGACTACAAACATGGAGGATAGCACGTAGCTACAGGACTACAAACATGGGGAATCGCACGTAGCTACAAGACTACAAACATGGGGAATCGCACGTAGCTACAGGACTACAAACATGGAGGATAGCACGTAGCTACAGGACTACAAACATGGAGGATAGCACGTAGTTACAGGACTAAAAACATGGAGGATAGCACGTAGCTAAAGGACTACAAACATGGAGGATAGCACGTAGCTACAAGACTACAAACATGGGGAATCGCACGTAGCTACAGGACTACAAACATGGAGGATAGCACGTAGCTACAGGACTACAAACATGGAGGATAGCACGTAGCTACAGGACTACAAACAAGGAGGATAGCATGTAGCTACAGGACTACAAACATGGAGGATAGCACGTAGTTACAGGACTAAAAACATGGAGGATAGCACATAGCTACAGGACTACAAACATGGAGGATAGAACGTAGCTACAGGACTACAAACATGGAGGATAGCCCGTAGCTACAAGACTAAATACATGGGGAATCGCACGTAGCTACAGGACTACAAACATGGAGGATAGCCCGTAGCTACAGGACTACAAACATGGAGGATAGCATGTAGCTACAGGACTACAAACATGGCGGATAGCACGTAGCTACAGGACTACAAACATGGGGAATCGCACGTAGCTACAGGACTACAAACATGGGGAATCGCACGTAGCTACAGGACTACAAACATGGGGAATCGCACGTAGCTACAGGACTACAAACAAGGAGGATAGCATGTAGCTACAGGACTACAAACATGGAGGATAGCACGTAGTTACAGGACTAAAAACATGGAGGATAGCACGTAGCTACAGGACTACAAACATGGAGGATAGCACGTAGCTACAGGACTACAAACATGGAGGATAGCATGTAGCTACAGGACTACAAACATGGAGGATAGCACGTAGTTACAGGACTAAAAACATGGAGGATAGCACGTAGCTACAGGACTACAAACATGGAGGATAGCACGTAGCTACAGGACTACAAACATGGAGGATAGCATGTAGCTACAGGACTACAAACATGGAGGATAGCACATAGCTACAGGACTACAAACATGGAGGATAGCATGTAGCTACAGGACTACAAACATGGAGGATAGCACGTGGTTACAGGACTACAAACATGGAGGATAGCACGTAGCTACAGGACTACAAACATGGAGGATAGGACGTAGCTACAGGACTACAAACATGGAGGATAGCATGTAGCTACGGGACTACAAACATGGAGGATACCATGGAGCTACAGGACTACAAACATGGGGGATCACACGTAGCTGATGGAGGATAGCATGGCGCTACAGGACTACAAACATGGGGGATAGCACATAGCTAATGGAGGATAGCATGGAGCTACAGGACTACAAACATGGAGGATAGCATGGTGCTACAGGACTACAAACATGGAGGATACCATGGAGCTACAGGACTACAAACATGGGGGATCACACGTAGCTGATGGAGGATAGCATGGCGCTACAGGACTACAAACATGGGGGATAGCACATAGCTAATGGAGGATAGCATGGAGCTACAGGACTACAAACATGGAGGATAG
>NC_137643.1:22927656-23162656 GCF_963383615.2 Lipophrys pholis
TTGCACAGAAGTATTCAGATTACTTCAGTATTACTCCTGTCCTCGTGAGTCTTAGGAAGCAGCTTCTTCTTCTTGGAGGTGAAAGCCCGCAGGGCGGCCTGCTCCTCAGGGGGTGGAGCGGCATGGTGGAGGTGGTGGTGGTGGTGGTGGTGGGGGTGGGAGGGTGGGGGTTGTTGCCTCTAAAGGGTAAAAGTGGAACTTTGATATTGAGATGAGCAGATTTCTCTGCCTTGTAAAGCAGGTCAGGGCCTCCAGGATCAAAGAGAAGCTCTGCGCTGATGCTCGGCAGTGTTTTGGGTGGAGGAGGGGGGGGGGGGGGGGGGGGGGGGGCAGTGTTCAGGGCCCTCCGGGGCTGTTTGTGCAGAATGAACTGTCGTCAGGCAGATTTCACAGAACGGAATTCATCATGCTAATGCTAGTGCAGCAGCGTGCTAACGCCGTTTGTTTTCCTCCGAACGATTAAAAGTTTCCTCCGTGACCCAGATTCTTTCCCTGTGAATATTCATCTGTGACCTGCAGGGATTTCATCTCAACGCTCCTTTTTAATTCCTTCGATTTCCTGCTGATGACGCTTCAAATGAATACTTTTTGGGAAACAAAAACACGTTTTCAAACCAATTTTCATTGTTTCAGAGTGAAACAGACAAAGTGAGAAGAACTGAAAGAACGAGGAGATTCGGGGGAAAACAGGAAGTTTTCATTTAAAACAGGAAGTTGTGACGGTCTGGAGGGAAGGTCACATCACCACCTCCTCCATCCACTCCATGACCGCCACCACCTCCTCCATCAGCTCCAGCTGCATTGGTTTTTGGTTTTTAAACAAAGTATTAAAGTATTTTTATTGTATTCTAAAATGATCAATGAGAAATGTTGGATTGTGTTTTTGGTCTCACACTGTCACTTTCTCATTTCTTCCTGATGATTATGATGATTATGATGATGATGATGATGATGGTTAAGGCGATCATTTCTCTAAAAGCTGCTGTCAGACAGTAAACACCCCCACTAGACTAAATATTTACGTTCCATCATGTTTTTGAGAATCTGGACGAGACTTCCTGTGTTCCCACGTCTCTTCTCCTCGACTGGATTGGACCTTTGACCTCTGAGATGCTTCAGATGTTTCCATGGCGACCCCGTCACCCCGAGCAGAGAAGAAGAAAACATGACCACAAACATCTGGGGGTAGTTCACACCACAGCGCCCCCTGCTGTCGGTTCAGGCAACTTCTGTTCAACACTGGAAATGTTGTTACTGGTGTGGCTGGTGGTTATTCTGGGTATTCTGGCGTCCTGTGAAGTGGAGCAAGTGTTCCCTCCAGCTGTTGTTCCCTATCTCACCGAACATCTTACAGGGAACTACAGGGAACCACAAACAACAAGTACAAAGTACAATGAACACAGGGAACAACAAGAATTACGTTTCCCTCACATGAAACTAACTCCAGGGAGCGACAACACTCTCCAGGGAACTGCAACACTCTCCAGGGAGCAACAGCACTCTCCAGGGAACTACAACACTCTCCAGGGAACTACAACACTCTCCGGGGAAGTACAACACTCTCCAGGGAGCTACAGCACTCTCCAGGGAACTGCAACACTCTCCGGGGAAGTACAACACTCTCCAGGGAGCTACAGCACTCTCCAGGGAACTGCAACACTCTCCAGGGAGCTACAACACTCTCCAGGGAGCTACAACACTCTCCAGGGAGCTACAGCACTCTCCAGGGAACTACAACACTCTCCAGGGAACTACAACACTCTCCAGGGAGCTACAGCACTCTCCAGGGAACTACAACACTCTCCAGGGAACTACAACACTCTCCAGGGAGCTACAACACTCTCTAGGGAGCTACAGCACTCTCCAGGGAGCTACAGCACTCTCCAGGGAACTACAACACTCTCCAGGGAACTACAGCACTCTCCAGGGAACTACAACACTCTCCAGGGAATAACAACACTCTCCAGGAAGAAACTAAAAAAATCAAGTACAGGGTGCTACAATAACTCCAAGAACACAATCCCTCCTCCTCCTCCTCCCCCTCCTCTTCCTCCTCCTCCTCCTCCTCCTCCTCCTCCTCCTCCTCCTCCTCCTCCTCCTCCTCGTTCTCTCCTCCTCTACCTCCGAGCTTTTACAGCTTGTAGCCTCATAAATCTGTTGGATGGCGCGACGTGTCGTTTGATGACCTCATACATCACGTAAAGGTCAGCGAGTGATGGCGTGGAGACGATCCGTCTTTTCTCCGTGGAGCTGAAAAGCTCCGTCGGCAGTGCAGGAGTAATAAGGAGGCGCATTTGTATGGAAGAGGCAAGAGGAGAGACCTTTAGAGAGGAAACGCTAATACAGCTTGAAGGAGGCCGAGGGTCTCCGCTCACGCTGCTAACAATGCTAACAATGCTAATTCTGCTAACAAATCTGCTTGACCTCCGTCTGAACGTCCCCAATGTCTCCGACCAGATCCACGTTTTGTTTCGTGAGAGAATCGAAATGTCATCAGCTCTCTGCACATATGGAGGGTGGAAGCAACTTCCCGTCCCTCAAAAGCAACTTCATATTCCATGGAAGGAATTTCCTGTCCTATGATAGCAGCTTCCTGTCCTACAGAAGCAACTTCCTGTCCTATGACAGCAGCTTCCTATAACTTCCTTCCTGATGGCAGCAGCTTCCTGTAATCAATCAATCAATCAATCAATCAATCAATCAATCAATCAATTACTTTATTTGTCCCCAGGGGGAAATTTAATAGTCACATAGAGCAGGCAGTGCAAATAAATAATAACATTAATAAATAAATAAATAAATAAATAAATTAAAAATGATAACAATAACAACAACAATAAATAAATAAATAAATAAATAAATAGTGCAACAACAGACTACAACTACATCACCGCTGAAATAAATACCAGTAATACTAAAAATTGGATAATAAAACGGTGAGTCAGGTATATGTACAACTAAGAATGGAGGTCAAAGGTTAAATATGTATCAGCAGGAGGCCAGGCAGGGATCAGAACTGAGGGGATGGAGGAACTACTGTCTGGTGATAGAGGATGGGTGGAGAGTTCAGTAGTTGACACTCTGGGCACAAAGGTGGAGCTTCTACACTGGGTACATCTAAATAGTCCGTCCTATCTCCTTTCCTATCCACTTCTCCTTAACCCCAGAAGTGTTTAAGTGGCGGCCATGATAAGGAGCGCTGGAATTCTCACTAAGCTAAGGAAAGGAGGCTCAATGCTTCCCTCAGAACCTCCTTCAGCCGAGGAAACACTGATGTTTCCTTTAGAACCTCCTTCAGCCAAGGAAACACTGATGCTTCCTTTAGAACCTCCTTCAGCCAAGGAAACACTGATGCTTCCTTTAGAACCTCCTTCAGCCGAGGAAACACTGATGTTTCCTTTAGAACCTCCTTTAGCCAAGGAAACACTGATGCTTCCTTTACCAAAGGAGACCAGCTCACGCTGCCCCACAATTCCTTGTGGCGACAACATTTATAGGGATCCGCTCATCCAAGCATTCAGGGAAACTCACCATGTCGTAAAAAGGAGCAGATCATGTAAGTTACCAAAGCAATAATCTGCCTTGAACAACATTAAATCATCGAGAATGAACTTTTTGTAGTCCATTTTCAGAAACTTGTAGTTCTTTCCCCACCACGGTGGACGTCACTAACTTGCGCCGCCGTCGCATTATTATGACGTGACTCAGTGAAAGTGCTGTCCGACTGCCACACCACCGTGATCGCCTTTCACTAACTCCTTTAGGAAGCCTCCTGACACCTTTCCTTAACCCCGTGACGTCATCTAAGGGTTAAGGTAAAGTCCATAGTTGAGGAGGGACAATTCGGGCGTACCCAGAGTCTCAGTTGTCAACATGTGGAAACACACTGACATCTCTTTCTTCCTACAAAATCCAGCAGTGAGCTTGCTGAGCTGTTCTCCGTCATGAATCCTCTCAATTGTCCAATTTCATCCACAAAATGTTCCTCGAGATCAGTGATTCTAAACTGTTCACTTGAGGCACCCAAATGTTTACCATTGTAAACCCAGACAACCTCCACCAGCCGTACAATTACAAAAAAGAATATCATAACAGCATATGTGAAATAGTTTGTTTGTTATAATCGGTAATTATGATTAAGTTCTCTCTGATGATAAACTCTTTTGTTTAAACTATTTCCTGGGTGTTTGGTGGTCTGGTGTTGCTTCAGCTTGTTTCAAAGTTTGATTTTACTGTTTTTCACTCCAGACGATGAATTCTGCTCAAATACTGTTGATTGTGTCGATGAAGCCATATTGTAGGTTTAAAAAAAAAAAAAAGGAAAAAAAAAATCAGTATTCTTTTAAATAATTACAATATACTCAGTGGTTTGACCGGATCGCTGGATGTTTCCTCTGGAGATCAGCGGCTCCTGAACGGAGATGCTGTCTGGAGAAACATGTAACCCATAATTAAAGCAGTGGAGTGATGGAGGAGGTTCATCATGACCAACTCCCGGTTCATTGGAGGCAACATGCCGGTGTGTGGCTCAGCTCCGTCCCTCAGACGTCACTGCCGAGACCAGGTGAGGACTCGCTGGTCGTTATATTATATTATCAGCCTCGCCGGTAACTTTACCGGGGCTGGAGCTAACCGGGTAGCCGGCTACACCGACGTTAGCCTGCTCAGAGCTCAGAGTCACCGGCCCACCGGGATAGTGGCCGGTATGCCCGATGGCCAGTCCACCCCTGGTGCCGACGCTGCTGCTGTGGCCTGTTCGGTACATTCACATGTCAGGTGTTCTGTTGCAAATCTAAAGACCATAATAGGAAATGCTGCTGATGCAAAAAGCTTGTAGATACTCTCTGTCACGCACGCTGCACTAATTTGGTCTGAATGTAAACGACCGTTCACAGGCTTTGGGACGATGTGGAATTAAAAACACTGCGTGCCACCAAACAAAAAGCAATTCTATAAAAAGTTTGGAATAAAAAAACTGGCAACTTCAAACACAATAATCAGACGAGAACATTTGTTCAATTATACATGAAAACGCTTCGACCCCGGGACTCACTTCTCCACGTCGCTCACAGTGACGGTCAGGGAATCAAGGCCAGAGCACCAGAACTGGAATACAAACCTTCTAACACAATTCTAACCCTGATCCCTACTCTAACCCTGAACTCCAACCCCAACCTCAACTCTAACCCTGAACTCCAACCCCAACCTCAACTCTAACCCTGAACTCCAGCCCCAACCTCAACTCTAACCCTGAACTCCAACCCCAACCCCAACCTCAACTCTCACCCTGTGCTCCAACCCCAACCTCAACTCTAACCCTGAACTCCAACCCCAACCTCAACTCTAACCCTGAACTCCAGCCCCAACCTCAACTCTCACCCTGAACTCCAACCCCAACTCCAACTCAGAGGACAGAAGGGAAGTAGCGGGAGCCGCTATCCACCTCATCCACCTCATCCACCTCACCATCCTACATCTCACATACCATAATGCAAAACTGTGCAATATCTAATGGTCTATTCACTGCAAATGATCATACTTGTGCAATAATTCTTTCTGTAACCACAGTGCAATTCGGCCACTTTCACTCCTATATTTTGTTAGGAGTCTTACTCTTTTTGTCATTTCTATATCTAGCTAAGTTAAGGTTAGTTAAGAGTTTATATTATTTTATATTTCTTGTACTATATTTTGCTAGGAGTCTAATTAAGAGTTAAGAGTTATATTATCTTATATTTTGTCAACTATTTTTTTTGTACTATATTTTGCTAGGAGTGTAATTCTTTTTGCCACTTCTATATTTAGTTGAGTTAAGGTGAATTACCTTTCTTCCTGTAACTCATCTTTGTTATCCTCTGTGTGCTGCTCCTCTTCTTTTAAGCTGCTGGAACTCAAATTTCCCTGGCGGAGTCATCCCAAGGGATTAATAAAGCAAAGTCTAAAGTCTAAAGTCTAAACTCTCACCCTGAACTCCAACCCAAACCTCAACTCCCACCCTGAACTCCAACCCCAACTCCAACCCAAAGTCTAACCCTGAACCCCAACCCCAACTCTAACCCTGAACTCCAACCCCAACCCCATCACTAACCCTGAGCCTGACCCCAACCCCAACTTCAACCCTGACCCCAACCGCAACCTGAGCCCCAACTGGAACTCTGACCCCAACCCCAACTCAGTCTCTGACCCCAACCCTATGCTGAACCAAGACCCCGACCACAACTGTGACCCCAACCCTAACCCTGAGCTTAAACCCAACCTCGATCCCGATGCAGACTTTGATCCTAACCCTTGGCCCTAAACCCAACCGTTACCTGGACCCTAACATCTGAACGTCTGAACATGACGATGCAGTGTCCAGTCATGTGATCAGGACCCAGAGGCCTGGTTCTGCAGGACAAACTGAACTCCAGTCGCCAGCTGCTCACTGATAAAGTCAACTCTTTTCTTCTTTCTGACAGATCGGTGAAAAACCTCCGTCAGTCGAAGCTCCACCTTCCCCCATCATTTCTATTCAGATTTCATCTGGAGATGAACGATCTGCGTGTCCCACTTTCTTCTGCTGCTGCAGGAGAGGCAGCAGCTTTTTGAAGTTTCAATCTTTTTGTGGGATTTGGAGGCTTTTGTCAGGCGGCGAGCGGAGCAATGGAGTCGCAGCCCGTCAGTGGATTACGCTACGGCTTCTTAATCGTCAGTAATCCTTCCATTCTTCTCCTGGAAGGGATGCAGCTGTTCAGAAGATCACGTCATAAAGCCAACTCCAGGCGCCTCCGGCGTTTATCTCCAACTTGGTGAGGTTGGAGAGCAGAGCGGATTAGAGCCTCCGGTATCAAACAGCTCCATGAAAACCTGCAGTCTGCGAGCGAAGCATCACTTCACCATGTCATTTCATCCAACAATCAAACGCTTCCCGCGATGCATTTAAAGACTTCCCGAGAAGGAAGATAAGAGCAGAAGATTTGGATTGAAACCAACTGACTCAGCTTTAATCGGTCCTAACTTTCCCGCTGACTTTGTTCACTCCATTGACACCGAGAGGACGACATGTGGCTGCGACCGGAATGATTCCCGGACGATTCCCGGACGATTACCGGTGGGCCAGTCTGATGTTCATTTTTCTTTGACCGGTGTTTTTTTTCTTCTTCTCAGCAGTGGGTTGATCACATGCTGTTTCCACTGTTCCTGGGACGCCCCCGCCTCCCTTCACTGGCAGCTTCTTTTTTTTTGCAGACGCACCCTGATGACGTAACACGTCCGTGCCGTCGGTCAGTGGGTTTGAAAGATGGATAGAAAGAACAAGGTGGAGCAGCGAAGGCTGGAATTATAAAGAGGAAAGTTCTGGAATCAGATGCAACAAAGTGGCAACTTGTTCATTAAAACCAGCTTCACGGTTAGAAACAGGAAATGATGATGGAACAGGTAAGATGTTTAACTTTGCCTCCAAACCACTGTTTTAATTTAATTATCAAGTTGATGAATTCTGTGGCTTTGTGGAATATAACATGAAATTATATAATTTGAATAATAGTACAATGAAACACCACATAACTGGTAAACTTTGTCTTTTATTTCCTCAGAAAGCAGATCCAGCAGCACCAAGCAGGTCGGACTGATCTCAGGATAGATCAGATTATTATATTCAATATAATGAAGAGCAGGATGGAGACCTGCTCCATATGAGAAATGTCCTGAGATTCTAGATGATTCAGCTCTACATTAATGAAACTGACCAGAACATTGTAAAAAGGGGAGATTTGTGCTGAGAATGTAGATCATTTTAAAAAAGTGATTTAGTGTGAGAAGCAGAGCCAGCGGTGATGAGGGGACTGATCCCGTCACTATGGAGGGAACAGCTGAGCTGCTCTAACAGTGTGTGAACAATCAAGCAGTACTTCCAATATATGAGAAGTTTCTCAACATTACATTTGATTAAAAACAGGTTCAGAAGAAACGTGAGGCATTCATGCTCATGAGCACTGAGGAAGGAATCCTCATGTCTGCGGACAATGATATTGTCATAAACAAAGAGGCAGAGGCCAGTGCACTGCTCAGGGTTTATTCATGTTCTGGGGTTGGTCATGTTTCTTTGAAAAACAGATGATAGTGTTATAAGAAAGTTCATTTTTAATTCTGTATTATGAATCTAATATTTTATGTTTTTATTTAATTTTAAAGGGTTTGGATATCTGTTAATACGTATTTGAAATGTAGATTCTGAAATACAGATTCTGAAATTATATTTTAAAAAAAAGACGTATTGTATAATGGTGCATTTGTGTTGAACAAAATTTTCATTATGAAGCAACTCTTACTTGCAATGAAATGGAAATATTTTCGAAAAAAATACCCTGAATTACAAGGCTTTACAGAACATGGACTTCACATTTTTAAGTTTAGAATTACTTGATTTTAACAGGTCGTGATCTAAAGTGGGCCGGTCTGAGGTCCGAAACTCCAGGGCTGAAAATGAGTCGCACTCCGGCCCTGAACGGTTGTCATGGTAACATCACATCTCGTTGTGCCAGTGCCTTGTTACCATGGAAACATAAATTTTGGTTCACCAAACACACAAAAACTACAATAAGTAGTAGTATCCATAGCAACAAAAATCAACAACAAATTAAACAAACCGTCAGGTGTTTAGATTGTTGTCATAGTGACAATCTGTCAACAGAAAGTCCCTGAGTTGCTCTCCTGTTACGAGCGCAACACACGAGACCCATTGTTCTCTGAGGGAAACAATGTCATGTATCGTTTCCATGGCAATGTGGGAATCACAGTGTCATCAAGCTGTTTCTGAACAAAGACAAACACGACAATATTTGAGTGCAATAAATGTTTTTAATTCATTTGCAGATTTTTTTTTGTACTGAAGAAAAAAGATAATAATAAAAATTATTATTATCATTGGAAAAAAAGATAATCAGTGAAGTAAGAACGCAAACATCCAGGTAGAGGCTGTGTGTGTGTGTGTGTGTGTGTGTGTGTGTGTGTGTGTGTGTGTGTGTGTGTGTGTGTGTGTGTGTGTGTGTGTGTGTGTGTGTGTGTGTGTGTGTGTGTGTGTGTGTGTGTGAGACAGACACACACTGAGTCCCCATGAAACTGAGTTGCATGAAACGGCGTTGTCGTGTGGGCGGGGCCTGAAAGTAGAAGTGGAGGTGAAGTAGAAGGTCAGTGCCTGGACTCGTCATGATGTCTGGACTCATCAGTTGTTCGTCAGTAGCGGTTAGCACCGAGGTCTCGCAGCTCCGTCGTTGGGGTTCCCGGTCAGCAGGGGTGAGTCCTGGGTGGGGGCGTCCCCAGTCTCCAGAGCTCGGCCCACGTTCTGCCAGAAGAGACCCGGGTGCGAGGTGGCCTGGGGCCAGCTCAGGTAGGTCCGACGCTTCACAAGCTTCCTCATGCGGTGGTATGGAGACAGGAGCCGCGACGGGATGTCCTCCAGGAAGAGCAGGACCAGGACGTCCTTCTGTTCGTCAAACAGGCGGAAACTGCAACAACACAGACCGGAAGAGACCAGGGGAGACCATGAGAGACCAGGAGAGACAATGAGACACCAGGAGAGACTAAGAGAGACCAGAAGAGACTATGAAACAGTATAGACAAGGAGAGACCAGGTGAAACCCGAACAGATTTCATTCAGGGTTAGGTTGTCAGGTTGACGTTTTCCACCTGCTGTTCCCTGTCAGTGTGAGGACAGCCAGCGCCCCCATCTGTCCACCTGCTTCTCCGCCTGTCATTCGGACAGCGCCCCCACTTGGCCACCTGCTATTACCTGTCAGTGTGAGGACAGCCAGCGCCCCCACCTGGCCACCTGCTGTTACCTGTCAGTGTGAGGACAGCGAGCGCCCCCACCTGGCCACCTGCTATTACCTGTCAGTGTGAGGACAGACAGCGTCCCCACCTGGCCACCTGCTGTTACCTGTCAGTGTGAGGACAGACAGCGTCCCCACCTGGCCACCTGCTGTTATCTGTCAGTGTGAGGACAGACAGTGCCCCCACCTGGCCATCTGGATCTCCCTGGAGCACCACTCGCTCTCCAAGTATCTGCGGCTCATCACGCAGATGGTCTTCCTGCTGGAGTAGATGGCGTCGGTGATGTTCTCCACGATGGGTTTGCCTGCAGACGAAACCATCAGACCGCCAACGCTTGTTTTTCTGAACAGGTTATTTCTGGACATCTCAAGTGTGACTGAAGAAAAGCTGAGAGGAAGTGAAACCATTCTGAAGGAGAAGAAGGAGGTGCAAACAAACCTTATTATTGTTATCATTGTTCTTATTCTTATTATCATTATTCTTATTATTATAGATTTTGTTGATGATGATAAAATAATATTTTTTAATGATAACATTTAATTATTTGTTTATCATTTATTCGTCTACAAAATGAAAATGTCTTTCCTTTTACTTTATTTAACTAAAATAAATGTTTTTCAAAATCATTATTACTAATGAAGCTGTCTTCTCTACAGCAGATGTCACATCTGATCCCTTCGTTGGTTGGAACAGGTATGACAACAGCATTTTGGATTGATTCAGATTTCTTTTTTAAGTCTGTAGGTTCAGTTCTTCTCCTAATGCCATGAGCAGAGTTACCTGGTTGGTGCTGCAGACACAGTCTCCAGCAGTTACCTGGTTGGTGCTGCAGACACAGTCTCCAGCAGTTACCTGGTTGGAAGTCTCGATGGTGCAGACACAGTCTCCAGCCCTGCTCCCCCTCCAGCACCGGCAGCATCTCTCGGTACACCCAGTCCTCATCGTGGACGTTGTAGGAGATGAAGGCGTCGTAGCGGTGGGGCGTCATCTTCCTCCTCTTCTTGCTGTCGTAGAGGAAGGCCAGGAAGAGGTGGTATGCATAAAGCAGCTGCCACCTCAGGAAGTGGTGAACAAGGGACACCAGGAGAGTCAGGACCACCAGAGAGCTGCTGGAGATGAAGCAGACCAAGCCAACATCCAGAAAGCAGGACTGGACGTCGAAGTCCATCAGCCTGGTCCCGTGTTTACTGGAAGGGAAGGCACAGGTGTACTGGTGGGCATTTACCACCTGGGTCTGGTTGCCGGTCCTGGCCCACTGGATGAAGGCCACGTTAGAGCAGTCACAGGTGAATGGATTACCCAACAGGTCCAGGTAGACCAGCGCCGGGAGAGACTGGAAGAGCGTCTCATTGATGACCATCAGTTTGTTGTCTCTCAGAATCAGGGACTGCAGCTGAAATAGTTCTGCCCCCCACAGAAAGTCCACAGATCGAAGGTCCGTCTCAGAGAGATCCAGGGTCTGCAGGTTTGGGATGAAATGGAAAAGTTCTGCCTCCAAATCTGACAAGTCTGTCTTCCCCAAAGTGAGACTCCTGAGTCGGGGGTTGAATTGGAACGTGTCGGGACGTGGAGCAGTGATGTAAAGGTTGATGGCTTTGAAAGCCTCCAGGTGGGTCATTGCCTGCAGCATCTCCTCCGGCGGGTCAAGAGGATGTCCAAAGTGAAAGCCCTGGTTGATCACCTTGAGGTTCTTGAGAGACTTTAACTCATAAAAATCTTCAGATGATGACTGCAGAGATTTTTTCACATCTCCATCGATGCTCATGTACAGGGTGAGATTTCTGAGGTGCCGCAGTCCTTTAAAGTTACACTCGTAATCAAGTGGAATGGTCACCAACAAGGTCTCCAGGTTTTTCAGTCCATCAAATGTCTTTTGGTGCACTCTTCCGATGCCATTCGAAGTCACATCCAAATATCTGAGAGATCGTAATCCCTGAAAGTCTCTGTTGTTCATCATCCACAGAAAGCCTTGGCTCAGATCCAAGTACTCCAGCTTCTGCAGGCCCATCTTGAAGGTGCCTCCGTATGTCCAGAGCAGGTTTTGGCGCAGATCCAGAACCTTCAGCTCGGTGAGATTTTGGAAGGCACACCCATCCAATTTGGCTATGCGGTTGACGCTGAGGTAGAGCTCTGTGAGGTGAGTAGCGTTTTCAAAATCATCACAGTGCAGCTCTGAGATGTGATTGTCCTCCAAGTTGAGGATCTGGAGCGAGGCCAGGCTACGGATGTCTTTTGGCACATCGACAAGCATGTTGCTGGGCACTTTCAGAGACTTGATTCGGGTCATGGAGCGAAGCGAGCCTTCGGGCAGCAGCCTCAGGTACGTGCAGGACAGGTCGAGCTCGGAGAGCTGAGAGCACGCCGCCAGTCTAAGAGTCGACTTGGCCAGATGGTTGTATTCCAGAACCAAAATCCGGAGTGTCGGAATGGCACAGACTGTGTCCAACAGGCCCTTCTTTATCCACGTCTCCACGTAATTCATCCTCAGATGAATGAGTGAGTCCAAGCTCTGTAGGACGGTTCGGAGGTTCTCCAATGGAATCAAAGGTTCGTTGAAAAACAGCTGGACGACGCTGCTCAGAAACGTCCGGTTGGTCACATCCCACCTCAGACCAGAATCTCCTCCGCTCGTAGAAAGATTGATGGTCTTCAGGCGAGGGAATGTCGGCGATGTGATCCCAAACGATTCCAGGTGCCGAAGGGCAGACAAATCCAATGTCTCCAAGACGGAGGACTCGATCAGCGGGAGGTCGCTCGTCTGGAACAAAGAAACACACAATGACACTAATTAGAAAAGGCACAAAACAGCTACAACGAGACATGACAACAAAGAAGGAAGACAGAAAAATGTTGGAAAGATAAAGAAAGAAGCACCTAAATAGACATTGTGCCTTGAGGACGATACCTGGAAGGAGGTGAACAGGTTCGAACTGAGTTCCAGATTCTGGACGCCGGGCAGCAGCAGGACCGGCTGAATGTCTTGGACCTGTCGCAGCAGGTTGGAGCCCAGCAGCACCGTGCGAAGCGACGTCAGGTGGTGGAAGGCGGCGGGGTGGATGAACTGGATCTTGTTGGAGTTCAGGCTGAGTTGGCTCAGGTTGGACAGACCCTGGAACATGTTTTCCGTCAGGTTGCAGAGGAGGTTCCCGGACATATCAAGCATTTCTAACGACATCTGGTGGAGGAACGAGCCTTCGTCTACCCGAGTGATACGGTTGTAGGACAGAAGCAGGCGTCTCAGCCCCCACAGGGAGCTGAAGTCATGCAGGCCGACGCTCGACAGCAGGTTGTGGCCGAACCAGATGGAGGTGGCGCCTTGGGGGAGATCGGTTGGGACAGACAGAAGCTCTTGGTTCGCACAGTCGACCAGTACCTTATCCAGAGGACTCGAACCGTGATACATGCTGCAGTTAGTCAGAAAGTACGTCTGCGACAAACCAGCGAGGAGCAGCAGGCACATGATGAACAAGAGACCCTTTGGGAGGAAACATGACGATGTCGCCATGGTTGAAGAAACATCTGCACACAATGAAACACAACCAAACACACCATCACCGAGGATATATATACAATATGTACAGTTCAGACACTATCATTCACAAAGCAATCACTCAAACCACAAAACCACAGCTCGTCAGTCCCTACAGTTAAAAGGTCTGAAGATTTAAAGAACCTCATCAGAATCTACTCAAATCTCCGACTCCAAGTAGAACTGTAGTAATTTCTGGTTTGACCTTCCCCATTCACTCTCACACCAGACGACTGCACCCCCCCACCGGAACCTCTGCCGACGCTTGCACAGAGGGAACCCCTCCCCCGCCCAAGATCACAGCAGCCAAGGTGTGCGGAGAGCTGAGGAGGCTACGCCCCAGCGAGGGGGCAATCTACTCGAATCTACTCAAAATCATTCAAAACTCCAAAAAATAACAACTTCTTTAAATGACACTTCAGGGTCCCAAATTGACTTTATTGGTACCTGATTTTTGTGCAGCAGGAGAGTGCACCTGGCAGTACATACAGATACTTTAAAAATGCAGGACAGTAAAAAACAGTAGAAACGCAGACATAGATGGGCACTGACAGGTTAACAAGTGAAATGAATAAATGAATAAAAGTAACCACTAAAATGCCACTATAAAGACTTGTTGAAAACATGATTAAAAAAGGGAAAATAAAAAGCTAAAAAGGTTGAACTTCATTAAGTAATAAAACCAAAGAGTAAAGTGCATTTCAGACTCATTTAGAAAAGAAGTGGCAGCAAGAACAAAGCTGCCCTTGGAGCGGCTCGTTTAACGTTTTGGGACTTTGAAGTTTAAGTTTAACTTCGAGTCAATGATAGTCCCCAGATATTTCCAGATAGCACCCCCTCCCCCCAACACACGCACACACACACACACACACACACACACACACACACACACACACACACACACACACACACACACACACACACACACACACACACACACACACACACACACACACACACACACGCACATGACATAAAACAGAAAACCTACAATAGATACAAAAGACCCCTAAGACACAGCCAAAATATACCAAATATACACCAACTACACAAAAAAATACCAAATATACACCAAAAATATACCAAATATCCACCAACTATACACCAAAAAATAAATAAAAATGCTGCACAAATACACCCAAAATACCCAAAATATACAAATGAAAAGATGAAAATGCAAACAAACTCAGAAAACACGAAAGCTACAAAAAAAGACTCAAAGAAGACAAACACAAAACATACATATAGAACGCATACAAAAAAAACCTGAAACAGAAAAACCCACCGAAAAAACACAAGAAACAGAAAACACAAAGTTTACCGATGTGGCGTGTCCACCTTGTGTGCTGATGCTGTGGGTGTGTGTGTGTGTGTGTGTGTGTGTGTGTGTGTGTGTGTGTGTGTGTGTGTGTGTGTGTGTGTGTCACTGAACAGCCACCTCATTATCCTGGTTGACAGAAAAAGACAGTAGCATCCTTCACTTCTGCTTTTCAGGCTTTTCACTTCCTGTTTGTCCTGCTCGATGTCAGATCGTCAGATAAGACAAGAAGCTGCTGGTTTGCTCTGAGCTGCTGTGTGAAGGTTCAACCTGCACCCCCCCACCGGCACCTCTGCCGACGCCTGCACAGAGGGAACCCCTCCCCCGCCCAAGGTCACTGCAGCCCAGGTGTGCGGAGAGCTGAGGAGGCTACGCCCCAGCGAGGTGGCAAGTCCTGATGGTGCGTCCCTGCGACTGCTGAAGGCCTGTGAGACGGAGCTGGGAGACCCTCTACAGCACATCTTCAACGGGAGCCTGGAGCAGGGGAGGATCCCCCAGCTGTGGAAAACCTCCTGCATCGTCCCAGTCCCAAAGAAGCCATGACCTGAAGAGCTGAACGACTACAGACCGGTTAACGTCACACGTGATGAAGACCATGGAGCGGCTGCAGCTACACCACCTGAGACCACAGGTCCGTCATTCTGCTGACCCTCTGCAGTTTGCATACCAGGAGAAGGTTGGAGTGGAGGACGCCATCGTCTACATGTTGCATCGATCCCCCTCCCACCTCGACAGGCGCAGTGGTGCTGTGAGAATCACATTCTTGGACGTCTCAAGCACCTTCAACACCATTCAGTCCCTGCTTCTGGGACACAAACTAACGGAGATGGGGGTGGGTACACACCTGGTGGCATGGATAATGGACTGACAGACGGACCCCAGTCTGGGGGACTGCATGTCCGACACTGTGGTCAGCAGCACTGGAGCGCCACAGGGGACTGTGCTTGCTCCGGTCCTGTTCACCCTTTACACATCCGACTTCATATACAACTCGGAGTCCTGCCACGTGCACAAGTTTGCTGACGACACTGCGATTGTGGGGTTTATAAGCGGTGGGTAGGAGGAGGAGGACAGGAAAGTGATCCAACTCTAAACGAGACAGGAAGCCAGTGGAGTGAGGCTAATACTGGGGCGATGTGCTCTCGTTTCTTTGTCCCTGTTAAAAGTCGGGCGGCAGCATTTTGTAAGACCGATGTAGGTGAAGGTGCGGTAGTCCAGTTTCGATGTGATGAAGGTATGAACGACTCTCTCAAAGTTCTTCTGTTAGAGATACAGCTTCACTTTGGCCAACAGCCTCGACTGAAAGACACCAGTTTTTAGAACGGAATTGATTTGTCCGTCCAGTTCGAAGCCACTATCGAGAGTCACCCCCAGATCGTTTGAGAAGGGTCGATTACATGATTGTAGAGGACCTAGAGCAGTGGTGTAGTCAGCAAGTGGATCTGGCTGGCTGAAGACAATAATCTCAGTTTTTGATTCATTTAGGGACAGAAAATGTATTTCCAGCCAAGATTTTACATCCTTTAAGCAGTTGAGTAGCGGCTGACATGAACCTGCAGAATTGGGCCTAATTGGGAGGTAGATGTGTACATCGTCAGCCAAACAGTGAAAACAGATTTTATGTTTATTGAAAATGGACCCCAGGGGTAACATGTATAGGGAAAAGGGTAAAGGGCTTAAAATAGATCCCTGTGGGACCCCGCAGGAGAGTGGGGCAGCCGAAGAGGAGAAGTCACCGAGCTGAACAGAAAAGCTTCTATTTTTACGGTAAGACTGAAACCTTTGAGTCCCACTCAGACGAGATGAAAGAATATCATGATGGACTGTATCAAAGGCAGCAGTCAGGTCTAAAAGCACTAAAACAACTGAGTGAGCTGCATCAGCAGGTAAGAGAAGGTCCTTAAAAACTCCTAAAAGGGAAGTTTCAGTACTGCAGCGGGGCTTAAAACCAGACTGAAACTTTTCATAAATGCCAAAATCATACAGTCACCCTCTAACAGTCACCCTCTAACAGTCACCCTCCAACAGTCACCCTCTAACAGTCACCCTCCAACAGTCACCCTCTAACAGTCACCCTCAAACATTCACCCTCTAACAGTCACCCTCTAACAGTCACCCTCTAACAGTCACCCTCCAACAGTCACCTTCTAACAATCACCTTCTAACAGTCACCCTCTAACAGTCACCCTCCAACAGTCACCCTCTAACAGTCACCCTCCAACAGTCACCCTCCAACAGTCACCCTCTAACAGTCACCCTCAAACATTCACCCTCTAACAGTCACCCTCTAACAGTCACCCTCCAACAGTCACCTTCTAACAATCACCTTCTAACAGTCACCCTCTAACAGTCACCCTCCAACAGTCACCCTCTAACAATCACCCTCTAACAATCACCCTTGAACAATCACCCTCTAACAATCACCCTCCAATTGTCACCCTCTAACAGTCACCCTCTAACAGTCACCCTCAAACATTCACCCTCCAACAGTCACCCTCTAACAATCACCCTTGAACAATCACCCTCTAACAGTCACCCTCTAACAATCACCCTCCAATTGTCACCCTCTAACGGTCACCCTCTAACAATCACCCTCTAACAGTCACCCTCTAACAGTCACCCTCTAACTATCACCCTCTAACAATCACCCTCTAACAGTCACCCTCTAACAATCACCCTCCAATTGTCACCCTCTAACAGTCACCCTCTAACTATCACCCTCTAACAGTCAGATTCAGTGTTTGTTTGTTATGTTGTATTTTTGTTTTTAAATCTGTGCGTTGTTTACAGTTTACATGTTTACATTTTCACCGTGTTAAGGATGTGTGTGTGTGTGTGTGTGTGTGTGTGTGTGTGTGTGTGTGTGTGTGTGTGTGTGTGTGTGTGTGTGTGTGTGTGTGTGTGTGTGTGTGAGATATAAACTACTCAAACTAATCCAACCCTTTGTCATGTACGGTGTCGGTTTGAGGAGTTCAACCAATCACAGAGTGAAACGTTGCTGCCACCTTTAGGAACAAAAGATGAACTGCAGCAAACCAAAAGTATTGTTGGAGTTAAAACATTAGTTTAAAGAGAAAGACGTGAAGAGGAAGGATTAAATATGTTCACACTTCTTCCTGCTGCCTCGTGAAGACAGACTCTGTGTTATTCTACATCTGGTTTGGTCATCTGGATGGTTATTCTTTTTCTCTTTGTTTGTTTCTTTACGTTACTTTTTTTTACATGTTCGAAATTTAGATAGATGGATAAATAAACTGATAAATAGATCAATAAATCAGTGTTTTTTTACTTAATTTTTCAGGTTCGTTAATGTGCCACATGTGAACCCTGAAGAAACTTTGAAAAACATTTTAAGAAGTGACGTCTTGATGCAAAGTTCATGTACAGAAAGCAGTTTTATGAGAGGAAACTAAAATAAAACCATGAGAAGATTGTTTATTGAGAGAAGACGTTCTGTGTAATGAGGTGTAGTTCTGCAATGTGATCACCAGGGGGCAGGCTGCAGCTGCAGATGCAGCTCATAGGAAAATACTTTGATCTGTTCATCCAGTCATCGTGTGTTCAGGATCAAACACAACTGAACTCGTTTCCTGTTCATGATTTCACTTTAATCCAGTGTGAGCGCTTCACATGTTCTGCCAACCAAGTCACATCCGCTCTCCTGACCGAGTCACGTCCGCTCTACTGACGAGTCACATCCGCTCTACTGACCAAGTCACATCTGCTCTGCCAACCAAGTCACATCCGCTCTCCTGACCGAGTCACGTCCGCTCTACTGACGAGTCACATCCGCTCTACTGACCGAGTCACGTCCGCTCTACTGATGAGTCACATCCGCTCTACTGACCAAGTCACATCTGCTCTGCCAACCAAGTCACATCTGCTCTATTGACCAAGTCCCATCTGCTCTGCCAACCAAGTCACATCCGCTCTACTGACCGAGTCACGTCCGCTCTACTGACCGAGTCACATCCGCTCTACTGACCGAGTCACGTCCGCTCTACTAACCAAGTCACATCTGCTCTGCCAACCAAGTCACATCCGCTCTACTGATCGAGTCACGTCCGCTCTACTGACCGAGTCACATCCGCTCTACTGACCAAGTCACATCTGCTCTGCCAACCAAGTCACATCCGCTCTACTGACCGAGTCACATCCGCTCTACTGACCAAGTCACATCTGCTCTGCCAACCAAGTCACATCCGCTCTCCTGACCGAGTCACGTCCGCTCTACTGACGAGTCACATCCGCTCTACTGACCAAGTCACATCTGCTCTGCCAACCAAGTCACATCCGCTCTCCTGACCGAGTCACGTCCGCTCTACTGACGAGTCACATCCGCTCTACTGACCAAGTCACATCTGCTCTGCCAACCAAGTCATATCCGCTCTACTGACCAAGTCACATCTGCTCTGCCAACCAAGTCACATCCGCTCTACTGACCTAGTCACGTCTGCTCTACTGACCGAGTCACATCCGCTCTACTGACCGAGTCACGTCCGCTCTACGAACCAAGTCACATCTGCTCTGCCAACCAAGTCACATCCGCTCTACTGATCGAGTCACGTCCGCTCTACTGACGAGTCACATCCGCTCTACTGACCGAGTCACGTCCGCTCTACTGATGAGTCACATCCGCTCTACTGACCAAGTCACATCTGCTCTGCCAACCAAGTCACATCTGCTCTATTGACCAAGTCCCATCTGCTCTGCCAACCAAGTCACATCCGCTCTACTGACCGAGTCACGTCCGCTCTACTGACTGAGTCACATCCGCTCTACTGACCGAGTCACATCCGCTCTACTGACCGAGTCACGTCCGCTCTACTAACCAAGTCACATCTGCTCTGCCAACCAAGTCACATCCGCTCTACTGATCGAGTCACGTCCGCTCTACTGACCGAGTCACATCCGCTCTACTGACCAAGTCACATCTGCTCTGCCAACCAAGTCACATCCGCTCTACTGACCGAGTCACATCCGCTCTACTGACCAAGTCACATCTGCTCTGCCAACCAAGTCACATCCGCTCTCCTGACCGAGTCACGTCCGCTCTATTGACGAGTCACATCCGCTCTACTGACCAAGTCACATCTGCTCTGCCAACCAAGTCACATCCGCTCTCCTGACCGAGTCACGTCCGCTCTACTGACGAGTCACATCCGCTCTACTGACCAAGTCACATCTGCTCTGCCAACCAAGTCATATCCGCTCTACTGACCAAGTCACATCTGCTCTGCCAACCAAGTCACATCCGCTCTACTGACCTAGTCACGTCTGCTCTACTGACCGAGTCACGTCCGCTCTACTGACCGAGTCACATCCGCTCTACTGACCAAGTCACATCTGCTCTGCCAACCAAGTCACATCCGCTCTACTGACCGAGTCACATCCGCTCTACTGACCAAGTCACATCTGCTCTGCCAACCAAGTCACATCCGCTCTACTGACCAAGTCACATCTGCTCTGCCAACCAAGTCACATCCGCTCTACTGACCAAGTCACGTCTGCTCTGCCAACCAAGTCACATCCACTCTACTAACCGAGTCACAGCCGCTCTACCGACTGCGTCACAGCCGCTCTACCAACCAAGTTATAGGGGCTTTACCGACCGAGTCACAACCGCTCTACCAACCAGGCCACATCCAGTCAACTGATGGGGCTTGGTTGCTCTACCGACCGAATCATAGCTGCTCTACCAACCGAGTCATAGCCGCTCCACCAACAGAGTCATAGCCGCTCAACTGATGGAGCTTCCGCCACTCTACCAACTGAGTCACAGCCGCTCTACCAACTGAATCTTCTGAACGGTGGAGTTACAACTCCGTGTTGGAGATCAGCTCAAATGATTGATATTACAAAACATCAACAGGTGAGGTTCTTGTTGTGATCGAGTTTAAAAAATGAGCCACCTGTGTCTACTGGCCTCAGCTCACTGAGAGGTACCAGGAAAGTACCTGGTATCAGGTACTAACACGTAGTGGAAAAGTGTCGAGGGCGAGTCCAGTAGGGTCAAGTAGGGTCAAGTAGGGTCAAGTAGGGTCAAGTGGGAACTGTGGAAAAATACCACAGGAAGACTGGAGGCTCAGTTAACTGAAGTAAACCTGCTGCAGTTTGAGAATCTGTGTTTGTTCGCCACAACACACACACACACACACACACACACACACACACACACACACACACACACACACACACACACACACACACACACACACACACACACACACACACACACACACACACACACACACACACACACACACACACACACACACACACATCCTTAACACAGTGAAAATGTAAACATGTAAACACAATGTAAACAACTCACAGATTTAAAAACAAAAATACAACATAACCAACAAACACTGAAATAAATGAAACGTTTACAAAGAGGAACAAAATGACACAAACAACAACAACCAGAACAAGAAAGCAGAAAACATCCAAAACAATCACAAAAAATCAACACCAAGAGAAAGAAAATCACAACAAAGAGATGCGACGACTCCACATTGAGAAAAGAACGGACAGAAGCGAAGCAACTGAAAACTCACAAATAAACAAAGAGACAGAAAAACTAACAAACACAAACAGAGAAGTTGACAAACGTCCAGAAAACTTCACACAGCGAAGCTTCTCTCTGCTCCCCGCCTCGTCTCCATCATCACCCCCGTCTCCCAGTGAGCTGCGCTCCGTCGCCATAGCAACCGGTCACCACGGCGACGAGACACAGCCAGCATCTCGTCTCCATCGGAGTCAGTGGAAGGAGGAAGAGCGAAGGCGAGGTGTGGCGAGGAGAGAGAGAGAGAGAGAGAGAGAGAGAGAGAGAGAGAGAGAGAGAGAGAGGGAGAGCACAAAAATACCACATGTAAACACAAACTACAGCGTCCAGTCGCTCGGCTCCACCCTCCCGACGGTTTTCTGCTCCTCCGCCTCTGGAGAGGAAACTTCTTCAGTGTCGACACGGCAGGAGAGCAGCCAGTGACCCCGACGCCAAAACACCGTCAACAGCACGAGACCGGCAGCGACGCCGCGGCGCCATCGCAGGGTGAGTCCCAGCGTCCCCCACTCAACTCACTTTGATTTATAACAGAGTCGTCAGAAGAATCAGCAAGTACAGGATGGAAAACTCTGTGTTAACAGAGCAGGAGAAACCTGCAGAACCAGACTCAGAGGAGGTGAAATCTGCAGATCCAGACTTGGAAGAGGAGAAACCTGTAGATCCAGACTAAAAGGAATAGAAACCTGCAGAACCAGACTCAGAGGAGGAGAAACCTGCTGATCCAGACTCAAAGGAATAGAAACCTGTAGAACCAGACTCAGAGGAGGAGAAACCTGCTGATCCAGACTCAAAGGAATAGAAACCTGTAGATCCAGACTAAAAGGAATAGAAACCTGCAGAACCAGACTCAGAGGAGGAGAAACCTGTAGATCCAGACTAAAAGGAATAGAAACCTGCAGAACCAGACTCAGAGGAGGAGAAACCTGCTGATCCAGACTCAAAGGAATAGAAACCTGTAGATCCAGACTAAAAGGAATAGAAACCTGCAGAACCAGACTCAGAGGAGGAGAAACCTGTTGATCCAGACTCAAAGGAATAGAAACCTTCAGAACCAGACTCAGAGGAGGAGAAACCTGAAAAACAAGGCTCAGAGGAGAAACCTGCAGATCCAGACTCAGAGGAGGAGAAACCTGCAAAACCAGGCTCAGATTAGAAACCTGCAGATCCAGACTCAGAGGAGAAGAAACCTGCAGAACCAGACTTAAAGGAGGAGAAACCTGCAGAACCAGGCTCAAAGGAACAGAAACCTGCAAAACCAGGCTCAGAGGAGAAACCTGCAGATCCAGACTCAGAGGAGAAGAAACCTGCAGATCCAAACTCAGAGGAGGAGAAACCTGCAGATCCAGACTCAGAGGAGAAGAAACCTGCAGAACCAGACTCAGAGGAGGAGAAAACCTGCAGAACCAGACTCAGAGAAGAAGAAACCTGCAGAACCAGACTCAGAGGAGGAGAAAACCTGCAGAACCAGGCTCAAAGGAACAAAAACCTGCAAAACCAGGCTCACACGAGGAGAAACCTGCAGAACCAGACTTAAAGGAGGAGAAACCTGCAGATCCAGACTCAGAGGAGAAAAAACCTGAAGAACCAGACTCAGTGGAAGAGAAACCATGCAGATCCAGACACAGAGGAATAGAAACCTGCAGAACCAGACTCAACGGAGGAGACTTTATGCCACAGAAGCTCTTTAGCATGTAGCAAGTAGCATGTAGCATCATTCGAGTTACAAGCTGAGCGGTTAAGCTACTGAGCAACATCGGCTTAACTGCTGGTGATGAAGTTGCTGGTGATGAAGTTGCTGGTGATGAAGTTGCTGGTGATGAAGTTGCTGTTGTTGTACAAACTATCTTTCTCCTCTTGATCTTTTGTCAGAATATAATTTATAATCTGTCTTACTTTTATCATTCTCATTAACGTCACTTCACTTCACAGCAAAGTCAAACAAGTGAACCTGTTTCTGACTGAGCATCAACAATCCAACACCCTGAGCTAATGATAGCCCTGTGCTAATGATAGCCCTGTGCTAATGATAGCACTGTGCTAATGTAACCCTCAATGCTAATATCACCCCGATGTCAACGTTGGGCCTGTGCTAACATTACCCCAGATGCTAGCATTACCCCTGTTCTAATAATAGCGCTGTTCTAATGTTACCCCTAATGCTAATTTTACCACCAATGCTAGCATTAGCCCTGTGCTAATATCATCCCTGATGCTAGCATTAGCCTTGTGCTAACGTCACCCCTGATGCTAGCATTAGCCCTGTGCAAACATTACCCCTGATGCTAGAATTAGCCTTGTGCTAACGTTACCCCTGATGCTAGCATTAGCTTTGTGCTAACTTTTCTGACACTTCCTGTTAAAACCCACCGACTCTGAAGGACGTCTGAAGCTTGATTGAAGCAGGTGATCTGCTTCACCTGACGATCCGCCCACATCAGCAGCTTCCTCTCAGGTGGAGCAAGGTGGGTAGGGCTTGAGCATGAGCGGGCGGGGCTTAACTCCCTCTTCAAATCAAGGTCCCAAATTGACACCTGGAAAAAAGGAAGACAAAAGCATTTTACAAAAACTCCATCCAGCTCAGCTTTGTCATTCTCATTAATATTAAAGAAACTCCAAACCACGGACATCACTCGTCCTCTCTCGTAGCTGACGTAGCTGATGGGTGACGTCACATAAAGCTCGCTGGCTCATATCTGCGAACTTTAACGAGTACAATTACCCAGTACTTGTATTGGAATCAGTATCGGTGCATCTCCATATCAAAGTACAATCAGATTGAAGGTCTTTGGAGTAAATCTGAGTTTGACATATTGGTTTCATCAGCATACAATCATACTGGAAACGCAGAGTGGCGCTCAGGAGAGTGATTTGTGAAAACAGCGCCACCTCTCTGGAGCGCCTCGTCACTGCAGCTGTTCTTTTCCCACTTCCTGTGAGAAGTTGGCATTTTCTCCTCGTGCACGCGTGGTTGTTCTGGAGATGCTGAGGCTCGTTTCCTTGACAACGTCTCCAGTGAAAATGAATCATGTTTTAGGTTTACGATCGTGAAAAGTTTCAAGTTTCCATGGAAGGGCGTCTGGACATTTTCAAATAGATTCATTTTCCCTCGTTTCCACGGAGGCGGAGGCGGTTTTCTCTTTTCGATCAGTATTTTGCTTCGTGAAGTCATTTTTCTGTAAATGGACGGATGGAAATCATAGATCATTGATCTAGTTTAGATCGTTTCCTGTTCCACCATCTTTCTGTTCTTTATCTCTTCATTACTCTAATCTCCTCACCTTGATTTCATTGTTGTGTTATTTTACTGGTTTTGAATGATTCCATGTGGTCACTTTGTGTAAATCATTGTCATGTTATATAATCTTTGGCTCCCATCGTCTCACACGTTTCCTTCCACCCCTGTTGGGATTGTTTCCATCTCCTGCTGCGACTCTATTTCCGTCCCAGTGGAGTGTGGACATCACAGCCGGACTGACGGGACCTAAATATAAGTTGAAGCAGGTCAGAGAGAAAAACCTCAGATCTCCTGACTGCTGCTGCTGAAACGATTGATGGCGTCACGTCGACTCTACTGATGATCTTGCATCGTTTAACGCTTCATCTTCGTAGAGCAGCAGCTCTGGAAGTCGTTTATCAATCAGACTTTTTCTGTCTATAAAGAAGCAGCTTGGTGTTTCTCTTCAGCCGCCGTTTGTGTCGGGATGGTACGGGGCGGGATGGTTGTCGTGCGGCTGCACTGACAAAAGTTGTGGATGGTACGGAAAAAAACATAACCACCGGCTGCATTTTCTGTCACCCCTCCATTGAGGTACTGAGCAGTGAGGAATGGGTCTGCGAGGAGGAGCGGCAATGCAGCCGTCTGCTGATTGGTCAGTGACGATCGTCACTCTGGACTTGCCTGCTATATTTATATATCCCATGGGCCGTAAACCCCCCTGTTGTTGTTTACATACATCGCTTTGCGCTCATTAGTTGTTTTGTTGACTTGGTTTATTGTAATGTCGGCGCTCCACAGTGTTGGGACCCACCACCGCTCACAACGAAGCAACAGGCTATAAAACGGGGGGGGGGGGGGGGGGGGGTCCTCCTGCGACTCTAAGGAGGACCACAACCCCAGGTTTGGAACCAATAGAAACTCAGCAGTGAAGGCAGAGTTTGTTGCCTCCAGCCAGTCGTTGGTGGAACCGACCCGAACACCGCAGGTGTCCGAAATACAAACTTGGATGAAACCCTTCCAACTACCGCTCTGGGGCTCTTCTCACCCGAGCAGCTCAGAGACATACGGTTCTGCTGCATCGGAAAAGGGAAAAAGGGGAGTGCAAAGTAACTCCAAGTCGTATTAAAACGCTGATCGTAACAGATCAGCTCTGCAAGGAGACACCAAGGGGCACGAAGACCCACAAGGACCAGATTGTAACTTGCTGGTCAAGTGAAGAAAGCCGTGGAAAGTACTTCTACTTTTTCTTCTGTTTTTGGGATCCTCAGAACGCAGCGAGCGGCTCTCCTCACCGCCGCACAGCCCCCCACTGCAGCTGAACATAAGACCCCACAGTTCTGGTTAGGAAAGCCGAATCCAGACCCGGTAACGGACAAGTAACTGCGGCCTCATGAGGTCCACACAGCACCGAACGGTGCTGATCGTCTAGTCCAACAAAGTAAGAGGCCTAGCGTCTGGGCAGTGCAGATAAATTAGCCTGAAGTTAATATGAAATGTTTTACTGTGTCATGATGAGGCTGCAACGAAGTTGCCGTCTACTCTGTGTACGCACGAGTACGAAACTCTGTTTCTTCACCTCAGACACCGGAGAGCCGGGTGAGCTCCAAAAGCCACTCGGACCTCTGTGTGAAGGTATCAGAACGCACATCTTACTTGTCAGAACCCTCTTTCTTTCTTCTCTCTTTCATTAAAGTCGACTTCAGGCACGCGTCCCGCGCTCAGTAATCGAGAAAACATAGAAGCGCTCACAGAAGTAGCAACCAAACTGCTACATTTAGCTGTCGTATCTCCGTTGGGTCACCGGAGTTTCACTACAAGTGCCAACATCCAGTCAAAACTTGGGCCTAACCCCCCCCCCCCAAACGAGACTGATATTTTGGTATTAGCTTTGTCCAGATTCTCTGGTGGTGCCCCTTTTTTTATTAATGAATAGCGAACCAATTTATTAAAATTAAAAAACTATTTCAATAAACTATTTTTGACAATTTATTAACTTTTGGTAATTACTCAATTACTTTAGGAGTTGTTAATGAGTAAACGACAGTTTACTCCTATTAATAATTACAATTTTTCATAAAATTACTCCTAGTGATTTATTACTTTAAGTAATCTTTTAATTACAGTATTTTAATGCCAATAACCATAAATCCCAACAATAGCATCGAGGTCTTCCGACGAGGTGCAGAGTAACAGGAGGAGGAGCTTCAGCAGGAGCTGGACGCTGCTGTTCACAAGGAGATATTAACTTTTACCTACAAAAATAAAAAAGGTTAAATTACTTCTCCATTTTGAAAATTTCGACAATAATGTCAATCCAACCTTGCAGAGAAGGTGGAGCTGAAGTTAGACACTTTTTTGTAATATTTTTCTTGCTTGCTGCCAGAGAATCACTTCTCTGTTCCAAATTATTAGCATTTCCCAAATACACATTTTCAAAGGTAAATGGTAAATCAATTCCAAGCACAGAGTTTAGAGTCCTATGAACCTCTTTCCAATATGTATTCAACTTAGGACAGGCTCAAAATACATGGTAACGGTTCGCTTCGTCTGAGCCACACCGTCTCCAACATGTTGGTGTGTATGAATACTTTCTCTGGAAGGGTCTGGAAGTATCTCACAACATTCTTCCAACAATGCTCTCGCCAGAACAAGGAATTAGATGAAGACCACTGAAACGACCAAATTTCTCTCCAATGTTCTTCAGAAATATCAATAGCAGCCTCCTTTTCCCCATTTCTGTTTTATATACAGTGTTTTGTGTTTGTCGGTAGTAAAAAAGCGTTATATAATCTCTTTTTTGGGTCAATAAACTGTGTGCTGATTTCAGTATTTTATAAAATGCCATGTCAGTCTGTGAAAAATTAGAAATTTTGCATTTTGAAGTGAAGCTGTGTCTTACTTGAAGATATCTGTAAAAATTGGTTTGTTTCCAAGTCATATTGGTTCTTAAGATCCTGGAAACTGAGAAAGTTATTATTTTTGGTAAATGACGAGTATGTTGCAAGGTCCTTTTTCCACGATTTAAAGGTGGAATTTACTTTATTAGGAGGGAAATCAGAATGAAATCAGAATGAAATGCACACCATCTGAATAAATTTACTATCTCCTGAGTTTTTGTTAAATCAATCACCTTATTCCAAATATTTAATGTAAAATGTACCCAACAGTCTCCAGGCTCTCCCATTCGGGACGGCAGTGCTCTGTCGCCAGTCGTTGCTGGCGGTGGGAATGTACTGATCATTTTAATCTCCAATTCTTTCCACTATGAACTGTAGTCATCGTTGCACCAGGAGAGGAGAGGAATTAACTGAGACGCATAGTAACAGTATCGTAGGCAAGGGAGGGCCATTCCCCCCGCTTCTTTTCATAATCGCATCGTGCTATGCCTAACACGTGGCTTCTTTCCCCGCCAGATTAACCGCGATATCTGTTTGTCCCAGTACCGAAATGGACTTTCGAGCACTTCAATTGGGAGTGTTCTAAAACAAGTACAGTAGTTTAGGGAACATTGACATCTTAATAGTATTTACTCTGGAGGTTAGACTCACAAAAGGCACCACCTATGTAAGTCTTCCTTAAGCTTCAATGACAATGGCTCATAATTTGTTTGATGAAGCTTTGCTAAATCTTTGGTCACGGACACACCGAGATACTTTATCGCCTGAGATTAACAATTTAAGTTTTAATCATTTTGTAAGATTGTTGGGGCTGTGATACTTAGTGTCATAACTTGTGTTTTTGGAATGTTGAGTTTGTAACCTGATAAGTTTCCAAATTCCTTTAAACAAAGTCATTAGGCCCTTGAATGATTCCTCTGGTTCCTCCAGGTAAACCAACACATCATCTGCAAACATTGCCACCTTGTGTTCAATACCTGGCACTGTAATTCCTTTGCGATGACCTTCGCCTTAACAATTGTCCAAGAGGTTCGATAAATATTGCACATAAAAGTGCTTCCTCTTTCCAACACCAACGAGTCTGTAAGGTCACCATTAACCTTTATCCGTGCCGTTGGTTTCGAGTACAGAGATTGAATCGCCTTTATAAAATTACTATGAAATGCCAATTCATCCATTACTTTGTAAAGATAAAGCCATCTTACGGAATCAAAGGCCTTTTCTGCATCGAGACCAACCATCAAGGTTATAAGTTTTCTTCCATATTGCATGATCAACAATATGTGTAGTCCTTCTTATGTTTTCCATTGTCTGTCTCTGTTTTACAAATTCTGTCTGGTCCAGATTGATGATGTCTGGTAATATGCTCTCCAGTCGACGTGCTAAAATGGAGGTAAACAGTTTATTAAGGACACTTAATTTCCACACTCCTTTTTGTCTTTATTTCCTTTTGGAATAACTGAAATGATAGCTTCACACCAGGAGGGTGGCGTCTCACCCAACTGTAAGACCCAATCAAAAGTCCTTATGATTAGCGGCGAGAGGCTTGTTTTCAGATGTTCATACCACTCTCCTGTGTACCCATCTGAACCAGGGGATTTCCCAGATTTAGGTCTTTGATTGTAATAGGCTTCACCAGCATTTTATTTTGGAAATCCTTAACTTTTGGGAGCTCCAGACTTTCCAGAAACACATTGATACTTTCCTCACTTGCAGCTGCAGACTGTGTATATAACCTGTGGTCAAATGTTTCAAAACATTCTTCAATTCTTTCCCTGGAGTCCTCAATTTGGCCGGTTGTTGGATTCTTAACCTTGTAAATTGTATTCCCCGTCTGTTGTTTGTGCAGCTTATAAGTCAGGATTTTTGCTGATTTTGCATCAATTTCATAATTTTTTTGGTTCAGAAATGTCTTTTTTTTTTGTATTTCCATAGTATAAATATCATCTATTTGCCTTTCTCTTCTTTTTATGTCCGATCTCATTTGAGTGTTAGTATTTTGACGATCTCTGGTTTGCAGTCTTTTTAACTTTTCCTGTAGATCTGTCAAATGTTTACCTCGGCATTTTTTCCATATATGCAGTAAGGGAAATAGGCTTTCCTCTGAGTACTGCTTTCAATGTGTCCCACAAGATTGTAGGTTTAATTGTGCCGTCATTATTAATTTCCATATATACTTTAATTTCATTTATAACTTTCTCAACTACCTTTGAGTCATTAAGAATGTATGACTTTATACTCCAATGAGTTTTCTTTAAGCTCCCCTGCAGGTCTATTAAGAGTTATTATTATGATCTGATTGATCAATTGTTGCAATTTGGGATTCTTTATCTTAAGCCTATCCAAGCTTAATACAAAAAAAATAATCTATCCTGGAGTAGATGGAATGTGGGACAGAAAAGTGTGTAATCTCTAGTCTGTGGATGCCTGTCTCTCCACACATCTATGATTCCCAACTTCTCCATTGGGGAATTCACCTTTATGAGCAGGGGATTTGATGGGTAGCTTTACCTCATGAGTCCAAATTTGGGTCAAGCCTGATGTTAAGCTCAGCCTTAAGGTCAAGCTCCTTAGGAAGTAGGCATCATCTCAAAAATCTTCTTATACAGTAGTCAATCGCTCGCTGGTGGGCCATACACATTTATCAGAGTTACTTCAATTCCTTCTAATTTACCAGTGATCGTACAAAAGCGGCCATTTTCATCTGCTGTCTCAGACTCATGTTCGTAGGTAAGCCCGCTGGATATAAGCGTGGCCACCCCTCTTTTGTGTGCAGCCTTACACGAGGAGGAAAATACATGCATGAAGTCCCGCCTCCTTAGCTTAGCGTGTTCAGAATCAGACATGTGAGTCTCCTGGAGAAAAGCTATTTGTGCTCTTTGTTCAATACCCCAAATACGTTCAAAGAAATAATTTTCAGTTCTCCGCTCTGCATTTGGTCTATTTTGTAAATACAAAAACAATCGTGTCTCTTTTCCAAACCATTTTCTTGCTACCCCTTCCAACGTAACGGTAAACATTAGAACACCGGTAACAATGTACAACCATTAATACTCTTTTAACTTCAAACCCACTTCCAAAGTGGAGGTCCCTTCTCTCTTGGACCTCATCGTCGAGGGATAGCCTCTTATGCCCGAAAGGCCTGGAGGGCCCTCTAACAGTTACAGTATCTCGATGTTCTTTCGTGTCTCCAAAGCGACGTGTTTGTTAGTTCGTATTCTGCATCCAAGCGTGAAATCACCTGTCCAGTTTGCTTGGTTGGACGTTTGCGTTCTCGGTTTGTTTCCTCCTAAATGATTGTAGCGTTTCCTTGTATCCCGGTGTGCGTCGTGCTGGCCGTGGTTGCCAGGTTTGCCGCTGCAGCCTCTCCACGATCTGTGCGTCTCACTCTGGCAACAGGCAAGCCCCTGTCCACCAGGTCCGACGATGCGTCCTCCATTGAGTCGCATGTTTTCGCCTCCTTGCTGAAGAAGACTCGCAGTCTCGCTGGGAATAAGGTCTGAAACCTTACATTGTCCTCTTTGAGAATTCTTCGTATCTCTCCATATTCCCTCCGTCTTGCCAGCACATCCGGGGCATAATCGGGATCCAACCTTTCCTTTGGCAGGCCAACTTCAATACTTCTTTATTACGATAGCTTTGGAATCTGACCACTGTCGATGTGGGCTTACCCTGTGCAGGGGGACGTGGGCTCAGGGCCCGGAGCACTCTCTCAATCTGTAAATCTTGAGTAGTGGGTTTTCTCAGATTCTCATGCAATAACTTCTCCACAAAGGGCAAGACCATAGATGGAGATTGCCCCTCAGCCATCTCGGGGATCCCATACTATGATGTTCTGTCTACGGGAGCGTCCTTCTAATTCTGAGTTTTTGCCGGCGCTGTCCTTGTTGCTCCATCATCACCTCTTCTGCCCCCTGCTCACGGGCTTCAGTCGTTGTAATCCGGTTTTCTGCATCGTCCAATCTTGACTTCGTGTTTGTAATCCCTTGCTTTAGATTGGCAAATTGCTTTTTAATGTCCTCGTGGAAATCTCTGATTTCTTTCAGGGTCAAAGGCAGCTTGTCCTCGCCTTGAACGTCCACACTGTCTGTGGCGTCTTGGCTCACTGCCGGAGCGCCGCTAGCATGTTCTTCATCCCCGGTGTTTCTTTCAACAGTTTGAGCCGCCTTCTTTGTCTTGTTCTTGGATGCCATTTCTTTTCCCCTTTCACTTTTTCAACTCGTTAATTATAAATGTACAACTTAAATTGACTTTCGGGGTTATATCAGATTAGTTAGTGGCCAGAGTGGAAGCGACTCCCCGCCTCCATCTTAACCGTACCTTCTGTGGTGGGACCACGCCTCAGAGTTGGGTCCGGGTGCACTTTACCGTACCGTACCCTCCGTTCCCCGGCCCGGCCCCACCCCGCCCCGCCCTGCTCGGGCACATACTGCAGTGGAACCACGGCTTTTGATTTCTTTCCAACGACGACACGTCAGCATTCTGACACTCTTAAACACAACGAACAATATTGAAATGTAGACTGTGGTGTGAGTGAGGCGCTGGATGAACCAGATAAACCAGGGAACCTCAGGTTCTGGTTTCACTGACAAGAATCAACCTACTCCACCTCTCTCCACCTGCTGAGATGGCTTATTGACAAGCTGTCAGGCGTCGCCGTGGCAACAATCACTTTCCCTCCTTAGATGGAGCGTCCAGCCTTCAGACAGGAGACATTAAAGATCGATGATGTCATGACTCATAGTCCCTCACGTGGACTCAAAACAATAATGAGAGAGAGAGAGAGAGAGAGAGAGAGAGAGAGAGAGAGAGAGAGAGAGAGAGAGAGGAGAGAGAGAGAGAGAGAGAGAGAGAGAGAGAGAGAGAGAGAGAACACCAGGTGAAGAGATAAAGTTAGAGGGACAGTCATCAAGTGGAGAAAAAAAGATATTGAGATAAAAACAAATTGACAAGAGACACAAAGAGACAGAAAGATATAAAACAAATGAAAACACACCACCAACACATGACTAATATCACCACACACACACACACACACACACACACACACACACACACACACACACACACACACACACACACACACACACACACACACACATACACACACACAAATACACACAGCTGTGAAACAGATTGTAGCCCAGCTTCACTCCACCACCTACGTGTGTGTGTGTGTGTGTGTGTGTGTGTGTGTGTGTGTGTGTGTGTGTGTGTGTGTGTGTGTGTGTGTGTGTGTGTGTGTGTGTGTGTGTGTGTGTGTGTGTGTGTGTGTGTGTGTGTGTGTGTGCGTGTGTGTGTGTGTGTTAGATCAGCTGATATTTCAGCTGTGACAATGTGTGAAGATGCTTCACATTCACTGTAAGGTTGAGGTGTAGAAGAAAAGACAACACTCACACACACACACACACACACACACACACACACACACACACACACACACACACGCACACACACGCACACACACACACACACACACACACACACACACACACACACACGCACACACACACACACACACAGACACACACACGCACACACACACACACACACACACACACACACACACACACACACACACACACACACACACACATTGCACAGCCCTGAGTGTGAGTTTCTAATGAACCTACATCAGCAGGTGATAGTGATGAACTCTGAGTGTGAAGGTGTAAATATCAGATGTCTGTCTGCACATTACATAGCACACACACACACACACACACACACACACACACACACACACACACACACACACACACACACACACACACACACACACACACACACACACACCTCGAGTTGTTGAGCTGAAATCAGATTGAAACGTTTGTACAGCTTTTCTTCTTTGATTCAGACCTTTTTCATTCATAACTTTTAAATCTTTGATTCTTTGACTCTCTCACTCATTGAATCTCTAATTCTTAAACTTTCTGACTTTTTGAGTCTTTGACTATCTGATTATTTTCATATTTAACTCACTGACTCTTTGTATACTTACCTTTCTGATTCTTTAATGTTTTTGACTCCAACACTTTGACTATTTGACACTTTAATTCTTTGGTTCTTTAACAGATTTATTCACTGCTGATTTGACTCTGAATCTTTTATTCTTTGATTCTCTAAATCATTGACTGTGTCTCTTTTAACTCTTCGTCTCTCTGACCCTGTGACTGAAATTCTGACTCTTTGACTCTCAGACTCTTCTTCTCTGCCTCTTTGACTCTCTGGATCTTTGACTATTTCATTTTTGAATCTTATTCCTGGAATCTCAGCATCTACGACTCTGTCACGTTTCCATTTTCTGTCTCTCTGACTCCACCTCTTGGATCATCTTTTTGACTCTCATAGTCTTTGAGTCTGAGTCTATAAATTAGAGAACTCTATAATCCTGGTAGGATTACCTGGTGAAACAGGAAGTGATGCGATTACCAGGTGATACAGGAAGTGATGCAATTACCAGGTGATACAGGAAGTGATGCCATTACCAGGTGAAACAGGAAGTGATGCGATTACCAGGTGAAACAGGAAGTGATGCGATAACCAGGTGAAACAGGAAGTGATGCGATTACCAGGTGAAACAGGAAGTAGGTGATACAGGAAGTGATGCAATTATCAGGTGAAACAGGAAGTGATGTGATTACCAGGTGAAACAGGAAGTGATGTGATTACCAGGTGACACAGGAAGTGATGTGATTACCAGGTGAAACAGGAAGTGATGTGATTACCAGGTGATACAGGAAGTGATGTGATTACCAGGTGATACAGGAAGTGATGTGATTACTGTGACATCACAGTAGGAGGTCCATTGTTATCATACTGATGACCGCAGTGAAGCCATTACCATGGTAACAGTCACTTCAGCAGTTAAATTTCTATGTCAGAAATAGAACATTATTTCTCTAAGTTTCTCGTGTTTACTGACTGAACTCAAACAATTTTCACCCCAATATGGACGAGAGAAAATTTAGACTTCTATTTTCTGCTTTGCATTTTCAAATCCATCAGTTTGAAGGATTCCTCTCACTGGTTGTTTCCTCGCACCGTCCCGAGACATGACGTTCCATTCCCGTCAGCGTGAAACTTTTAAACAGGCTCAGTTGTTTGTTTTCAATTATTCTGTGTGTGTGTGTGTGTCTGTGTGTGTGTGTGTGTGTGTGATGAGCAGTAAACTGATTGCATGAATAAAACACCGTCGTTTTGCTTCTGTCACATCCAAACTGGAGACTCTGGAAATAACATCACACACTAATTGAATTCTGTCGAGCATGAAGGAACACACACACACACACACACACACACACACACACACACACACACACACACACACACACACACACACACACACACACACACACACACACACACACACACACACACACACACACACACACACACACACACACAGAATAATCCATTCATTTCCTGCAGACTCACGGAAACTTGTCTCTTCATTTTAAATTAATCTGATTAAGGACATTCAAACTGATAAGTGCTGGTGTGTGAGCATGAAGCTCTTTAGCATGTAGCATGCAGCTTGTCAGCAGTGATGCCGGTAACCGGTAACACGTTAATTAGTAACGCCTTACTCTCACAAGACCACTTTTTTCATCAACGAGTAATCTAACATTTTACTATTTCCAAACCAGTAATCAGATCAAAGTTACTTCTCTAAGTTACTATTGTAGCGTCACGCAGGACGAGGTTCTTCTCTGTAAAGCTGCTTTATCATTAAACAGAACCAGTGGCTTCTTCGTTCTCGGCCAAATGGACACACACACACACACACACACACATGCAGGGTCTGCACGCTCACATGACCCGCCCCCCTTCCCCAGTCTCAGCCAATCACAGGCCAACTTGCTCTAACGGTGCGTTCAGGTGACATAAAAGAATCAGAACCAACAAACGTCATCACTAAACCTTATCATTGCACCAAGAATACGACTGCAGCGATGTTACACTATTTTTGTAATTTTCCTGACTAAAAAGATTTTTTGGCAGGAATCAATATATCAATCAATCAATTAAAAGGTGGCATAGAGCAGGTAGTGCAAATCAATAAATAGATAAATAATGCAACAACAGACTACAACTACATCTCCGGGTAGATAAATTCCAGATATTTGATGATAAAACCGTCAGTCAGATGTAAATACAACAAAGAATGAAGGTCAAAGGTTAAATGTGTATCAGCAGGAGGCCAGGCAGGGGTCACAACTGAGTTTTGGCAAAACCGGTTCTAATTTTTATGTTGAGATCGGGGGCGGTGTGTTGTGGCAGCTTCTGAAAGTAACTTAAAAAGTAACTTGTAATCTAACAAAGTTACTTTTGAAAACAAGTCACCAGTAAAGTAACTAAAGCCCCGTTTCCACCGCACCAAAAGTGCAGGAATGGAGTGGTATGGTCCGGTATGGTCCGGTATGGTTCGGGTTTCCACTGCAAGAATTGTGGATTTTACGGAAATAACCGCTCCAAAGGTTGAAGCTTTTCCGTCACCCTTCCGTCGGGGTACTCAGGACAACTGAACGATCTGGTTTGAGGAGCCGTTTGCTGATTGGTCAGTGATTTACTACACTCCCTCAATATTTTAATATGTCGGCTGTATGAATCCTCTGTCGTTCACCTATTCAGTTTATTGTTTAAGTGAATTTTGAATAGTTGGCCTATTGATGTGTATTTTATTCGATTGTGGCAGTAGATCAAGGTTAATCAAGGTTACTTTGCTGTAGGCAAAAAATAATAGGTATATCAAAGTAATATTTGCATGTTTTTTGGCAAAAATTGCGGAAACGCAACCGTTTTTTTCACACTGCTAGGAATTTCCTGCTCCACTTTGCATATGTCTTAAGCATGCTTACACAGCTTTTAAATGTTGCAATGGACGGATTGTGTTTGATTCACAATAAAATTCCAATTAAAATGTAGTATGACACATGTATGTATCGTGACAGGTTCTATTGTACAATCAAATGATTCGCCTCGTGTTAAACCAAATGTTCAGTGTCAATGGTCACTTCACCTTCAACCCAATTAGTGAACATTGCTTCTCTTTCCTGGGTGTCAGAGAGCAGATCACTTAATTAAATATTTACCAAGACATGTGGTTGACTGTATCAACCACTATTATGCCAAAATGAAATGATTTTCAATTCAATCTTACGGTGCAAAATCCAAAACATGGAAATATTCTGTCACCCAAAAACTGTGATTTTTGCATGTTTTTGGCCACCATTGTGTTTGCAATACTAATTAAGAACATTTAATTTGATGAGGTGCAGCACGAACGAAAGTCACCATTATTAAACTGGCAGGAATTTTTTTCACACAACTGGTAATGAAATGTAACTCAGATCTTGGAGCCTGTTGGAGGACCTGTAACCCAACCTGTGGACTGTCCCGAGAACAAGCTGAGGTCTGCTGGGGTCACAATGATCAGCATCAACCGTGAGATGAGCCAGCAGCTGTCATATGATGACATCATTGATGACTTGCAAGTAAAAAAGTCAGGAAACAGGCATTATACTGTAACCATAAATCCATCCCTCCATCCATCCATCCGTTTTCTCCCACTTATCCGTTTCCGAGTGGCAGCCTGAGCACCGTCACTCACATCACATTGCATCAATTATGAACCTTTCCTACGGGTGGTGAGCCCACGGGAAGATGGCGCCCGGCGTGGGACATGAACCTTGAGATTGCGAGTCTCATGCTCTACCAACTGAGCCAGCAGGGGGCAGTGTGACCATTTTAATTATGTGACTAAGTCCATTAAGTGTGATGCTGACGAGTGTGAGGCTGATTGTTTTGGTTGGTTTTCATGGTTGCACTTTGAACTAGATGTTGTTTGTACCTAATTTTTAAAAGTGAATTTAAAAAAAAAAAATACTCAGTATCTCTTTTATTTACTGAGGGGCGGAGGATTGTGGTTCTCCTCCTAATACAAGATTTTCTTTTATCATTTTACCTTGCCTGAGTGGCTCAAAATGAGCCATTTAATTTTAATATGTAAGGTTGTCAGAGGAAAATCTGAAGGATTAGGAACCTCCAGAATTATAGTCTGACAAACTAAGGGCCTCCTAATTGCATCTCATCTTAGCACCCCACAAAGCTAGAAACGGCCCTTTGTATCGGTCTTGGTCTCGGTGTTGGTATCAGTATCAGTGTTGGTATCGGTATCTGTGTTGTTATCAGTATTGGTGTTGGAATCAGTATCAGTGTTGGTATCGGTATCGATATCGGTATCGGAATTGGTATCGATTTTGGTGTCAGTGTTGGTATCGGTATCAGTGTTGGTATCGGTATCGGTATCGGTATCGGTGTTGGTATTGGTATTGGTATTGGTATCAGTGTTGGTATGGGTATGGGTATGGGTATGGGTATGGGTATGGGTATGGGTATCAGTGCGTCTGTAGTTCTGAGTTTGATGTGCCATGTTTTATTTCTTGTTCAGATCTTTGTTTTCTTTCAAACAAGTCAAGATGGTTTGAAAAAGAAAAATCTCAAAATCTCTCCTTCTTTCTCCCACACAGACCACCCACTCTCTCTTTATGTGCTCTCTCTCTCTCTCTCTCTCTCTCTCTCTCTCTCTCTCTCTCTCTCTTGATACGCCAACACTCTTGGTATTTTTACAGGAAACTTTTTCGGACTTCAGCCCAGCGCAGCAGCGACAAACATCTTATACAACACAAAAACTATGGAGGGGGGTGACGACAGACAGAGTGAGAAACAGAGAAACAGAGAGAGAGAGAAACAGATAGAGTGAGAAACAGAGAAACAGAGGAGAGAGAGTGAGAAACAGAGAGAGAGAGACAAAACCCCCCAGACATGGTATTGATCAGAGGAAACAAGAAGAAGAGGAAACAAACTGGACTCAGGAATTGGAGTAAAAAGCTAAAATATCTCTGACCGTCTCCATGAATAGATGAAATGAAGCTATAAAAAGATCTGGAAGACTCAGAAAGACACTTCAACATCAGACCTAAATCACTGAAGACGACAGACGGTCTTTATCTGTTCTCACGAGTTCATTCCTCCCTTCATACTTCACCACATCTTCGCATCGTTTAGTTTTTCTGGCTTCAATTTACAATCCAAGAATCACAGAAGAGTCAGCAGCAGAGATTCCAACAGAGTCTGAAACGAATACCAGGTGAAACAGGAAGTGACACGCTTACGAGGTGTGTGTGTGTGTGTGTGCGTGTGCGTGTGCGTGTGTGTGTGTGTGTGTGTGTGTGTGTGTGTGTGTGTGTGTGTGTGTGTGTGTGTGTGTGTGTGTTGCCATGGTTACGGAGGTTTTGTTTTTTCCACCTGCCCCAGTCTGCCTGGCGACTGACCGGGTGATGGATGCTGTTGTCGTGGCAACCCTGCACCTCATCAAAGCAACTTTCTCATTTCAAATGAGGAAGAGAGGAAACAATCAGACCGTTTCCAGCTGACGTTTCATCTTTCATCAGTGTGTCCACTTGCAGTTCCTCCAGCGTCCACCAGAGGTCATGTTCAACTACCTGTCAGTCTTCGCTCTTCGCGGAGCTTCTTCTCACTCTGAGGACGTTGGGTCATTTTCTTTGGTAACTTGTTTTCAACCTGCCGTCAACTAAGTTGACCTAACTTTGGAACTGGGTTTGCAGGTTTCTGGAGCTCCTCTGGATCTGGTTTAGAAGACTTTAGACCAGACCTGGAAGCAGTTTGGACTGATGTTGATTGAATCTGGACCCGATGTGTGCCGTGTTCTGATTGTCTTGTTGGGATTGTGTTGGTTCCCACTCAGACTGATGTTGGACCTCAAAGGCGGATCATTGATGAGTTGTTGTGTTGGTCGTTGCAGGGCCTCCTCTGTGGACCTGCTCGGTCCCCCGGCTCCCCGTCATGGCCGACGACCTCTACACAAGCACCTTCCCTGCGTCCGAGATGGACTTTCCCCCGTCGTCCTCCTCCTCTTCATCCTCGGCGTCTGCTGCCTTCCTCACGCTGGAGCAGCGGGCGGCCTTTGTCTTCGTCCTCATCCTCTTCATCTTCCTGGGCCTGCTGATCATACGATGCTTCCGGATCCTCCTGGACCCGTACCGCAGCATGCCGTCCTCCACCTGGACGGACTACATGGAGAAGGACACCTTCGACTACCGGATTTCCTGACAGGCAGCCTGAGAGGCGGCGGCGCTGACGACCGATAGGCTGATCTGAGGCGACAATCACACCGGGCGAGTGGAGCGCAGGTTTTAATTTCCCCCGCAGGGTTTAACCGCTGACATTGACCAGAGCAGCAGGGCGGCGACATGCAGCCAAAACGAGGCCTCGTTTCCACGACGTTTCAAGTGAAAACACATCGTTTTGCCGTTTTCATTTCAGAACCGTCTCATGTTCACGCAGCAACCTTCTGATAAAGGTTTCCATGGCAACGTCAGAAACACTGAAAAAGATGTAGTTAGTATGTTGGGCCACTAGTTGGTGCTGTTGATAAAATTCTGAAGAGGTCATATTATACAAGTGTTCAACGCTTCCACGTGGTCCTGTGGGTCCAGAAACATTGTTTTCAAAGTTTATTGCTTCTCCTTGATTTTCCTCCATTTGAATATTGGATCATAGGAGCTGCATTCAGAATCTGCTGTGTCTGTGTGAGCTGGACTGGCTCCGCCCACACATGCCCATCTTGGGAAGAGGAGGAAGTACTTCCTCTCATGGTGCCATGCGCCAGAACAGAGCTGCCTAATTGTGGGAGGAGTCAAAGGGAGGGCCGACCTTGATTGGGATTGGCTGAACCCCCGATGACACCATATAGGGTTTGATTTCTGATTGGCTGAAAACTGAAACAAGTCAAGGAGAGAGAGGACAGACTTTGTTCACTTCTGGGACGTCATTCCAGGTTTGGGGACGATTATTACCGTTGGAAAACCTTTAGAAATGGATTTTTGCATAATATTACTCCTTTAAACCATCAAAACATTTCAAGAGTTTCATAAAAAAACATGATGTTAATCGTGAAACTGAAAGACAAAATAAGCATTCATTAAAAAACTAGTGCACAACTACGAGTTACTATGGCCGTGGTGACCAGGAGCGTTAGCAGTGCTTCCACCGTCCACTGGTGGGCGGAGCCTGAGCGTTTCCAGAAATGTGTGTTTTCTCCCGTTTATATGACGGCTGTCAGAGTAGCAGCAGTTCTAAAATGTGGAGTTTTCCCCGTTTCCACGGAGACTAAGTTGGAGAATTTTCGAAAAGTTGCACTGTTGTCATGGTAACGGACGCCCAAATCTTGTGTTTTCACTTGAAACAGTCGTTGTGGAAATGAGGCCTAACGGGACATAACGTCAACAGACTTTCTGCTTCTGTCTGTGACTTTAAGACGTTTTGGACAAAACAAACAACCATGGAGCGAAACCAGAACCTTGACCTCTGGACTCGTCAGCATTCAGAGCGATCTGGAGGATTTACTCAGACCTTTAGTCCGTATCAGTAACTTCTGGAAAACATTCATAACGGTTTCAGTCTAAAGGCTGCTGCTGTTTTCCTCACCGGAGGAACATATTGATCCGTCAGTTCACTGTTGAAGACCTTCAGGAAAACTTCACGAGGTCCAAATATCCAGTTCAGTCAAACCAGAACTAAACTGCTAATGCTAATTTCCACATGACTTTATTGAACCTTCAGGTTTCTGCATCTGAACAATGTCAATATGTTTTTGGTACATTCTGTACCCAACAAACGGGGGAACATGCGTCTCTCTGGACACTCGCGCTCGGGCTGATTGTCGCTTCGGTCCTTTGGGCAGGTGAGACACGTCCAGACCACCAACACCAGCAGGAACACGAAAATGATCCACACGCTCACGGAGAACAGTCCACTTCCACGTGGCTCGTGAATGGAGCGGTTCGTGTTCGGCTCAGATGGGACGGAGCTCTGCGGTGTCAACGGTTCACGTCAGATCGGACGGACGTCCGCCTGCCCTGCAGCACATCGGGTTTCTGCCTCTCAACACACTCAAACTTTTCTTTCTTAACTTTTTTTTTTCTCTTGGGGGGAAAACCTCAACTTGGACTCAGAGAAGCTTTTGAAATAGCACCTGATGATGATGAAGATCATGATGATGATGATGATGATGAAGAAGAAGAGTGAACATTGACTCCGAGTGAAACCAGAAGTCGGGTTCAAGCTCGTCGTACTAGTTGATAAGTAACGTTTGTTTACAGGCGACAAACAAAAATATGAAACTCGAACACGGGTGAGTCCAACACTCTGAACTACAACACAAACATATCTCTTCTTCCTCTTCTTCTTCTTCTTCTTCTTCTTCTTCTTCTTCTTCTTCTTCTTCTTCTTCTTCTTCTTCTTCTTCTTCTTCTTCTTCTTCTTCTTCTTCTTCTTCTTCTTCTTCTTCTTCTTCTTCTTCTTCTTCTTCTGCTTCTGCTTCTCCTTCTCCTCCTCCTCCTCCTCCTCCTCCTCCTCCTCCTCCTCCTCCTCCTCATCATCATCATCATCATTATTATTACAATATTATTAACTGCGCAGCACCAACGATTTACAATCTGTAAAAACAACTTTACTTTAAAAAAAAAGTTGAATTACTTTACTTTTTCTCATCTGTGTTTCTGTGTGTGTGTGTGTGTGTGTGTGTGTGTGTGTGTGTGTGTGTGTGTGTGTGTGTGTGTGTGTGTGTGTGTGTGTGTGTCTAGATTTCTAGATAGGTCACCCCTCCCTCCTGGTGATGAGAAGCCCCGCCCCCTCACCAGGATCCTTTCTTTAGGGAGGGGCCTCCTCTGGTTATCAGTGCTGGAGACCCCCCCCCCAACCCCCCAACCCCCCCGTCCAAATGGACCCCGTTGGAGCAACCCCTCCACCACCACCACCACCACCACCACCACCACCTCCGCCCTGCAGGACGTCTGCAGGCTTGTTTTAAGACTTTCTCTGGTTTCTTCATTTCTTGCTGAGCTTTCTACAGTTTTATTACTTTGGATTTGAAGTTCAACACAAACTTACAAAAACATTCAAATAAGAACAAATGAAGGTATTTTGCTCTCAAACTGAGACTGAACACATTCAACTCTGTGAAACAACTCAGATCCTCTCAGTCCCGATCAAACCCTTTATTTAAAAAAGCCAAATGTCTTAACTTTTGTAAGCTTCAGTTTCATACAAATGACCTAAAAGCAGCTTCAACTGTTTATATACTGAAAAAAAATAAATAAATACATGAATTATTTCTTGAAAAGCCACTCAGATTAAAGTCCCATGCTAATCACGTTTTACTGATAAATTGCTTAGATTTTAATTTAGATATTTTAATTTCAGAATGCTATATATTTTTTTTAAAACATACATAATTCTTATCTCTATTTCATTCGTAAAATATGATCAAATTTCAGTTTAAAAAGTACAAAGTAAATTAAATATTCAATACATCCAAATTGTTGATTTCAAACAGATTTGGATTTAAAAAGTGACACGAAAAAAGTTGTGTTTTATTTCAAAATGTATACTTTTATTGGTTTTCCATTTCAGCCCAAAAAAAAAAAAAAGGTTTTGGAAATAAATGAAAAACAATTAAATAAAAACAAAATGTATGTAAAAGTTCAAACTAAAGTATGCATATGTTTTATGAATTGGGTTTTTTCTGATATTATAAAAACTTAAAAATAAATTTAAATAGTTCATTTTCAGCTCAGCTTCATTTAAACCTTTTTGATGTTTCATCTTTGATATTGATCTATCTTCAATTAAGTTGAGACGTTTTCTTTATAAATGGTTTTGTTGTGACTGTTAAGGCCTCTTCATCCTCCATAAGAACAAGACGAAGGTTCGGCAGTTCAGGTCCTGACGAACAAAATGACGTCATTTCCTTCGTCCAGCTCCTTCTGGCCAAAGAAATTAGTTTGGGCTGTTCCAACCGCCCTGGCTGAACTATGTAGGAGCTGCACTGCTGAAACTTCTGCACTGCCGTGTGCTGAGCATGCGTGTTCCAGTTCGCTCATGACTATCGATAATATTTTAATCACATTTAGCTCGTAACATCTCCACTGTACGAGCGCCGCAGCTCGTTAAAATGTTGGAGTGCAGGCTTACATGATGCACCTGAACGCATCACGAACAGCTGTCAGCTCCTGCAGTTAGAACCGGACCAACATGGCGCTCGGACAAAAACTCTCTTTTATTACTGAAAAAGTTCAGAGAAATGTGTTTCTGAAAGCACTGGAGGCCAGAAATAAACTGCAGTTGAAAAGTTTAAACGCCGCATCACAGATGTGTGGCTGCTGCGAGGGGGCGTGGCCTGCTGCGAGGGGGCGTGGCCTGCGAGCTCGGCAGCTTCTTATCGGAGTATGAACAGTCCTGCAGAAAAAGCCTTTTTTTTCGGCAGCTGGCTGACGTCACTGCAGAATTTTCTTCTTGTTCTTATGGGTTCAAAAAGGGAGTGTGAAGGGGCCTTTAAACTTTGATTTTGGGCGGAAATCTGTTAAATCTCATTTTGGTGAAGACTTTGTGACTGTGATCGTTTTACTTTAAGTCCAGGATGAGGTTAATTAAAAATCCTTCCATGTCACACTGAAAATAAAAGTGGCCCTTTGACACTTGTCACGATCAGCCTTCAAGGCCCCGATTCCACAACAATGGAGCGCGAAGCCACTGGTAACACAACTTTCTGGAAAGAGCTCCCGAGGTGGAACTTTTCACAAACCCCCATCATGTAAACAGGCGAGAATGAGACTGTCTGGAAATGCTGGGGTTCCGTCTCCTTGTAGATGGTGGAAACGTTGGTTCTGGTCCTGGTTCTGGTCCTGGTCCTGGTCCTGGTCCTGGTCCTGGCCCTGGCCCTGGCCCTGGCCCTGGCCCTGGCCCTGGTCCTGGTCCTGGTCCTGGTCCTGGTCCTGGTCCTGGTCCTGGTCACCACATTGGTAGCAACAAGTAGTTGTGTACATGCTCAGTACAGACAAACAGAACAACGTTTCCTCTGTCGTGTCATGACTCCCAGTTCATATTCTCCAGGACTTGGTACTTTTATTTTGACAATAACGATCCAACTTGCTGTGTTCTCTCATTGTTAATGTTTAGAGCTGATTGTTCTCTGCTGCAGGTGTGTGCGGTCTCATTTTAAAAACAAACAAACATCGGCCCAACATGGCAACAACATTGTTTTCAGTGTTTCTGACGTTTCCGTGGAAATGGACATCATTTTCAAAATGTTGCTGCGTAAACGTGACACTTTTCACAAACAAAAATGCACAAATTCAGCATTTTCACTTGAAATCAATGTTGTGTAAATGTTGCCATCAAAATCTATTAAATTAACTTTTTTTTTTTAAGTTAAAATGCAGTTTTCCTTCAAGCAAAAAGGTTTTTTCGCCTCTTTCGTGAAGTTTATTTTAATGAATTAGAAAATTACTTTGTCAAGATTGTTTTTCTGAATATTTTATTATAAACACCTTCAGTTTTATATTGAACCCTTGAAATATTTCCTGTCTCGATCAAGATGCTTTGATGTGCAGAATTTTAACAGATGTTTTAAATTGAACAAAATAACTTCAGAATCTCTTTTCAAATCAGAATTTTTTCACTTTGGTTAAATTTAGTATTGCTCATTTAAGTTTTTATAAACATTTCTATTGAAATGAACTGATTTAATTCTTTATCTGAAGTTGTATCATTGTCCACGTCGTGGCAGCTGCTCAGCATTCAGCTCTGTGAGGAAATTGCAATTCATGAAAAATCTCTTAAGCTTTAATTCTATTCTTTCTCTCAAAATGTCAAAACTTTTAAAAGTGCATCTTCAAGTATTGTTTTTTTTTCTTGATGACGATTTTACTGTATAATCTTGTGTCATCCTCAGCCTTCCACCTTCAACATCACAAGGTGAAACGAACACCTTCAAAACCTGTATTTATGTGAACATTGTCTTTATTTACAGAAAACACCCTGCTAATGACGAATGGCTTTGAAATGTGACCGGTCCTCACAAAGCAACGTAGACAAACACACACCCCATTACGTGCACACACACAGTGTGACATGCTGTTCTATTTCATCCTTCCAGACCGCCAGAGGCGGTTCTTTAAGCACTGGATGTTCCAGCTCCTGCATGTGCAAACTGTCTCAGCAGGAGACTGGTTGGTGACAGTGGATCTGAAAGACGCATGCTTTCATGTTCCCATTGCCCCTCGTCACAGACAGTTCCTTCGTTTTATGTTCATGGACGAGGGTTATCAGTTCAGGGTTCTGCCGTTTGGGCACTGCCTGGCCCCACATATATTTACCTGGTGTATGGCAGCTGCTCTATCATCATGACAGGCCAGAGGAGTAACAATACTCCCCTATCTGGATGACTGGCTCGTCATTTCCCCGACTCGGGAGCAGGCGTCGAGGGACCCTGTGGCTCAGAGCCCGAACAGGTTGCAAGGTTTTTAGGGCTGGTGCTGGATTCCTCATTAATGCGGGCTTCCCTCTCTCCAGAGCGGGTCGCCGCCATCTTCTATGGCAGCCTCCTGCGGTATGGCCTGATCCTGCGGCTCATGGGGATGCTGGCCTCAGCCTCCATGGATGTACCACTGGGCCTTCTTACCCTGCTCCCCCTTCAGGTATGGGTGAACAGCCGGCAATTGGACGCCAGCAGCCACCGGCACTAGGTGGTCAGGGTGTCTGCCCAGTGCCTCCTTACCCTCCGACCCTGAAGGGAGAGAGCATACTTAATGTCAGGCGTACCCTTGGGGAGTCCAGGACTACCAGGGGCCTGTGGAGTACCCAGCAGAAGTAGCAGCACATAAATGTGTTGGAACTTCAGGCTGTATCCGTCACGCACTTTCTCCGTGTTCTAACAAATCGGCATGTTCTCGTCCGATCAGACAACACCTCAGCTGTGTACCACATCAACCACCAGGGCGGCGCCGGATCTCTGGCGTGTCTGCGGGTGGCGCCACTGGCTGCTCACATGAGCTTACCCAAACTTCCTGAGCCTCTGGGCAATGCATGTTCCTGTTCTCTGGAACACCACCGCGGACCTCCTCTCCCGTCAGAAGCCTCCGTCCAGGGAGTGGAGACTTCATCCGGAGGTGGTGACCGTGATATGGGCCACGTTTGGCAGAGCAGCATTGGACCTCTTTCCCTCAGACGCAACAACCCACCGCCCTCTCTGGTTCTCTCTGAGGGGAGAGACCAGCCCCCTCGGGCAGGATGCCCTGGTGCATACCTGGCCGGACGACCTACTTTTTTGCGCTCCCTCTGTTCCCCCTCATACCAGCAACGCTTCACAGGGTCCAGCAGGGTGATAACCTGGTCCTCATCCTGCACCTTCGGACGTTTCTATAGAGTGAATGTGGCAGGTGTCCAACCTGTGGCAATGGCTTTACTGTCCACAGCTCAGGCCCTTGAGTAGGTGAGGATTCTTCATGACCTTTCTGGTACAAGTCATCCAGTGCTCAAAGGAAGGTCTGGAGGGATGAAATAGAACCAAAGTTACGTATATAACTACGGTTCTATGAATCCTGGATGACCGCCACAGCATCCAGTCACTCAGGATCCTCGTGTCCTCGCGAGAAGATTTGGACAGGAACAGATCACCTGATGACGCTGGTAGATATAGACTCTCCGGGTCATCCAGGGGTCACAGGTGACTTTGTTGATAGAATTATTCAACCTGCGCATGCAGGAGATGGAACATCCAGCGTTTAAAGCACCGCCTCTGGCGGTCATCCAGGAGTCATAGAATCGTAGTTACAAACGTAACATTCGTTTTCACTTCCTGTTTTCACGAGCTCATCCTGCAGCAAGCACGTGCACACACACCTACTGGTAAACATGCATTTGGGGGACACACACATTTACTGGTCCACCTACAATGTGGGGACAGATTTATCAACATCTCGCTTCATAAGATTGTGTGTCCTCAGAAACAAGAAATATTTTATTTTTCTAATAAATCTTCTATGTTTAGTACTTGCTGGATCTCCAGGTGGCACATTTGTTCCCTTTTGTTCCCTGCTTAATTTCTCGGGTGATCGTGAAGAAAATATTAAAATGTTCTGCTTTTGGCTGAAATGATCAGAAGAAAGAATTCAGAAGAAAGTGTCTGAAGGTGATTCTGTTTACAGTCCTCCACACTGTGATTTAAGAAGCATGTTTCTTTCTGTTCTGTTTGATTTTGAACGATTTCCATTAATTCTACTATATATGTATATTTATTTATACTCAAAATGTGTTTGAAATTTTTCTTTTATTCTTTTTTTGTCTTTGGTCTTTTGACCAAACATTTACATGTGATGAAATTTGCATTGTGCTTTTCTTGATATAGTTTGTTTTATCTTACAGGCAAATTATTTTAGCTAATTCTTATGAAATACAGAAATATTTTCTATTTTTTCTATTAAACAAACACATTGTTTTGATTAAAACAAATGTATTCTATGTATTTTTTTAATTATAAAAACAAATTTTTTTTGTTTTTTTTAATCTTGTGTTGGTGTTTTTTATTTGATTCTTTCCTATTTTGCTTGAACTGTTACTTTCTGACATGTACTGTATTTATTTGAATTATTTCCATGTTTTTTCTATGAAGTGGCTTTGTGTGAATTTTTTGTTTGAAATGAATGAATCTCCTCTGACAAGATTTCTAAAGAGAATATTTGAATGTGAATTGTGACTTATTGGAATTGAAAGACAAATGTGAATATGTTGTGATGTTTATTGACTCACTCGGTTAAATGTTTATTTACTGATATTAAAGTCAGATGTATACGAGCTTCCTGTTCTCTCAGTTTTCTCTCAGATTGACCACAAACAGTTTGCCGTTTCCTCTGAAGTAAGAAAACTCAGCGTGTGTCTGTGAGACTTGTTGGAATGAAACAGAACTCTCTGCTGCCCCCGTGTGCTTCATTCAGGAAATTTTAAATTTTCTGTATTTTTATCATTTCTCCGTGTGTACTGGCTGGCTTTTGTATTTCTATTCCTTTTACACAGTAATGTTTTCTAGCTGGTATTCTTTAAAACAATTTAAACAACTTTTCATACAAAACAATTGTTTCTTCTGTTTCAAGTCTTTTGTGATGAGCTGTGATGAGAAGCCTCATCTTTGGGCGGACTCCACACCTGGACCGGCTTTGGTCTGCAGGTCAATATCAACCGTACCTTTATTTCTAAAATCCTACAAAAAGTGGTTTCAGTCACTTTGTGACCGTTTTGTCCAAACTATGCATCAGAGTGTTTCCAGTCAGTTTTAGAGTTTCACCACAGCTCAGAGACTCTGATCAGAGTTACTGATCATCTTCTGATGGCCTCAGACAAGGAACTGGTCTCTGTTCCAGTCTTGTTCTTGTCTCTGTTGTGGTCTCTGTTCTGCTCTTGTTCTGGTCCTGTACTGGTCCCGTTCTGGTCTCTGTTCTGGTCTCTGTTCTAGTCTTTGTTCTGGTCCTGTACTGGTCCCGTTCTGATCCTGTTCTGGTCTCTGTTCTGGTCTTTGTTCGGGTCGCTGTACTGGTCCTGTTTTCGTCTCTGTTCTGGTCTCTGTTCTGTGCCTGTTCTGGTCCTGTACTGGTCTCTGTATTGATCTTGTTCTGGTCCTGTACTGGTCCTTTTCTGGTCCTGTTCTGGTTCCGTTCTGGTCTCTGGACTGGTCTTGTTCTGGTTCCATTCTGGTCTCTGTACTGGTCCTGTTCTGGTCCTGTTCTGGCCTTTGTACTGGTCTTGTTCTGGTCCTGTTCTGGCCTCTGTACTGGTCTCTGTTCTGGTCCTGTTCTGGTTCCGTTCTGGTCTCTGTACTGGTCTTGTTCTGGTCCTGTATTTGTCCTGTTCTGGTTCCCTTCTGGCCTCTGTACTGGTCTTGTTCTGGCCTCTGTACTGGTCTTGTTCTTGTCCTGTAGTGGTTCTGTTCTGGTCCTGTTCTGGTTCCATTCTGGTTCCATTCTGGTCTCTCTACTGGTCATGTTCTGGTCCTGTTCTGGTCCTGTACTGGTCCTGTTCTGGTCCTGTTCTGGTTCCATTCTGGTCTCTGTACGGGTCTTGTTCTGGTCCTATTCTGGTCCTGTTCTGGTCCACTTCTTTCATGTTAACGACTCTTCACCTCAGACTAAAGTTAAACATGGATTTCCACGCCTCGGCCCTGAATCATATAATTCTGGTCGAAATCATGATCCGCGGTCAGGAATTGAAATTCATGCCATTCCTGACTTACTGTTGTGTGTAAATGCACCTTAACATTTTGAATAATTGTCATTTAATTTTGCGTGAAGATGGTGAATATGAAGATTATTCACAACACAATACCATCAACCAAGGTAACACTCCATTAACTTCCATTGTTATGCAGATTCTACACAAATCTATTGATCAGTGGAACCAGATGATACTGATGAACTCTTCATCTTCCCCCGTGCTGCTCTGTGATGGACCATCTCTGGTTCATTTTGCACGGCCTGCAGCTTGGATCGGATTGATCTTATCGATCAGATCGATAGTCCACCTTCTCTACATGATGACAAATCCTAGGATTCTCTGAAAAACACTCTTAAAACTCACGGAAATAAGAATATGCCGCTCTCTGCTGGATGTGAAGAGAACTGCTGGCTGATGTTGAAGGAAAATGTGACATAAAAAAATATATGAATTACTTTCGTTCATGAAGATTATTATTATTATTATTATTATTATTATTATTATTATTATTATTATTATTATTATTATTATAATCATCTTCCTTATTGTAATAATAATCATAATTATCATTAGATGTTTGTCTCTAGTTGTGAGTGGGAGAAACAGAGTCGCTGTTGGAGGAAAACAGAGTCACTGTTGGAGGAACAGAGTCGATGTTGGAGGAACAGAGTCACTGTTGGAGGAACAGAGTCGATGTTGGAGGAACAGAGTCACTGTTGGAGGAACAGAGTCGATGTTGGAGGGACAGAGTCGATGTTGGAGGAACAGAGTGGCTGTTGGAGGAACAGAGTCACTGTTGGAGGAACAGAGTCGATGTTGGAGGAACAGAGTTGCTGTTGGAGGAACAGTCACTGTTGGAGGAACAGAGTCGATGTTGGAGGAACAGAGTCGATGTTGGAGGAACAGAGTCACTGTTGGAGGAACAGAGTTGATGTTGGAGGAACAGAGTTGCTGTTGGAGGAACAGTCACTGTTGGAGGAACAGAGTCGATGTTGGAGGAACAGAGTCGATGTTGGAGGGACAGAGTCGATGTTGGAGGAACAGAGTGGCTGTTGGAGGAACAGTCACTGTTGGAGGAACAGAGTCGATGTTGGAGGAACAGAGTCGATGTTGGAGGAACAGAGTCGATGTTGGAGGAACAGAGTTGCTGTTGGAGGAACAGTCACTGTTGGAGGAACAGTCACTGTTGGAGGAACAGAGTCACTGTTGGAGGAACAGAGTCACTGTTGGAGGAACAGAGTCGATGTTGGAGGAACAGAGTTGCTGTTGGAGGAACAGTCACTGTTGGAGGAACAGAGTCGATGTTGGAGGAACAGAGTCGATGTTGGAGGAACAGAGTCGATGTTGGAGGAACAGAGTCACTGTTGGAGGAACAGAGTCGATGTTGGAGGAACAGAGTCACTGTTGGAGGAACAGAGTCGATGTTGGAGGGACAGAGTCGATGTTGGAGGAACAGAGTGGCTGTTGGAGGAACAGAGTCGATGTTGGAGGAACAGAGTCACTGTTGGAGGAACAGAGTCGATGTTGGAGGAACAGAGTCACTGTTGGAGGAACAGAGTCGATGTTGGAGGAACAGAGTCACTGTTGGAGGAACAGAGTCGATGTTGGAGGGACAGAGTCGATGTTGGAGGAACAGAGTGGCTGTTGGAGGAACAGAGTCACTGTTGGAGGAACAGAGTCGATGTTGGAGGAACAGAGTTGCTGTTGGAGGAACAGTCACTGTTGGAGGAACAGAGTCGATGTTGGAGGAACAGAGTCGATGTTGGAGGAACAGAGTCACTGTTGGAGGAACAGAGTTGATGTTGGAGGAACAGAGTTGCTGTTGGAGGAACAGTCACTGTTGGAGGAACAGAGTCGATGTTGGAGGAACAGAGTCGATGTTGGAGGGACAGAGTCGATGTTGGAGGAACAGAGTGGCTGTTGGAGGAACAGTCACTGTTGGAGGAACAGAGTCGATGTTGGAGGAACAGAGTCGATGTTGGAGGAACAGAGTCGATGTTGGAGGAACAGAGTTGCTGTTGGAGGAACAGTCACTGTTGGAGGAACAGTCACTGTTGGAGGAACAGAGTCACTGTTGGAGGAACAGAGTCACTGTTGGAGGAACAGAGTCGATGTTGGAGGAACAGAGTTGCTGTTGGAGGAACAGTCACTGTTGGAGGAACAGAGTCGATGTTGGAGGAACAGAGTCGATGTTGGAGGAACAGAGTCGATGTTGGAGGAACAGAGTCGATGTTGGAGGAACAGAGTCGATGTTGGAGGAACAGAGTTGATGTTGGAGGAACAGAGTCGATGTTGGAGGAACAGAGTTGCTGTTGGAGGAACAGTCACTGTTGGAGGAACAGAGTCGATGTTGGAGGAACAGAGTCGATGTTGGAGGGACAGAGTCGATGTTGGAGGAACAGAGTGGCTGTTGGAGGAACAGTCACTGTTGGAGGAACAGAGTCGATGTTGGAGGAACAGAGTCGATGTTGGAGGAACAGAGTCGATGTTGGAGGAACAGAGTTGCTGTTGGAGGAACAGTCACTGTTGGAGGAACAGTCACTGTTGGAGGAACAGAGTCACTGTTGGAGGAACAGAGTCACTGTTGGAGGAACAGAGTCGATGTTGGAGGAACAGAGTTGCTGTTGGAGGAACAGTCACTGTTGGAGGAACAGAGTCGATGTTGGAGGAACAGAGTCGATGTTGGAGGAACAGAGTCGATGTTGGAGGAACAGAGTCGATGTTGGAGGAACAGAGTCGATGTTGGAGGAACAGAGGCATCTGGGCATTATCATTGATTCAAAGTTAAACTTTAAAGGAAACTGTGATTGAGTGAACAAGAAGGGACACCAGCGTTTGTCTTTCCTGAGAAAGTTGTCCCGTTTCAATGTGGACAAAACCTTGATGACACTTTTTTTATCGAATCCGATTTATCTTTCTCGCTGGTGGCTCGGTTTGGAAACCTTCATTTATAAGAGAGGAACTCAGTCAGTCAGTTAATAAAATGGTCCAGTCGGCTGATTGGAGAGTCACAGCTGAGCTTACAGTCGCTGTACAACAGGCAGCTACAGCGGCTATAAGCTATAAGGGGGGTTATAAGGGGGTGGAGATGACTCCACCCCCTGACCAGAGAGTTCCAGAGAGTTCCACCTCCATCTCTGGAGATGACTCCGCCCCCTGACCAGAGAGTTCCAGCTCCATCTCTGGAGATGACTCCACCCCCTGACCAGAGAGTTCCAGAGAGTTCCAGCTCCATCTCTGAAGATGACTCCGCCCCCTGACCAGAGAGTTCCAGCTCCATCTCTGGAGATGACTCCATCACCTGAACAGAGAGTTCCAGCTCCATCTCTGGAGATGACTCCACCCCCTGACCAGAGAGTTCCAGAGAGTTCCACCTCCATCTCTGGAGATGACTCCATCAGTTCCAGCTCCTGCCATCTAGACGGAGATTTAAAGCCCTAAAACTGAAGACGAGCGGCTGCAGGAGCAGCTTGTTCCTGCTGCCATTTCCTTTTTAAATCAAACTTGAAAGCTCTTTTCTCTTGGGTCTTGTTATGTGATGAATTTCCACCCGACTTTTTATCTCTTTATTGTTCCTTTTTTTAACTTTATCAAGAAGTTGTCATAACGATATTTTGGTGGCTCCTTCTATTAATTCATTTATTGATTTATTCACTCTTTAACCTGTCAGTGAGTCTGTGAGTGCCCGTCTGTCTCTGTGTCCCTACTGTCTTTTACTGTCCTGCCTTTTAATACATCTGTATGGACAGTCAGATGCCCTCTCTGCTGCACAAAATATCTACTACGAGTATCAATAAAGTTACTTTGACTTTGAGAGTCGCTGTTGGAGGAACAGAGTCGCTGTTGGAGGAACAGAGTCGCTGTTGGAGGAACAGAGTTGCTGTAGGAAGAGACTCAGGGTGAAGATAAACTCTCTGCAGGATGAAGGTTCACCATGAGACCATTAGAGCTCCAGACTGGAGAGTTCATGTGTTCATCCAGGAGCCGCTGGCAAAGAAACAAGAGCATATAAAGAAACACGTTCCTCCATGAAGCAGAGAAACTTTGTTCACAATCTCTGCTGAGAAAATTCACCATGAAGGTCAGAAGCTTCAGCTTCTAGTTTGTTAATGTTTAGAGTAGATTGTTCTCTGCTGTATGTGTGTGTGGTTTCATTATAATTACAAACAACAGCACCAACTAGTGGACCGACATGAAAACTGAAATGGCCAAAAGGTACACGGACCTACTATGCTGAGGCGGAGCTGCTGAGGCGGAGCTGCTGATTGCTGCAGATTCCTCCAAACTGAAATGTTGAGACGTGATGTCACTTCCTGTAACAAACTAAAATGACGTTGTGACGTCACCTGTGGATCAGTTCGACCTACAGAATAAAGTAATCTATTAAGTGATGCTTTGCCGCACGGTAAGAAGGTGGAGTTTGCATGTTCTCCCCGTGTGTGTGGATTTCCTCTGGTTTCCCCCACAGTCCCAAAGAAACATGCACTGGGGGGTCCCTGAGCAAAACCCTCAGCCCCCCCCCCAGCTCTACAGGACATTTGTAAAAGAGATTATTGACCGTTTTGTTTTGTTTTTGAATGTGTTTTTATTCCAAATGTGTTTATATATTGAACATTAGGACACCCCCACCCCCCCACCCCCCCCCCCCCCCCACCCCCCCCCCCCCCCCAGCCCCCCCACACCGCAAGATCAATAATATCAATAATCATCAGGCCAGATTGATCGGCTCCATCCTGCTGGTGGGCTGCTGGTTCCAATCCGAGGGAGGAGCAGACACACACACACACACACACACACACACACACACACACACACACACACACACACACACACACACACACACACAGCTCTCCTTCAGTAATGCTTCGTTTCACCAACAGGAGGCGCCATGACATCATTTCAAAAGAAAAGTTTCCACAATAAAGTAACTCAGAAGCAAATTAACAAAGTAATAAAGTAACTAAGAGGAAAAGTAACAAAAGGACAAAGAAAAGAAAAGTAACTAAGTAACTAAGTAACTAAGTAAACAAACATGTTGACAGGGCAGAGATACAATCACAGATCTGGAGTGTTTCTGCTGCAGGCTGTCAACTACACACGAGAGTGTGTGTGTGTGTGTGTGTGTGTGTGTGTGTGTGTGTGTGTGTGTGTGTGTGTGTGTGTGTGTGTGTGTGTGTGTGTGTGTGTGTGTGTGTGTGTTGTGTGTGGTCTGCATGGTTGTGTTGTGTCAATTTGTGTGTTGTGTTTTGTGTTATGTGAGGCCTTCTGTTGTTGTGTTGTTGTGTGTCGTGTGTGTGTCTGCGCTGCCTTGCTGAAAACACACACCTGAAGCACACACTGAGCTGCACTGAGGAAGATCTTGATGTTCTGACTGAGGAGCTGAACTCACACAGGAAATATTCCAGCTCATGTGAGATTAAAAATGATCTCGACAACATCTGAACACACAGACTAATAAGGAAATCAATCCCGTAATCTGGATTATTGTCAAATCATCCTGAAACAGTAGAGTTAATGGAACTGAACTGAACTGTTAGCATTGTGTGGCTCAGATTAACAACTGATTCATTCATTCAGTTAATCTGAAGTTAATACATAGAAGGAGGAAGATGCTCTGTAATCTGGATGTTAGTGGACGAAGACGCTCTATAATCTGGTCGTTAGTGGAGGGAGATGCTCTATAATTTGGATGTTAGAGGAGGGAGATACTCTATGATCTGGATGTTAGAGGAGGAAGATGCTCTATAATCTGGATGTTAGAGGAGGGAGATGCCCTATGACCTGGATGTTAGAGGAGGAAGATGCTCTATAATCTGGATGTTAGAGGAGGAAGATGCTCTATAATCTGGATGTTAGCGCCCACGTCAGTCAGAAGAAGAACTTCAGTTCAGCTGTGTTGTGATGCATTTGTGGGTCACAGTAAAAGTCAGTACAAACAACACAGTTGTTAAAAGCTACAACATGACTGTGTGTGTGTGTGTGTGTGTGTGTGTGTGTGTGTGTGTGTGTGTGTGCAGGATTTCTTCTATACAAATACCTGCTGCAGTAATCAAACAGTAAAACCTCCAAACACGAACAAACTCAACCAGTTTGTGTCTTTGTCCTGCTCAGCGTGGAGCGTGATGATTGGCCGAGGCCAGAGGAGGCCAGGCCAGATGTGGGCGTAGGGGACGGGAGTGGACGGCTCCTGGACCGTCTGCCCCGGAGTGTACGGCGCCCCCTGCAGAGGTTGACCCCCGCAGACTGGTCAGATGGTTTCTTCCATTGGCCGTGGCCGGTCCGGCTCAGGTCAGCCGCCGTGGACCGAACAGTGTCAATAAATTTATGAGGGTTTGAATTCATGACCTTTGACCCTCTGAAAGTGCCCACTCAGTCGTGCCCCCCAGTAAGTCCGTGGGTGGGTGCGTTGGGGTCTTGGCGGGCGGCTGCGGCCGGGGTGGCGGTGTGGGTTTCTTGAGCTGCTGCGGGCTCGCCGTGCCCCCGTCACTGTCGGCTCTGTCGGCGGGGATCGGGGGGGGCGGTGGCGGGAGGCGGGGCAGCGACATGGTGCCGTGGTGGTAGTGGAGGTGGTGGTGCAGGTTGTGGCGGTGGTAGTGGTGGTGGTGACCCACCGGTGCCACCACTGGGGGGAGGCGGGCACAGGAGGAGGTGGAGGAGGAGGAGGAAGGGGGAGGCGGCGGGGGAGGGGTGAGTGTGGTGGGCCGCAGGCTCTGGATCCTCCGACACTCCTGGCAGATTCGCACGTGGCTGCAGCTCTGCAGGAAGGTGCGCGGTGGTGCCAGCGGCGCCACCAGGGTGGGGGCCGGGGGGGGAAGGGGGATGGAGCTTCCGGCGGCGCCGCCCAGCACGTCGTCCAGGAGCCTCTGCGGCCCGGGGCCCAGGTCCGGACACGCCCCAAGCCCGCCTGTCAGTGGCCCGCCGCCGCTGTACAGTTTACCATTGCTGAGGCGCAGTTCTCGCACCAGGCGGAGGGGGCGTGGCCCCGCCAGCGTCAAGCGGGACGGGTGCCGCAGGATTCCTTTCCCGCCGCCACTTAGCGGCCGGCGACGCCGAGAGCGTGAAGTCTTCTTAAACGACACGGCGTTCCGAAACTCCGTTAGCATCTCCTGACAAACAGAAACCTGCAACAGAACAGAGTCCAGACTCACTGCTCACCGACACTGGAGCCACTGCACACTGACCTCATCAGCAGGAAAGTGTTGGCAGACGGTGGTTCAAGAAGTGAATGATTGATCCAATATTAGCTCTAAAACTCCGTCAGGGATATTTTTGACTTTTAAATTAAAAAGTGGAGTTTTAATGTTTTCTGATTCAAACATCAATATTATTAGAAAAATACAAAAATCAATGAAACTAATTCTTGGAAATATTTTGTTCAATAAGTTGATCAGAAATATATTGTGTGTGTGTGTGTGTGTGTGTGTGTGTGTGTGTGTGTGTGTGTGTTGTGTCTGGTGGACTCTAGGTGGCAGCAGTGCTCCAGGAAATGGAGGGTGTGTGAAGACGAGGAGGAGGAAGAGTTTCACCTCGTCTGTCTCAGCCGTCCTGCGAGTCGACCAAACAAACTCCATAATGGCCACGAAGACGGCGATGATGAGGCCGCAGATCAGAACCACGAAGATCCCACCAATGTTCTCCATCCCCAGCCCTGTGTGTGTGGGGTGGGGGGTGGGGGAGGGGATCATTCATGTCATGTCATCGGGATAAAAAACAATCAGAAAGCAGAAACAGTTTTTTTTAACAAAGAAAACAAAATGTATGAACTTCTGATTGCCTAAGAGTTTGTTAAATGTCTTTTATCTTGGCAGTGACCGATACCAGGAAGGAAGAAACGACTCTGACGCCTCGTTTCAACTGAAACGCATCGTTTTGTGTTTTCATTTCACAAAAGTTCCTCGTTTAGACAACATTTTGAAAACAACTTGTGTTTTCCCAGAAACACAGAGAAAACGTAGTTTCTCAGATGGACGATTCAGGACACGGAGAAGGGTGCGACCTTCATGTTGAGTTTGTTGTAAAGGGAAAACTTATTTCGGGCCCAAACTTTTATGGGAAAGTTTGAAATGAGTGACGTCGTCACAAAATCCTTGTAGGAAGCGACTTGTCGCCTCCCATGCAGCCGCCATCGTCCAGTGGTTCTGATTACCTACCGTGTGGAAGACCAGGGTTCCAGTCCTGATCGTCGCAATAATTCATTTAGATATGTTTGGTTTTGTTTATGGGTTTTTTTCGACTAATCCTCAGTATTTCTGCGTAGCATAGAGGTTTAAATTGATATATTTTATCTTCATTTTAATGTCAGGAGGGTTTAGCGGCTCCCAGCGTTTCAGTTCAGTGGGAAACAGACCAAATGGTTCTTTGAGTGTCGGAGGTTGCCGGCCAAAACACAACAAACATTTTTGTTTTGCCTGAGATGGTTATGGTGTAAACGGGGGCAGGCAGTGGGGCAGTGACAAGTCCCGAGTCCTTACCTTTGGCCCGGTGGTCCTCCTCTCTGGGACACTGTCCTCCTTCCCACCAGCGTCTCTTCAGGATCTCCAGCCGGTTGCTCTCCTGCAGCTGAAGGATCCCCAACGTGATCTCGTCTCTGAACGGAGAACCTGGTGGACCAGAGGAGGCACTACACTGTAGCATTACCATTAGCATTGACCAAGATGTTATGACTGTGGCGAGACAGCAGCACTGAAGTTAGCTACAGCATTAGCCATAGCTGTTTTTTTAACCAACAAGCCTTTCATCCTAATGCTAAAGCTAACTGTGTGTTGAGCAGCATATTCCTCCACTAACATCCAGATTATAGAGCATCTTCCTCCACTAACGTCCAGATTATAGAGCCTCTTAATAATGATAATGCATTGGTTTTATATAGCTCTTGTCTTGTCACTCAAAGACGAACCTGCAACCTTCCAAATGGGAGACGACCACTCTTTAAATCTTGCATTTTAAGCTAATGCTAATGCTAACAGGTGTCAGGTGGTGTTGTTAGCATTAGCAGAGGTCTGAGCTGCATTTTCTCAGAGCAGCGCCACACGTTCGTCCCTCTATGCTCCATTAAACATGCTAATGCATGCGGCTGCCCTCATGGCGGCGCAGCACAAGTCGGAGGCAGACGACGAGGCGGCCAGATGACGAGGCCGGCCTCGCCAGACGGTGGCTGGAAGCAGAACGCAGCCAAATTGGAGTCAGGATGGATTTAATGTGCCAACAACAGCAGCTGCACCAGAGTCGACCTGGTTAACTCAGGAAGGAAAGAAATGAAGGAGCCGCACGAGGAGATTGACAGAATGAATGAATCCCAGAGGAAATGAGACGTGACGGCAGCCGAAACTGAAACCCCAAAACTAAACAAGACACGAGAGACTACAAGACACCAAGAGACAACGAGAAACACCAAAACACTGAGAGACAATGAGGGACAACGAGAAACACCGAAACACTGAGAGACAACGAGACACTGAGAGACGAGACACAGAGATATCGAGAGACGATGGGAAACACTGAAACAATGAGAGACAACGAGAGACTAGACACCGAGAGATGACGAGATACCTAGAGATAACAAGAGACAATAAAAAAACACCAAAACACTGAGCGACAAGAGACAACGAGAAACACCAAAACACTGAGAGACAGTAAGACACCGAGAGTTACAGCGAGACATCGAGAGATAACAAGAAACACTGAGAGACAATGAGACACTGAGAGATTAAGAGAGACAACGAGAAACACAGAAAAACAGAAAAACACAGAGAGACGAGAGACAAGACACTGAGCGATAACAAGAGTCAACAAGAAACACTGAGAGACGAGAGACAATGAGAGACAACGAGAAATGCAGAAACACTGAGAGACAGCGAGACAACGAGAGATAAGACACAACGAGAAACACTGAAACAGTGAGTGACAATGAGAGACAACGACACACTGATAAATTCAGAGAGATGAGAAACACTGAGAGACAATGAGAGACAATAAGACACTGAGAGACACCGGTGGTGTACACAGAAAGACAACAAGAAATCGAGAGACAACAAAACACAGAGAGACAACAAGACACTGACAGACAAGACACTGAGAGATAACGAGAGACGAGAAACACAGAAACACTGAGACACAACGAGACACCGAGAGACACTGAGTGACACCGAAAGACACCAAGAGACGAGCCACTGAGTAACAAGAGACAGAGACACGAGATACTGAGGGACAATGAGACAGTGAGACACAACAAGCACGTGAAACAGATGAAAGTTGAAGATCTTCCCTATGTTTTGGTTCTAGCAGGACCTGTTCCTGCAGGACTCACCCAGTGGCACTGAGCAGGACCTGTTCCGGCAGGACCTGTTCCTGCAGGACTCACCCAACAGCACTGAGCAGGACCTGTTCCAGCAGGGCCTGTTCCTGCAGGACTCACCCAACAGCACTGAGCAGGACCTGTTCCTGCAGGACTCACCCAGCGGGTCTGAGCAGGACCTGTTCCAGCAGGACCTGTTCCAGCAGGACCTGTTCCTGCAGGACTCACCCAGTGGCACTGAGCAGGACCTGTTCCAGCAGGACCTGTTCCTGCAGGACTCACCCAGTGGCATGCCGATGCCGTATCCCTTGGTGTCCAGCAGGCCTCCGATCTGCGTGAGGTTGCAGTTGAGGCTGCGGTAGTACTCGTTCATGGTGCTCTCCATCAGGAAGGCGTACTTAGAGTTGAGCACACGAGCGATTCCCTCCTCGGTGCTCTTCACAAACACGCTGGGCTGCTTCGAGTACATGTAGTTCCACATGCGCTGGTACGTCTGGTACCGGGAGTTCTGCAGAACCAGGGGGACAATGGAGGAGCCATGCTAATGCTATTGCTAACGGCAGTAAGTGAGCTCTCTCCTGACGGAGTGTGGCCGCTCTCACCATGAAGAAGGTCATGGTGGAGCCTCCGTGGATCGTCCCGTACTGGATGTTGGTCTGGTCCGCCAAGTCATCGGGGGACTCGATGGGGACCTCCATCCTCTGGACCGTGAGGAACGCAGCCAGGTTTGCCGTGTAGGACGAGATGATGATGAGCGTGAATGCCCACCTGGAGGAACGAGGAGAAGGTGTAAGCGGAAGAGGAGTAGAAGAACAGGAAGGAAGGAAGGAAGGAAGGAAGGAAGGAAGGAAGGAAGGAAGGAAGGAAGGAAGGAAGGAAGGAAGGAAGGAAGGAAGGAAGGAAAGAAGGAAGGAAGGAAGGAAAGAAAAAAAACAACTAAAGCGTTTTTGTCGCGTTCACTGAGCCTCCTGTTAGCATTAGCATTATCAAAAACTGTTCACTAATCCTCTCAAGTGCCTGATAGCTTTAGCATTAGCATCATTCAGTGTTCTAACCACTGAGCTGTAATCACTGCAGCATTTCATCAGCAAGAATCCTCTAATAAACACAAGTTACAGCTTCTGCATCATGCTAAAGCTAACTGTTGTTTAGTTTTTGATGTAATGAAAACCCAGAAGTAGCATTAGCCTGTATTTAGCATTATCAAACTTTAAGAGCTGTTAGCATCCCTTTCTGAGAGCTGACACCCTGTTGGTAGTTCTCACCTATTAAACTGTTTTGAACTTTCCAACACACACATATAGTAGAAAGCCTGCACACTCACGCATGCACTCGCACACGCACACGCACACGCACACGCACATGCACACGCACACGCACACAGTATGTTGCAGCAGCATTACGAGGCCGATCGCCAGACGAGCCTGTCAGAGAAAAGATGATGATGGCACCTCCAGAACCCCCCCACCATCTGCTCTCGAGACCCCGGGGAGTGTGTGTGTGTGTGTGTGTGTGTGTGTGTGTGTGTGTGTGTGTGTGTGTGTGTGTGTGTGTGTGTGTGTGTGTTGGAAGGATCAAAACAGTTTAACTCAGAACTTGAACCTCATTCCATAAGATCTACCTATAAAAGCTGTGGGGTAACAGGGCCTGTTGCCCCCAAAAGGGGCAGAACAACAGGGACGTGTTGCCCTCTATAGGTGAACAGCAGCAGCTATGCTGTATGAAACGTTGTCATGACGACAGCAGCCATGTTGGAAGCACCACTCAGCGGAACCATGTTTGATTCCTGGAGGAGGTTTTAGGGAACATCTGAAGTGTGGAGTTTTAATCCAACCGTCTTCAATCTTTGGTTTTATTCGTTGATTTGATCACGTTTCATTCACAGAGAAAGGTTTTTTTTTTTCCAAACACTGAACTGAAATGAACCATAAAACCATCAGACAGCGAAATGATTTATTATTGAAGCAGAAAGCTCTTAAAGAAGATTTAAGCCAGGAGGCACAAATGAACCATCATGTTCACATCAAATCTCTTCACCATCTGCTGCTTACCTCCACTTACTGCCACTCGGTGTGGCAGTGTCGCTTACTGCCCCTCGGGAGAGGGGGTTCTGCTGACCTTCAGCTGTCACCTCTGAGGGTTCTGCCTCGTTCATCTATCCTGAAACCCACCCACCCCTACTCTCAACTACCCCACCCCATCTAACCAAACCCGCTGTATTCCAAACCCCATTTACCCAGACCCCTATACAACACCCGCCCCCATACAACCCACAATCGTCTACCCCGACCGCTGTCTATAGCAACCCCATCTACACCAAAACCCATCTACACTGAAACCTATACAGCCCAATCTGTATCCACCCCAACCCCCTCCACCCCCTCCACCCCTTCCACCCAGCTCTCAGTGGCCTCCAGGCACGGACAACGTCAGACTGGGGTTGGACTGAAACGAAAGAAGGTGAGCAGGTACAAACCAGACACCGCTAACGCAGCGAGTTGACAACGCCCGCGGCATGATCTCTGAGCCCTGTTGCATGAAGCCGCCCACCGGGAACCACAGGCTGTTCCCCAACGTGTATTGATTTTCCAACACATCCCGACGCTCCCGAAGGCATGGGTGAGGGTTGTACCACTCGTAGGGGCTGAGTCTGGGGACACACACACACACACACACACACACACACACAATATTAAATCTCCAGCCATGATTTTGATTCAAGTAAATGTTCAGAGTAAGAAACGTCCTGCTTCTGGTTTCTACTTTTCACTCTGGAGTGAAAGTACTGCTGATGCATTCTTTGATTTCACTCAACAAAAGTTCGATCAGATCGGAGAGCCAGTCGGGAACCAATCAGAATACCAGTAGAACAAAGATTGCCTGGAACCTTCAGAAACCGTCAGAAACTTGAAACCTCCTGAAACCTTATGAACCATTTGGAAACTGTCTGAAACCTTCTGGAACCTTCTGGAACCTTTAAAAACCGTCAGAAACTTGAAACCTCCTGAAACCTTATGAACCATTTGGAAACTGTCTGAAACCTTCAGAAACCTTCTGGAACCTTCAGAAACCGTCAGAAACATGAAACCTCCCGGAACCTTATTAACCATTTGGAAACTGTCTGATACCTTCAGAAACCATAAGAAACTTTCAGAAACCTTCTGAAACCACCGGGAACCATCAAACACCAACAGAAATGTTCTTGAAACCCCCTCACACCTTCTGAAACCAGTCAGAAAACAGTCCAACAACCAACAGCCAGGAGACAACCAGCTTCACTGCGGTCAGTTGACAGTCAGTCTGTTAGAAACCAGCTTCTCGATAGTCTGTTAGAAACCAGATTCACTACAGTCGGTCTGTTAGAAACCTGAAGTCTGTTGGAGACCAGCCAGAAAAGAACTATCCAACATCAAGAGGGGAAACCTGCTCAAAAAACTGCATGGAAACTAGAAGGAGACTAGATTAAATAAAAAGAAAACCACGTTGAACCGTCTAACGAGGACGGATAAAGACGAGTCACCTGGCGGCGAGGAAGAGGACGCAGCTGACAGCGAGATACGCCAACAGCATGAAGAGCCAGACCGCCGGAGAGAAGGGGTCCAGAAAGGAGAAGTACCCAGGTTTACGGCCCTGGAAAACACACACACACACACACACACACACACACTGAAGTTTGTGGTTAGCATTAGCTGTAGTTAACATTAGCGGTGGTTAGCTTTAGCAGCGGTTATCATTAGTTGTGGTTAGCATTAGCAGTGGTTAGTGTTAGTTGTGGTTAGCATTAGCCTGTATTTCCAGCCAGATCTTGTGCACTGGGTTTTTTCTGAGATTAGACTGGATTACTGGTTTATTCTATCGCTTTTAACTCATCCAAATTAAATAATTTTATCATATTTTAATAAAACTATTTTCTTTGAAAACAGAATGAAAAATAGGTTTAACTTAATCGGGATGTGATTCAGTGTTTCTACCGCTCGAAACATTTCGTACATTTCGATGAACCAAACGTGTAAAGAGAGAGAGAGAGAGAGCAAGTGAGTGCGTGTGAGCGTGCGTGTGAGCGTGAGCGTGAGCGAGCGTGTGCGTTACCAGATGAACTCGGTACAGGATGCTGATTCCCAGACTCATGAAGGGTTTGGAGAAGTCGATGACCTTCTCCCTCTCAGAGGTGATGGTGAACGGAGCTACAGCCAGGTCAGCTTTCTACACACACATACACACACACACACCCACACACACACACACACACACACACACACACACACACACACACACACACACACACACACACACACACACACACACACACGAGTTAAAACACCTCCAGTGAATTAGTTTCATGTTCCACTGACAGACGACGACGTAACGACTGAAGGGAGAAACACTTCAGACTTCATGCCGTCCGGAGCAGGACGGAGAACCATGAGGAGAGCGGGTCAATTCATCTGGCTACATCAGTTAGTGGAAGGAAGATGCTCTATAATCTGGATCTGATTTCAGACCTGTGTGGTGGGCGTTGTGGCCTAATCGTTGTGTTTGGCTCTGATGAACATTAATTAAAGATCTGTGACGTTTGAGTCAGACTGCGTAAACAGCCAAGAGGTAATCTGATTACATCGTCAGTCCTCCGCACTCTATTCACAGATAATTGAATAACGAGAAGACTCGTTTAACATCAGGCTCTGTGTGTGTGTGTGTGTGTGTGTGTGTGTGTGTGTGTGTGTGTGTGTGTGTGTGTGTGTGTGTGTGTGTGTGTGTGTGTGTGTGTGTGTGTGTGTGTGTGTGTGTGTGTGTGTGTGTGTGTGTGTGTGAGAGTGATACCAGTATCAGGTATTGGTCTGATACTGCACAGAGTATTTGTACTCATGAAAGCTTCCTGAAACAACCCGGAGGGTAGTACGTGATGTCATCCGTCAGCAGCGCCGCTAGCAGCTACGCTGAGAGGACGATTTAATACTAATGAGAACGGCGAAACTAAGACAGACTGTAAATTATGTTCGGATAGAATATCAAGAAGAGGAGAAAGATTGTTGGTACAACACCAGCAACTTAAATACCAGCAACTTCATCGCCAGCAACTTCAACACCAGCAACTTCATCACCAGCAACTTCATCACCAGCAGAGTTAGCCTGAATCATTAGTTTAACTGCACAGTAGGTAACGCCGAGTCGTGCTATATGATACATGCTACATGATAAAGAGTTGCAGGCCGAACACACCAGCGATGGACTATATTCGCGACGACGTTACAGAGTTCTGCCGGGGCATTGTGGGATACCCTGTAGTACTCGCCAACATGTGGGTAAAAACACCGTCTCACAAGAGTCACCTTCAACTCTCCTTTAGCTCTGAAGCCGCATCAATGTCTATATCGCTGTGGATCCTCATAGCTGTTGTCCTTCATCACAGCCATGGGCAAAAACCATACCCTGAGGCGCTGTAGTCTGAGCAGCAAGTCCGATGGCTTCAGCACCCAAACCACAGACAATCCCAAGGTGCTTCGTGCGCGGGAGGATATGACGCCATGGTGAATGAGGGGTACGCTACATGTGGTTAAAGTTTTAGGAGCCTGAAAACGTTTTTTTTTTTGACAATGGTCTAAGAGTGAGAAAATTCTAAAATGCCAGCTCGGCTTTGAGGTGTGGCTGGGCAAGACGCACATCTGCAAAAAACAATGATGTCATCGCTCCAACCCCCCACCCCCCCTCACTGCAGTCCGCGATGTCACCTAACATATTCAGTTGTGGATTACACGCTTCAGTTTGAGCTGCAGAAGCTGCTTGACCAGGAGAAGGGAGCAGGAGCATAGAATCTATATAACTCAGAATCATGTACAAGTCGATGAGCAGCATCCAACTTCTATTGACCTTATTCTGCACCAAAACAAGAGCGCCGCCATATTGCATCTTTTTTTCTGACAACTTCCAGTGGGTGGGACTTCTGTGGTGTTGTGTCGTTGCTCGTTGTAGCGGCTCGTTCTGGACGGTGAATGGGATTGACAATCTATCTCTGAATTAAGACTTTTAAACATCGATCATGTGGATTGACGCTCCGTGGCTAACCGTGGCTAGCTGTATGTAGCATTACATGCTCCGTGTGGAGCTGTTATAACAACTGGATAATGAGGAGGAAGCAGCTGGAACAACAACATTTTGAACATAAAGAGGAGAGAGAGGACTGTTGTGGAGCAGCATACGACCTGTGGATTTGTGCAGCACTGTGTAAGCTTTAAAGCAACATAATCTCTGATGTAGAAGATGACTGATGAATAAAAAAAAAAAAGTGAGCCCACGTCTTACTGTGTAAAGCTCATGGCTGTAATAAAGAATGACAAGTTTGAAAGGATTTCATTTTGGTTTATTTCATATAATGAGATTTGAACCTTCCACAATGTTGCAGGAACAGCTGGTTGCTCTGCTCTGAGTGGTTAGCATGATGGTTAGCATGGTGGCTACCGCTAGCTGACCGGCTGGGACCCGCGTCTGCCTTCAAAAGGTAAATTCTCTGTCTGTTGATGACAGCACATAGCCCACCTTTCCACTGTGTAGATACTGGTACACCTCAGTACACTTAAAGTTTATCTTAGCTGCTCCGTAAGCCGCTAATGACGGGATGACGATTTTATCGGAAGTTTCCACAGTCCTTTCTCGTGCCGTCCTCTCAGATCAAAATTAAGGAAGGATGAGGCAACATGATGCCGTCCGATCATCCCAGCTCAGTTTTCATGTTCCCTCTTTAATATCCTGGAAGCAGCGTTGTTTGGCATATTTTATGGTAGTTTTACGGATGAGATATAAACACTGGGCTGCCATCCACCACAATGTAATATGTCAGTAACAGGAAATGCCTAAAACAAAATACAGGAAAACGGAGAAAAAGAGTAGAATAAAGTCAACATTTCTATTTTCTCCGTGTCTTAATCTGTGTTTTTGGGTGAGTCACAGCACCCCTGAAGGCCTAGCATATGTACAACATGCCCTTAGGCATTATGTTCATAGTGATGTGTGGATGGAGTTTTGTTTTGAGAACGCCGGGGAGATAAAAGATCGTTTTGGCTGGTGTGAACAGGGCCAGAGACAGAAACAGAGCAGAGACTTAACCTTCCTGTGATTTAACAAGCAACACAACGAGATTTCACCAGGAGGGTGAAATGTCCTGGATGACGCCGTGTCTTGACTTTTAGAATTGTCCTCACGTTCGTCAGACGTTTTCTCTGCATGATCATATTTCACAGGGAAACATTCAAGCTGAAAATGTCTCAGAGAAACTGAAGCTACCTTCATCTACGACCTTCACTCTTCATCTGAGAGAAACTGAAAATGTTTAAATGTCAAAAATCAGTCACTGTCACTCCCCCCCGGACTCACCCGGTGGATGAGCTCTCCCACCAAGCCAGTCCAGCTGCCGTTGGGTTCTGGAGCTCCATACAGTCCGTCGTCCACCAGCTTGATCTTGAAGGAGAACTTGAGGATGTCAGCGAGTTCTCGCAGCAGGTCCACACAGAATCCTTCGTACTGCTCGTTGCCCTGGAGCTCCTGGTGGTTGGACCTCCTCATCATGTAGGGGTTCTCCTGTGGGAGGAGAGGGGAGGTGAGGAGGAGCCGAAGCAGAAGCAGCAGACCTTCAATCAGCAGACCGCCTCACATACCAGGATGGTGGTGACCACCAGCGACTTGTTGATCAGCGTCTCCGAGGCGTTTAGGTCCAGAGACGTCGAGTTCATCGCCAACGTGTTGTTGGAGAACCACACACCAATCTAAGGGGGAGGGGGCAGAGTCAGTGACATCACTCTGTGTGTGTTTGTGTGCGTGCGTGCGTGCGTGCGTGCGTGCGTGCGTGCGTGCGTGCGTGCGTGTGTTCTGACCTCCTTGTGTCCATTGGGGTGTTTCTCCAGGATCTTCAGGGTGTAGTTTGTCCTTTGACCTTTGCTGTTGAACTCGATGTGACCGGTCAGACCGTCGTACTCCACCTGGGACCAGGAGACATATTAGCTACAGGCTAAGAGCTAGCAGGGAGCTTGCAGAGAGCTAACAGGGAGATAGCAGAGAGCTAACGGATCGAGCATGGAGCTAACAGGAAGATAGCAGGGAGGTAACAGGCGATAGCAGGGAGCTAACATGGAGATAGCAAGGAGCTAACAGAGCGATAGCAGGGAGCTAACAGGGAGATAGCAGGGCGCTAACAGGGGGATAGCAGGGCGCTAACAGCGAGATAGCAGGGCGCTAACTTGGAGATAGCAGGGAGCTAACAGGGAGATAGCAGGGAGCTAACAGGGAGATAGCAGGGCGCCAACAGGGAGATAGCAGGGAGCTAACAGGGAGATAGCAGGGCGCTAACAGGGAGATAGCAGGGTGCTAACAGGGACCAAGCAGGGAGCTAACAGGGAGGTAGCAGGGAGCTAAGAGATCTAGCATGGTGCTAGCAGAACTACATTTAGAAAAAAGAAGAAATAAAAGATGAACAGAAAAATGTTTAGAGAAGAAACTATGATGTGAGAAAAATATGAGAGAAAAAGATTCAACAGCTCATCAGATCAGTGACAGAGACGGTGTGTGTGTGTGTGTGTGTGTGTGTGTGTGTGTGTGTGTGTGTGTGTGTGTGTGTGTGTGTGTGTGTGTGTGTGTGTGTGTGTGTGTGTGTGTGTGTGTGTGTGTGTGTGTTCAGCCAAGCATGCACCTTGCTCCTGAGTGTCTGTGTAATGGAGTGTGTGTACGATATGAATGAATGTCTGCATGACTGAAGATAAATTACATCTGAGAGAGCGAGAGAGAGAGAGAGAGAGAGAGAGAGAGAGAGAGAGAGAGAGAGAGAGAGAGAGAGAGAGAGAGAGAGAGAGAGAGAGAGAGCGAGGATGGTGTGTCTCTTTGGATTTGATGTGACGATGTGAAGCAGCTCAACATGTTCAAGTCGACTAACTCACCAAACACCCGCTGGGAAAACCCTGAGATCCCCCAACACACCCTGACAACCCCCCACACACCCCCCCCCACCCCAGGGGCGAAAACAAGGCACAGCCATGTCTCTGAGGAATAACTCCACTAGAAGAAAGATTTCCAGCAAACTCACTGTCCAATGTGTGTTGGACATCACACACATGGGAACGTTATGGACTGTGCTCAGTGTTTACCATGCGCAGATAGTTCATCAGACTGGTGCCATGCTGCCAGATGAGTGGAGACGAGCAGCTCAGCGGCTTCACGCCAATCTCCTGACTGCGGTTCAACTCCCGCACGGCGCTCACCACCACGTGGACGGCGTCGAACATCAGCGCTGATGACAGCTACACGTACACACACACACACAATGGTTAAAATGGAGGCGGGTTGTGAACGTAGTGGTGCAGGTATGTGACGTCGTCAGATGACAGTAAACGAGAACCAGTTGCGGTGCAGCTCAGGCATCGGAGCAAAGCTGTGAACCTCCGTTCTCTGTGACACAGCTTGGTCGTTGTGAACAGCAGCGTCCAGCTCCCTGTTACGGAGAGGAGCCTCTGTACCTCTTCGGAACACTAGGGGGTGTCATCGACACTTCAATAATCCCAGTTAACTAAACATCCATCCATCCATCCATTTTCTCCCGCTTTTCCGTTTCCGGGTCGCGGGGGTGTCAGTCTGAGCACCGTCACCCAGATCACATTGCACCAATTAAGAGCCTTTCCTGCGGGTGGTGAGCCCACGGGAAACTAAACAACCAGTGAGCACAAAGGGGCGTTTGTGAACAACGGAGAGTTTATACGGCTGATGAGATTTTTAAAAATTGCTGCTTGTCCAGAGTGACGATTGTCATTGACCAATCAACAGACGCGTTGTTGCTCCCCCTTATGGAACCGTACCAATGTGCTAGGTACCTCAATGAAGGGGTTATGTCAGTAGAATTTTCCTAGTAAAAAACCTCAGGGAGACAGAATACACAGGAATCGGTCTGAGAGCGACTTGAGAAAGTTCAAGACAATTTCATTAAATCATTCTTGCGGTACAACCTTTGCATGATTGTCCAGGAGTTTGTCTCTCTGAAGTCAACTAGCGCCTTCTTAAAAGCTGAATTGTTTTGAGTCTGCATTGAAGGGCACCAGAAGCAGCACAGATGTTCCAAATGTGCTGACATAGGTTATCCTTGAACACAGACTGCAAATTACACATCATTCTTTATGAGACAAAACAAGATTTCTCTATAAATGGTTACCGTGGGGTACGATTCTTTCGGTACCATCCACAACTTTTGTCAGGAGAAACAAAAACTGTACCGCACCGGCACATACTGCACAGTGGGAATGAGGTTTTAGTTGCTCCCTCCCCTCAGGTAGTTGCCCCCTCCTCACCGCGGGCCCCGGGTAGGGGCTGGTGTGGCACCCCTCCCTCCAGGACAGGTTGAGGCTCCTGATGAAGTCCAGGTAGAAGGAATGGCTGCTGTTGAGCATCGAGAAGCCCAAGATGTTGGACTGGTGGTCCACCACATGGTCCAGTCTGAGCAGGGGGAAGTCCTGTGCGCGCGCACACACACACACACACACACACACACACACACACACACACACACACAGAAACCTGTTTCAGCCCAAAGTGATTCTAAAAACTCCTGAGAACCCAGAACTAGAACCAACTGGTCCAATGTCTAAAACCAAACCCAGAACAAACTGCTCCAAGTTCTGGTTTAGAACTAAAATGTTGTTGTAACTCAGCAGCGTGTTGCAGCACAGTTTGTGGGTCAGCGGTCTGAATCCTGCTGTGTCATCATGGTGGCCGTCAGCAGAGCGTGCTCACCACAAAGTCACAGCGAGGTCGCTCTCGCTCGCCATTGTCAGGGTGGGGGGTTGGCTGGGGTAAGGGGGGGGGGGGGGGGGGGGGGGGGGTTCTGGAAGAGGACTTTCTGGTCTTGTTCCAGGTTTTGTGTCAGTGAGTGGACAGAACATTCATGGCGTCCTTGGCGAGAGATCGCCGCGTTAAAAGTGTTTGGATCAGAGTGGGAGCTTCAACATAAGTTATTATCTTCCAACCTCAACGAACAATGACGAAATGCCCAAAGGGACCAGTATGCATCTGTGATTGGGGGGGGGGTCTGGATAAATATATGATGGGAGGGTTACAACATGAAACATTTAGCAGGGTACAAAAGATCAACAGGAAGGGAAGAAAGAAAGAGGAATAGAAAAGTCAATATGGAAAGAAAAATTTGAAAGATTGACAGATTGAAAAAAGAAAAAAAAACAGAAAGAAATATCAGGCGAGACAAAAGATGAGGTAAAGGACAGTATCATCGGCATAAAAACAACCATGAAAGAGCAAAGAGCCAGAATAGAAATTGGCCCAGTGTTGAACCCTGTGGGACTCCAGTGTTAAAGTCATGAACGATGAGAAGCAGCGGAAGAGAAAGGATGCAAACCTAAAGAGAAGGAAATGAACAGAGAAAAAGAGGACTGGCAGTTTTCTGGAGGAAGAAGAAGAAGAGGTGGAGACCTTACCATGGTGGTGAGGATGTACTTGTAGAAGGCCGACGTCATCCCCAGCTCGTTAGCCTGCACGGAACCAGACAGAAGAAGTAATGAACACGTCTGAAGTTAAACTGAAACTCATCGGACATCAAGTCCAAAACACCTCATGACTGAACAAAGCTGAGCTCAAACAATTTCTCAATACCGAATCCGTCACCAATCTCCGCCTGAAGTGTGAAGCCTGAAGTGTGAAGACATTTAGCTTAGCTGCACTACACGGATGATTGATTGTGTTTGAGTGAGAGCTGGCGGAGGACGGGTGATTGTGTTTGAGTGAGAGCTGGCGGTGGATGGCGAGCTGACCTTCCTCAGAATGTGGTACGAGACGGAGGCGTTCGCGTCGATGATGATGGTGGCCACCTTGTCATCGCGGATCTCCTTCAGCAGTGGTGTGGGGTCCAAACTGTCATCCAGCATCCGAACTGACAGCGTGTCCCGGGAGATCAGGAAGCGCCGGACCAGCTCCTCCAATCGCAGCAGGCCTGAGGGGTGGGGCAACGGGCTTCAGCGATTGGTTGACACAAAATGAACCTCAACTGTTCAGTGATTGGACAAAACATCACAGTGACGCTTTATAATGTGGATGTTAGTCGAGGAGGACGTTCTATAATCTGGATGCTAAAGCCAACAGTGGATTGTGCAGCTCTCTGGTGACTAACGGTGGATTGTTCGAGAAACCGTCTTCATTCTCACTTTATCGTTGCTCTGCAGCAGATTTCAGTTGTAAAACTCGACACATGTAAACAGCGGATTCAGCAAATTTCATCTTGTCTCCTCTCCTCCACCCTCCTCTCTCCTCCTCCACCCTCGTGTCTCTCCTTCACCCTCGTCTCCTCTCCTCCTCCACCCTCCTTCCTCTCCTCCTCCACCCTCGTCTCGTCTCCTCCACCCTCCTTCCTCTCCTCCTCCCAGAGCTTCGAGCAGCGCTCCCTCTCTTTCACGTCATTTAGCGTTAGCCTCGGCTCGTTAACGCTGCAGTTTAACGTTTAACGGCTGTTTAACGGGGCCGTATTGTTGTTGTGGGTCAGTTGGACCCGAGAGGCCGAAGTAAAACGGTTTGCGAAGGAAATGATCCTGCTGATGGAGAAACAACGAGCAGAACCAGATGGAGGAGAGCTGACTCTGGATGTAGAGCAACGATAAAACAGCCGGAACACTGGTCCTGCTCTGAGCCTGGTTCTGCAGGTTTCTCTTTCTCTGAGCCTGGTTCTGCAGGTTTCTCATTTGAGTCTGGTTCTGCAGGTTTCTCCTTCTCTGAGCATGGTTCTGCAGCTTTCTCCTTTAGCCTGGTTCTGCAGGTTTCTCTTTCTCTGAACCTGGTTCTGCAGGTTTCTCCTTCTCTGAGCATGGTTCTGCAGGTTTCTCTTTCTCTGAACCTGGTTCTGCAGGTTTCTCCTGCTCTGAGCCTGGTTCTGCAGGTTTCTCTTTCTCTGAACCTGGTTCTGCAGGTTTCTCCTTCTCTGAGCATGGTTCTGCAGGTTTCTCCTTCTCTGAACCTGGTTCTGCAGGTTTCTCCTTCTCTGAACCTGGTTCTGCAGGTTTCTCCTTCTCTGAGCATGGTTCTGCAGGTAGCGTCTGGAGCAGCGGCTCAGACTCACACTCGGCTTTGGCACAGATGAGACTCGTTGTCGGGAAACCGAAGGATCGCAAGATGGAGCCGATGGCCAAACTCAAATCCTCGTTACTTGGATAGAGAGAGACGGAAGCAAAGCGGAGGTACGGGAGTTTCGGAGTCTCTTCAGGACCGATTTTCACATGAGGGATCTGGGGGGGCAGAAAAAATTTAAAATATAGAAGAAAATAACATCGATGTCCAGGAAAATAGAAGAAGTTGGACAAAAAGCGGAATAAAAGTGATAGAAAATGAAACAAGTTTCAGAGAAATAAAGAAAAAAACAAGAGGCAAAGCGCAAGAAATAAAGTTAAACTTTGATAATTGAACTGTGTACGTTACCATGGTGACGATGATAAACACGAGGCGTAATGAATGTTTTGTGAGGGAAGTTGATTCGACTGTCATGTGACCAACTCACCTCCTTTTCTCCACAAATGTGACTGATGGTGGAGCCAGAGGCGGGGCTGGAGGCGGGGCCAATCACTGAAACCACACCCTTCGGAAGAATCTGACACACTGAAACAGGAAACGACACGTTACGGTGTGTGTGTGTGTGTGTGTGTGTGTGTGTGTGTGTGTGTGTGTGCATACATGTGCATTTGTGTGTCTTACTGGTGTCGGTGGTCTCGTACTGGGAGTCCCTGCTCAGCTCATAGACGTCCACCTCCAGCCGGGCCTGAGCTGAGCCCTCCATCCCGTTGTTGATGTTCTCTCGGGCCAGAGCCAGCGCCAGACGCTCGCCACGACCGCACGCTGACTGGTCATCCAAGATGGCTGCTGGAGGAAGGAAGTCAGACGGTTATGTGCTGCTCGCCATTAGGTTTAGAATTAGATTTAGCATTAGGTTTAGCATTTCCCGTGGGTTCACCACCTGCAGGAAAGGTTCTTAATGGGTGCAATGTGAACTGGGTGACGGTGCTCAGACTGACACCCCCCGCGACCCGGAAATGGATAACGGGGAGAAAATGGATGGATGGATTAGGTTTAGCATTCAGCATCAGCTGTAGCAGTTAGCATTGGGTTAGGGCTTAGCATTAGGTTTAGCGTTTCGCTTTAGGTCTCGCGATTAGCATCGGGGACTCACCCATGCGAAGTGCGGCCAGAGCGTTGGACTGGCCGGAGCAGAGCGGCGCCATGGTCAGCAGCAGGAAGTTGATCCACAGCAGCGCAGCGGGCAGAGCCGGCATCTTCCACCGCTCCTCATGGAGAAAGGTCTGCTGGCTGCCTGTACCGCCACCTACAGGACACACACGCACCTGTAACCATGGTAACACACTCACTGCAGATGGCATTCATACTGTAGATCAGGGGTGTTCAGTTCCAGGCCTTGGGGGCTGGTGTCCTGCAAGTTTTAGGTCTTTCCCAGTTGTAACACACCTGAATTCAATAAGTGGCTCGTTTTTTGTTTTTTTTTACAAGCTTGATTATCGCCTCAGCATTAGATTGAAATGTGCTGAAGCTGGGAGAGATAAAACATGCAGCACACTGGCCCTCGAGGCCCGGAATTGAAGACCCCCTGCTGTGGATGCCAAGACTAGCTGCTGCAGCAAGCACGGCGAATCACCACCGTGGCTCACTGCAGCAGCTAACAGGCTAATGACCACCATGGCTAACTGCAGCAGCTAACAGGCTAGTGACCACCATGGCTAACTGCAGCAGCTAACAGGCTAGTGACCACCATGGCTAACTGCAGCAGCTAACAGGCTAATGACCACCATGGCTAACTGCAGCAGCTAACAGGCTAGTGACCACCATGGCTAACTGCAGCAGCTAACAGGCTAGTGACCACCATGGCTAACTGCAGCAGCAAACAGGCTAATGACCACCATGGCTAACTGCAGCAGCTAAGCAAAAAAGAAATGTTAGTTTAGACATTTTGAAAACGATCTCTGTATACTTGGAAAGGAGAGAAATGCTGAAAATGGTGTAGTTTCCCTGTGGGACCACAAGTGAAATGTGTTTTTATGTATTAAATCCACCAGTGCACATACACAGAGAACTGTTTGCCAGAAACAGTAAAGTCCTTTAAACTGTCTTTCTTTGTTTTGGTCGACTCTATTTCTCTATGAAAGAAACAAAATGTTCTGCACGTATGCAGATGACTGTGTAGTAAGTAAGTAGATGCATTATTTGGCTTGTGTGTCTGTTTACACCACAGTTTCAAATGAAAACGTTAAACTTTCATTGCATTTTGGGGTTTGTTTACAACAACAGGGCTCCGAGGAACTAAAAACAAAACTTTATGAGAACGGCTCTGAAGGTGGAACTACCTTTGAATTGTTCTCTGCTGCATGTATGTGTGGTTTCATTTCAAAAACCAAAATCAGAACCAACTAGTGGGCAACTACCAACTACATTATTTTTCAGTGTTTCTGCCATTTCCATGGAAACAATCATTTTCAGGACGTTTTCATGTAAGTGTGAAACTTTTCTGAAACGAAAACATAAAAACGTTGTTTCCACGTCAAGCGTTGTCGTGGAAACGGAGCCTTGATGAGAGGATCATTAAGCTTGTTTCATGTCGACGCGATTGTTTAAATGATGTTTTGTTACTTCAGATGGTCGACATGCAAACGATCTGCTGGAACCTGGACGATCTCACACAGCTGAGAAACAACAAACTCCTAAAGAAACGTGATTCTCCGAGGAATCAGATTACAAACAGGCACTCAGAAGAAACTTTCAGGTTTGGCAAATGCTCTGAAGCTTTTCATCCTGAAAGACGAAAGTGTTCTGATGGATTCTCTGGAACTGAACCGAAGCCTTCGTCTCTCTTCGTCTCCAGGAAGCTTCACTGGAGAAAAGAGTTCTAATTGTGTGACTCGCCAGGAGAGAACAAAAGATTCAACTAGATTCTTTTCTCTTCCATCACTTCAGGCCTCATTCGGTCTTTTCTTCTGTATAACTTAACTCTATTTAATAAAACCAGCGTCTGGTGTTTGGACTCATGAGGAGAGTGAAGGCCAATTCATCCTCCATAAGAACAAGAAAAAAGTTCGGCGGCACGGGGTCCTGCTGAACAAAATGGCGTCATTTCCTTCGTCCAGCTCCCTCTGGCCGAAGACATTTGTTTCGGCTGTGCCGACCGTCCTGGCCGAATTAAAAAAAAACTCTCTTTTATTACTGAAACAGTTCAGAGAAATGTATTTCTGAGAGCACTGGAGGCCAGAAATAAACTGTGCAGTTGAAAAGTTTAAACGCCGCATCACAGACGTGTGGCTGCAATGAGGGGGCGTGACCTGCGGTGAGGGGGCGTGGCCTGCGAGTTGGGCAGCTTCTTAACGGAGTATGAACAGTCCTGCCGAAAAAGCTTTTTTTTCAGCAGCTGGCTGACGTCACTGCCGAATTTTCTTCCTGTTCTTATGGGTTCAAAAAGGGAGTATGAAGGGGCCTTGAGGATTCCTGAGGAGGATTCCTGAGGAGGATTCCTGAGGAGGAGTCCTGAGGAGGATTCCTGAGGAGGAGTCCTGAGGAGGAGTCCTGAGGAGGAGTCCTGAGGAGGAGTCCTGAGGAGGAGTCCTGAGGAGGAGTCCTGAGGAGGATTCCTGAGGAGGAGTCCTGAGGAGGATTCCTGAGGAGGAGTCCTGAGGAGGATTCCTGAGGAGGAGTCCTGAGGAGGATTCCTGAGGAGGATTCCTGAGGAGGATTCCTGAGGAGGAGTCCTGAGGAGGATTCCTGAGGAGGAGTCCTGAGGAGGATTCCTGAGGAGTCCTGAGTCCTCGCTTGGCGGACGAGGGAGCGACAGAGGAATCAGTCTCATCTCGCAGACTCAGACTGAGCGATTGATCTGGTGGTTCAGAACCATTTGGGAGGATCAACGAAGGACGAGGAGAACAAGCAGCGAGGGCAGAGACGATCTGACGCGTTAACAGTTTGAAAACGCGACGTCATGCGGGACGTGAGATGAGCACCAGGTTGAGAATAACAATAATAATAATGGCTTGGATTTATAAAGCGCTTTTTTCGAGCTGACTCAAAGCGGGTACAGAGACCATTAGTTATTCATACCAGTCCCACCAGTGATGCTAAGCTACGTTGTAGCCACAGCTGCCCCGGGGCATGCTGACAGAGGCGTGGCTGCCATTTGGCGACCACCACCAACATTCATGCACCATTCATACCCATTCATACGAGGCAATGTGGGTAAAGTGCCTTGCCCCAGGACATAAAGTGTCTATCAAAATGACTTTTGATAGAGTGGGATTTGAACCACCAACCCTCTGGTATTTGGACGATCGACTCTTCCACTGAGGTTCCAGAGACTTTCTAAAACTGCTTCACTTCCTGTTCCATGCTGAATAAAACACAACAGTATCATCAGCGTAAAGGTGCAAACGGAATGTGCCATGTTCACACGCCGGTGGTGACAGTTGCCATGGAAACACATGGTAGAATGACAGGGAGGGGGATTGAACCGCAATTTGTTGGTTTGGGAAACAATCAGCTGTTAAAACGTAAAGATTCAGGGTTAAGCTGAGCATTGATCTACCAGGAGGGAAACTGACATCAAAGGTCTGATGGGGGACAGACGGAGGGACGAAACCCAAAAACTACAGACACACATCCTCCCATCCACTGCTGAACATGGATGGATGATGGATGGATGGATCATGGGTTAATGGAGGATGGGTGAATGGATGATGGATTAATGGAGGATGGATGAATAGTGGAAGGATGATGGATGAATGGAGGATGGATGGCTGATGGATTAATGGAGGATGGGTGAATGGTGGATGGATCATGGATTAATGGAGGATGGATGAATAGTGGATGGATCATGGATTAATGGAGGATGGCTGGATGAATGGATGCTGGACTAATGGAGGATGGGTGTATGGATGATGGATTAATGGAGAACAGATAGATGAACTGATGGTGGATGGATGATAGAAGAATGGATGATAGATGGATGATGGATGAATGGATGGTGGATGGATGATGAAGGGCTGATAGATGGATGATGGATGGATAGTGGATGGATGATGGATGGAAGGCTGGATGGATGGATGGATGGATGGATGGATGGATGGATGGATGATAGATGGATGGGTGGATGGGTGGGTGGATGGATGGATGGATGGATGGATGGATGGATGATGGATGATGGATGCATGAATGGCTGATGGATGGATGGATGGATGGATGATGGATGGATGGATGGATGGATGGAAGGATGGATGGATGGATGGATGGATGGATGGATGGATGGATGGATGGATGGATGGATGGATGGATGGATGGATGATGAATGGATGTGAGGCTGCAGCAGTGTGAAGGTGACAGACTGACCTCGGGAGAAGCACATGCAAAAAAAAATGACAACAAATGCCTCCGTCAGCAAATATAGAGGACGAATCGGAGGAGAGGCGAGTGTCACTTAGAGAGGAGAGGTGGAGAGGTGAGGATGGATTTATCCTGAGAGGAAGAGGAGGAAGAGGAGGAAGAAGAGGGGGAGCAGGAGCAACAAGAGGAGGAAGAGGAAGAGGAGGAGGTGGAGGAGGAGGAGGAGGAGGAGGAGGAGGAGGAGGAGGAGGAGGAGGAGGAGGAAACGCAAAAACAACGTTTTCCCTTGAAAGGTTGTTTTGGAAACGGGCCGTAGTTTTCAGCACAGATTGCATTGATTGGTCGAATCAGAGGAAACTCCAGTGAACATCAGGAAATGACCAAATATGGTCGATGGAAACCGTAAAGCAGCTCCAGTTACAATGTGATGAAAACACAATCACTCAAACTCCCCTAAAATTGGTCAACGTCGGTTTGGCTTGTCACATTCACAGTTTGCAACTCAGTGAAACGTCCATGTAGAGCTGCCTTTTACACACACACACACACACACACACACACACACACACACACACACACACACAATTTTTTTCAGTTTTGCTGCTGCTGCTCAGTTTGTTCTGTTCAGGATGAATAAACCTCAGCTCGTCATCATTCACTGACTTTTACTTCATCTAAAGGGATTCATTAGAATAAATGAAGTTCTAGTTTAATTATTGAGAAGATTTTTTCCACAGCAACGCGTTTCTAATGACGACGGGAGTCCGTTGTGTTCGGGTCAGGTGTTCAAGGCCTCGTTTATACAACAACAACAGTTAAAACTCATGTTTATGTTTTCTTTTTCAGAACATTTCCACGTTCACACGGCAACGTTCTGAAAAACGACGCAGTTTTCATGTTGGTCCACCGCTCCTTGAGAGATTAACCCACAAGTCCCATCACGCCTGTGAGAGGCTCTTTGAAGATTATCAGAAACACGGCGGTTTTTTAATTAAAACGGCACATCATTCATCCGTTAAGGCTCAGCTCAACATCTCACTGACACGGTTTTAATTGGTTCCGTCTTTTTTCCGCCTGTTTTTTAGTTTTACGTCTTTGTGCTTCTCACATCCGTCTGAACCGTTACGAGAGAGAAATTACAGATCTGAACAATCACAGGTGCAATCACACGTACACCAAAAAGGTGGAAAAAAACTTAAAACAAACACATAAAAGACCAGAAGTTGCAGCAAAATTATAGAAAAAAACCCAACTGAAGATCAAAATCATGAAGAAAAAGCCAAAAACAACTAAAAGCATTGAGACTCAAAGAAAATAGCAGATGAGGGAAAAATCTGAGAAATGCACTCGTGAATCAATGAATCTTTATTTCACACATACAAACAGAAAATAAAAAGGGAGAAAAACAAGACTCATCCATCCATCCGTGTCCGGGTGGTGGGGGTGTCAGTCTGAGCACCGTCACCCAGGTCACATTGCACCCATTAAGAACCTTCCCTGCAGGTGGAGAGCCCACGGGAAGGTGGTGCCCCGCGTGGGACATGAACCCTCTACCTGGAGATTGAGAGTCTCATGCTCTACCTACTGAGCTGGCCGGGGGCAGAAAATGAATTATTCAGATGAATAAAACAAAAGCAAGATAAAAGATAAAACACAAGAACCTCAATCTACATTTGCATGAACGAAAAAGTGTAGGAAGGCAAAATTAACAAAAACAGACGAGTAAAAGAGAAAACATGAGCAAAGCATATGTTATAAAGACCACACACACACACACACACACACACACATACTCACACACACACACACACACACACACACACACACACACACACACACACACACACACACACACACACACACACACACACACACACACACACACACACACACACACACACACACACCAGTCTCGTTCTCCATCTGTTGCCACGGCAGCAGAGTGAAGATGACGAAGAAGAAGAAGTGGAGGAGGAGGAAGAAGAGGAAGAGCAAGAGGAACAGGTGGAGGAGGAGGAGTAGAAAGAAGAAGAGGGGGATGAAGAGGTGGAGGAGAAAGAAGAAGGTGAAGGGAAAGAAGTGACACCAAGCAAAGAGAAGCTGAGAAGGAAACATGAAGGACGTTTTCCTGGTTAAAGTTCCTGACGTTCTGTTTGACTTTTGTCCCTGACGCGGCTTTTATCTGCTGCTCCCGACAGTAATCTGATTACTCTTTATTCTCCTGCCTTCCTGTCAGCGTAGACACTCAGGGAGCCGCTCTCTTCCCTCCCAACCCCCCACTCTCTCAACCTCTGTCTCTCAACCTCTGTCTCTCAACCTCAGTCTCTCAACCTCCCACTCTCTCAACCTCCCAGTCTCTCAACCTCTCACTCTCTCAACCTCTCTGTCTCTCAACCTCTGTCTCTCAACCTCTCACTCTCCCAACCTCTGTCTCTCAACCTCCCACTCTCTCAACCTCCCAGTCTCTCAACCTCTCACTCTCTCAACTTCAGTCTCTCAACCTCTGTCTCCCAACCTCCCAGTCTCTCAACCTCCCACTCTCTCAACCTCTCAGTCTCTCAACCTCTGTCTCTCAACCTCTCAGTCTCTCAACCTCTGTCTCTCAACCTCTGTCTCTCAACCTCTCAGTCTCTCAACCTCCCACTTTCTCAACCTCCCACTCTCTCAACCCCCCAGTCTTTCAACCTCTCAGTCTCTCAACCTCTCAGTCTCTCAACCTCCCACTTTCTCAACCTCCCACTCTCTCAACCCCCCAGTCTTTCAACCTCCCACTCTCTCAACCTTTCAGTCTCTCAACCTCTCTGTTTCTCAACCTCTCACTCTCTCAACCTCTCTGTCTCTCAACCTCTCAGTCTCTCAACCTCGCTGCTGTTTGACTTCTCTTGCTGATCAACACACTGTTACTTCAATCCAACTCTGTCGTTTGGCCACTAGAACGTCCAGGTTCTAACATAGTTACTGGGGTTAGGGTTAGAGCTGATTGTTCGATGCTGCCTGTGTCTGTGGTTTCATCACAAAAACCACCAACAGCGTCAACTAGTGGACCAACATTAAAACTGCGTAGTTTTCAATGCTTCTGCCATTTGTGTGAACGGACACTGTTGTGTGTGATTACGAACCCCCCAAGTCCCAGAATCCAACACCATGTGACCTTGAACCCCCAGAAACCTTCCAGACTTGGCGCCGGTGCACCGACCAGCTACATTGATGGTCTGTTCTCTGTGGGATCCCACAGAGCTCCACACTGGGCCCACTGTCATTCTGTTTCTATGCAGACGATGCGATTAGATTTAGATTACTAAAAATAAATTGAGCTTGTGAGAATTTCCAGGGCTGCAATGGTGTTTGAGACCAACACTCACTGATTTGCCAAGTTTGGATCACTAAAGAACACCAGTGCTTACCACTGCTCCATCGCGTCACCTTTAAAAGCTTTTGGTTTGAGAGAAGATTGAGTGGTGATAATTTCACCTCCATTTCTTTTCATTGGAACAGTTTTATGAGAGCCTTGTTCTGCAGAGTGATCGTCTAATTAACAGAAGCACCATGAAGCGTCTGTCTGAGCGGAATCAGAGCGTTGAACGGGAGACTTCCTGTCTGATTCCATCGTGTTGTGATCAGATGACATCAACCTGCAGAGGGGTACCTTTGATCCACCGTCATGGTCTCTCTGAACGTTACATCCTCCTGTGGCGGCGCCGCACGAGTCCTGGAGAGAAACGCTGCCAGCTGCAACACAACAGAACCCAGTTAGTGCGACATGGAACCACTGAACCATCACATCTAACGTCACGGTGTGAGGAGCTCCTCCTCCTCCTCCTCCTTCTCCTCCTCCTCCTCCTCCTTCTCCTCACAGCCCTTCCTCCTCCTCACAGCTCCTCCTCACAATGATTTTTTTCTTTATTCAGTTGACTTTTCAGCAAAAGTCCCCTGAAATTGTTGAGCACAGGCGGTAACTTCATAAACATGTTCCTCTGAACTGTCAGTCAGTCGCGACACCTGAAGACGCTAATGATGTAACCAAGCTAGGTTCTGTTTCCACGACAACGTTTCAAGAGAAAATGCATCGTTTGTGTTTTCGCTGCAGAAATTGTTTCATGTTTCCATGGCAACGATGTCCATTTCCATGGAAATGGCAGAAACAGATAAAACTATGCAGTCTTCATGTCGGGCCACCAACGTGACTGCTGTTGTTTGTTTTTGGATCACGTTAGCACAACTACCAACTACGGCTCGCGGGCCACATCAAGCTCGTTGGTCATTGTAATCCAGCCCGGTTTTGTTACAGAACCATCATAATAATGACTGCATTCATCGGACCTTGCCCTGTAAGGCCTGACGCTCCACCAGGGGGCGCAAACAAACTCATCCATGGGATCTACAGAGCACCGGAGTCTCCGCACTCCATCAGGCAGGGCGGAAGTGCTCGCAGGCAGTGTCCAGAATGTAAACAAAGACGAGGCAGGCCGGCTAAGCTAAGCTAAGCTAAGCTAAGCTAAGCAAACACCACACAGCCTCTCCTCCCCGAGCATTTTCACGTTCGGTCTCTGGTGAATAAAGTGGACGAGGTTCACTCAGCAGGAGACTTTAGTCTCAGAAGTTGTTATTTGTCATACATACAGATAAATAGACAATTACACTGTACAATGAAAAGTTTACTCTGCTGGTCCTACAACCTATAATTAACTAAAAGATAAAAGAAAAATTTGAAAAAAAGAAACAGAGTATTTAGAGAAAAATGAAGTTTACATATATTTGATAGTATATTCTGTTTGTAGTTAAGGTTGATGCTTTTTATCATGAAGTTTAGTGATAGAATAAATGTATCTGTATATGTCATATTTTGAATATCGTTCCATAATTCATTGCATGACATACTTCATTCCATTATTTAAAAAACGTTATACCTTTTCAACAGATAGTTAGTCTTAATATAATAGTGCTAACATGTTTAAATGAATTGATTCTTAAATAAGTGGAAGATAATATAATGTATCTATAATACATGGAGAAGGAGTGGATTTTAATAGGTTGTACTTCTCACTCCTTTTCAGACATGCAATCTGATTAAATCTCTGCTGTTACTTATTCAGTTTGATTAGTGAAATAACTGATTGATTGATTGATTGATTGATTGATTGATTGATTGATTGATTGATTGATTGATTGATTGATTGATTGATTGATTGATGTGCCCTGTTGATTTTAATATTTGAATCTGAGCATGTTCTAAATTAAAAATGAAATGAAATGACACAAATCACCACACAGACAGCAGACGAGCGATGAACACCTCAGAACCGCTCTGAGAACTGTGTTGAAGTATTTTTTCACTTGATAATTCCTCCATGTCGTCCGCCATCTTAGCCGCGCTGTTACAGAGACAACAGCTTTGAATTCTACCATGTGTTTCCCTCCATGTTGCTTTCACTGATACTCTGAGACAATAGCCTTTGTAAAAATGCAAACAAGGACCCACTGGACCATGGCAAACTGGACCCCGCCTCGGAGAACAGGAGTCCGCTGTGATTGGCCGGAGTCGACACGGATAGAGGAAGTCCGCCTCTTGGACTAAAATACCTGGGTTTCTTTATTTCCAGCCTTAAGTTGGGGAGGACACACCGGTGTCCTGTGCAGCGACCATGTGGTGAGAATGTCTTTGTCAAATAAATAATATTGTTAATTCGTAACTCTCTCAGGTCTGCTGTTCTTATCCAGCCACAGTTTTAGGACCATGCAGAATCAATAGAGATAATATATATCTAACGACTGCAACAACAAAACTAACACCAGACTTCGACATGCTGGCAGAAATGGCTGATCAACAAGTATTCGCACAGTAATATCTTTTAATGTTAATATTTGATATGTATGCATTTTAAAATTCAGTATGGATCTTAAGCCAAAAGGTTTGTCCGCCCCTGCGTTTGCATGACTGACGCTCAGAAGATCTGCACTGGGGGTCGGTGTCTTTGGGGGCTGGCCAACAGGTCGCCACTCACAGGTGCGGGATAACGGATAGGCTGACTCCGTCACTGAAAACGCACCGGCGTGAACCCGGAGATGTAGTATGAATGGAATCCTGTGCGAATCCGCGGTCTGTGCTCAAGTTTGAGCGGTCAGCGGACGAGCAACGTGGCAAGTCTGCTCCGGCCTGGAGGAAAACTCTGAGCAGGCTAACACCGGTGTAGCCGGTTAGCCGGTTAGCCGGTTAGCTCCAGCCCGGGTAAAGTTACCGGCGAGGCAGATAATATAATATAACTACCAGCGAGCCTCACCTGGTCTCTGCAGTGACGTCTGAGGGATTGGTTTTACTGAATACTGTTTATGTTGTAGTGTTTTATAGTTTATATGTCAGTCAAACTGATTCACTGGGTTTCATTTTTTTATTTATTTTTTTTATTTGCCACAAAATCCAGGTGAAGTTGTTTAAGTTAACATAAATAAGAGACACAAGACTGCAGAGTGTAACTGGGCTTTTTGTTGTTATGACTGAATAAAGTTTAAATAAGTTCTTAAGTCATTCTGAGAAGAATTTTGATTCAATAAGTGAGTTTTACAATCATTTCTAGGTAAACAAAGCTTCTGCCAATAGTGCTTTTAGCTTCAGACATCTTAGTCGCTCCAAAAATAGATTATCGAGTATCTTTGCAATAGCAATGTGAGTATCGGATCGGGAAAGTATCGGTATCGGCCGATACTCAATTCTGAAAAATCGGATTGGTATCGGGGGCAAAACAGTGTGATCGGGACGTCCCTATATATATCGATATATATATAGTTACATATATAGTTATGGCATTATTTATATATATATATATATGTATATCTACACAGAAATATAGGGTTAGTGGTCAAAGTTACAGAAATGCAAGTATAGATGGATAGATAGATAGATAGATAGATAGATAGATAGATAGATAGATAGATAGATAGATAGATAGATAGATAGATAGATAGATAGATAGAGGGATTGATGGATAGATAGATATATAGATAGATGGATGGATGGATGGATGGATGGATGGATGGATGGATGGATAGATAGATAAACTTTATTGTCATTCTAACCATTACATCAGAGATGCACTGCAGAATGAACATTTGCTGCAGGGTCAACGATAAAACAGCTTAAAAATGTCTGACATAAAATAAGGTGCCTAAAATGCAGTGCAACGCGTGGAGGGACCAGGTGAGGTCGTTCGCCACATGCACACCCAGGAATCTGGTGTGTTGCACCATTTCCACTGCAGCGTCCGTGATGTAATGAATGAATGAATCTTTTTTTTATTCAAATGACATGCACACATGTGCCCAGTCCACATGGGCTGATATGACACGATGGACATTAATAGGAAGATGACAGTCATGGTACGTCTTCAATATAACACGGACATTTCATCAAAGTCTGGGTACAAAGCTTTCAGCCTCATCGTCCACGCTTTTTCCACATATGAATGAATGAATGAAACTTTATTTTGAACATACAAATATATTAAAAAAGGAGGAAAAGAAAAGAGAAACATTTAAATCTAAATTGGTAAAACGAAAAAACTAAACTAAACAATAAAACAACACGTCCCACTTGATCCACATTTCTATGTTGAAAAGGAGCAGGAAGAAGAAAAAAAAACCTATTAACTCCTCCCCCTCAAACACGCAGTGACAAAAGTTTCTCATAATTTAACCCCAACATTTGCACAGGTTATAATAAACTGTGGTACCTTTCACGCAGTACTCTCTATTAGACAAGCAGACCATCACTAAGATAAACTGATGTACACGTCAAGTATCGATCCTTTATATCTTTTCTTAAATCGAATTATATTTGATGATTGTTTTATCTGAATGCTTAATCTCTTCCACCTCTTTACTCCACAGACTGTGACACAGAAGCTTTTTAGAGTCGTACGCTCACTGAACATCTCCTGGATGTTACCGGCTAATTAGTTATTCTTTGCTTCGTACAAAACTTGAATAGTTTTGAACACTACTAGTGATTTATGGTCCAGTAGCTCTCTCGCTTTGGCTGCCACACTTCTGGACAGTTTGTTTTGAACATGTTTTATGTTTTATTTGAGGTTTCCAGTGAATTTTGTCATCAATATTTACTCCTAAAAAATGTCTTCTGATCCGCCCTCTCTATGTCTACCCCCTCTATTATTACATTTACCAGATTGATTATTTTACAACCAAAGTTCAGTATTTCTGTTTTACACAAATTTAATGACAGTTTGTTTTGTCGAACCATAATTTCATTTGATTTAGTTCTGAAGTGCTTAACTCCAAAGGTTGCTGAAAATCCTCACCAGTACATAAGATATTTGTATCATCTGCAAATAATACAAGTTTCCCGAGTGTGCCTACTTTACATATATCGTTGATGTACATTATAAATAGATTAGGTCCCAACACTGAGCCCTGTGGGACGCCACACACCATATCCAGACATTCAGAATAACAAATTGTTTCCTGTTCTCCAAATAGCTTCTCACCCAGTTCAGAACCAATCCCCTGATTCATATTGAGCCACTTTGTCGATTAATAAATCGTGATTAATTGTGTCAAACACTTTTTTTTAACTCAATGAAAACTCCAGCTGTGATTTTTAATTGTCTATAGAATTTGTCATCTCTTCAATGAGTTCGGTTAAAGCTCATGATGTTGACCGGTTAATGACTCTCGGATTACAGGTTATATTTTTCTACGAATTCGTCTAATCTGTTGTTGAAGAGTTTTTCAAGGATTTTGGAGAATTGTGGGAGAAGAGAAGCCGGTCTGTAGTTTGTGAAGTGGTGTCTGTCGCCGTTCTTGTATAGTGGAATGACTTCAGCGCTTTTCTTTTTACTTGGAAATTATCCTGTTTTAAATGATAAATTAAAGATATACGTTAACGGCTTGGAAATACCAAGAATGACGTTTGTTAACATTAACAAAGAATTCATTAAATCTGTTCACCACCTGGTCCATGTTGTTGATATTGTCTTTACTGGGAGCATTTCTTATAACACTGTTTAATACATTCCATATACCTTTAATATTGTTTTTATGATTATCTAGTAATCTATTATAATAATCCTTCCAACATGCTCTCATATTAGTTAACCTGTTTTTATATTTCTTGTATTTATTTTCTGCCTCTTTAGTTCTATATTTCATAAATTCTATAAAGTTTTTCTTTTTACATGCATTATTTAACCATCTCTTGATTATCTTCGTATTTTCTTTTCCTGCAATATTTTATAATAGGACAGTGTTTATCATATAATAACTTGTATACACTTAAAAATCTATCATAAGCATTATCAACATGTTTTTCTTTATAAATTGCTTCCCAGTTATATGATTGTAATTTACTTTTTTAGTTTATTCAAGGATTCCTCCGTTTTGACTCGTCTATAGTCACGTTCATTTTCTATCTTAGTATTTCTGTGGTTATCAAAACTGGTAACTGGTACTTAGTAAAAACCGGAAGGTGGTCACTGATATCATTTATTGATAGTCCACTCACTATGATATTATCTATATTATTTTTAAATATATCATCAATTAATTTTGCACCATGTGTAGTAATCCTGCTGGGTCTGGTCATTTTTGGAAATAAATTATAACCGTACAGTGTATTTAGGAATTCTTCTATTTTTCGATGTTTATTAGGATTTAGCAAATCAATATTAAAATCCCCACAAACTAACATAACTTTTTGATTTGTGTTGGAGAGCTATTCCTCCTTCCACTCTTTGAATGTGTCTATATTAGAACCTGGAGCTCTGTAAATGCAACTCGCAATAACGTTTTTCTTTTTCTTCGTAATTATTTCTAGAGTTATACATTCCAATACATTGTCCACTACTGCTGACATTTTTTTTTTTTTCCACCACCGTGAATTCAAGGTTTCTCTCTCCAAACAAGGCAACCCCTCCACCGCTCTTGTTTGGTCTATTTCTGTGCACCATCTCAGAACCATCCATGTTAAAGCCCCTGCATCGCTCACTGCTTAACCGGGTTTCCGAAACAGCAATAACATTAAAAGGATCTTTGAATTGACTATAAAAAGTGTTTGACGCTTTGGAAGTTCCCGTACCGGCTTCTGCTGTTGATATGAAGTAGTGATAAACTGATAATGTTGCAAAAGAAATTGTTGTCTGGGTCAATTCCATGATTTATATAGTGTGAATGGTGTCCAGAGTGTTGAACGGTTTTTTTTAACTGCAAGTCATCGTTCTCTGTGATACTAAAAAAGGAATGATTGATTCCAGTGTAGTGTCCACCGATAATTATCGGCCGCACCGATAATTATCGGCCGATCTCCGTAGAAAAGTATGTGATCGGCGTTTGCCGATCAAATCCTTTCATCGCCGATCACATAAACCGATCACCGGTCGCTCACACTCACACTCAGGCACGCGGCTGCAAACCTCAACGACAAACATGTCTGCCGTGTGGAACTTTTATAAGATCTGTGAGAGTGATGTAAAGTTTGCATCCTGCAACACATGGAGGAAGCATGTTCAAAGCCTTCAACACAACGAAGTCGATCCGACATCTGAAGAGCAAACACTTGACGGAGTACGGTGAGTTTTCGAGGCTCACGGCAGACGATGAAGAGAAGACGCCGACAGTCAGACGGCAGTTAACGCAGCCCACGCTTGGCAACACTCGCCCTGATGAGCGTGACAGTCAGAAGGCAAATAACCAGGAAAATCCTTGAATTCGTCTGACGAGATGACCAGACTTTCTCAGTGGTGGAGGACACTAGTCTCTCACGTGGAGCCCCGCGACGTGTTACCAGGATGTATATATCTCACAGACGTAGCCCCGCCAGAGCTCCACCAGAGGGAGTAGTCTTACGTCTCCTTAAAGAAGGTCTCTCATCCTCTGTTAGTCGTCCTGTGTCAATGCTCACACACATTATATTTCTTTTGTAAATTATAAGAAAGGTAAGCACTAATGGGGTTTTTTTTTCAGCAGAGTTTGCTAAGCCATGTTCTCAGGTAATTTTGATTTAGTAACTTATGAAAGCTTATCTGAATGCAGCCTGCATTTGACTTTGAATGTGTCCTTTGCTACTTGACATTATTTGATTTATGCAGTGTTGTGTGTTTTTATTTATTTGATTTTCTGCACTATTTAGCCTTAATGTTTTCAATCTGTTAAAGATTGTGTTACTGATAGCAGGTCATTTTAAGTTCCTTCAGTTGTTCTTTGAATGAATAATTGCTGCATTGTTCCTGCAAGGTTTTTGTATTTTTTCTCTTGAAAAAGTAAAAACATTCTTTTGTCTAAATGAAGGTGATTTATTTGTTCATTTTTTCCAAATCATCCAGCCAGTAGCACTCATCATAACTAAATTGAAAATTGTACAGCCAATCCATGTGATCGGTATCAGTGATCGGCACTTTGGCTGATCGGTATCGGTATCGGTATCGGTATCGCAGCAGAAAACCTGATCGGAGCGTCCCTGGTCCAGTGTGTGTGTGTGTGTGTGTCCGTTATTCCTGCAGCCACGAAGAAGGGTGTGTGTCTGTATGTATAGTGTTCAATACTCATAACTCAAGATTCACTCCGTTTGTGGTGCTGAAGAAAAGCAATGTCCCCCGCGTCTCGTGCAGCTCTCAGTTTTGGAAGCAGTTGCTTCCTCTTCTGTTTTACAGCGTCCGTGGAGTCCTCCTTGATGAAGATCTTAGTTCCGCCACTATTGGCCTGGGTCTTTCTCCTCCTGGCACAGGTTTCCCAGTGCGGTGCGCTCTCTCCACCTCCACCTCCTGCTGCAGCTGTAGGTTCTCTCGGAGGACCTTCTTTGCTTTTTCCTCCGAGTCGGCCCAGGTCTCGCCAGACGACTCCATGATATCATCTATTACTAGATTATTTTGCCTTGATTGTCCTTCCAGATGATCTAGTGTGTCTGTGGCAGTGATTAAACATATTTTCACCAGGTCTGATTTCCTGGCATTGCAATGCTCTGTGAGTTTTGTTTTGCCTGTTTTGATGTCATCTCCTTCCTTTTGTGTGAATTGGATGCTTGTTTTCATTTCCTGCACTTCTTTTGACAATGCATCCAGTCTTGTGTTTGCAGAGTCCTTTATTATTCTAACAAAGCCTCTAAAATCTTCTTGCTGCTGCTGCAGTAGTGCAGTAAACACCAACTGCTGCTGGAGCAGCCCATTCACCTGGTTGAGCTGGACGTATTCCTCCTCTGTTTTCATCGACATATCTTGCCAAAATAAATATGTCATTTCTAAATAACCAACTCAGCATATCACCTTCTGCCAACCAGACGAGATCAGGATTATTACCTTCAATTTTTTTCAAACAAAGTAATTCTTAAATCATTCAGTGGACAATAGAACATGAAATGAAATTCATCCTCCACCAAACATAAGTCACAAACATTACATAGCCTGTTATCCTCAGAGACCCCTTTGTAATGACCAACCTCTACCTCTAGGGGCAGCGCTCCTGCTCTGAGCTGAGCACACTGAGACCCCTGTCCTCTTTTTAAATTACAATTAACATAATGTTCTGTGGGAAAAACAATCTTTAAACTGAACGTAACATCTCAATTTAGGTTTATTTAACAGTTCCAGCTTCCACTGCACTTTGTAACGATCAAATAATATCTGCCTGTGGTTTGTTATTTGACACCGGAAGTTATTCAAAAACAATGATTGTAAATTGATTTTTGTAAATATTTGTAAGACCTCATGAGACCAAGGGTATTTATTTATTTATTTATTTATTTTTGGTTTTTTTGGGTATTTATGGGCTTTATCCCGGTTAAAGACTTTCCTGGTGAGTCTATCCTCAGGCAAGTGCACAAGGCGGTTCCAAAGTCTCATCATTTCAGCCCACCGCTTCACCACACAGGCTTCCCAGCCCAGGTCTCATATTCACTCTGACAAACAGAAAGCCTTCTAAAGTTAACTATTTGAGTTTTTTTTATCAATCAATATCAAGTCTCCACCAGTCATTTGTAATATCTAACATTTTTTGCAAATGAATTTAATTGTCTGCAACCAAAACAATATCGTCAGCGTACAACAAAATGCTGAGATTAAAAGTAAAATGTCGTGTTCACTGGCTGTTTCTCCCTGAAGTCGATTACGAGTTCTTTGGTTTTTTTCAACATTCAGGATCAGATTGTTCCCGTCACACCACTCCACAAAGGTTTTCACTTCTTCTCTGCAGTCCTCCTCCTCATCCCCTCGGATGAGACCCACCACTGTCGTGTCATCTGCATACTTTATCATGTGGTTTGTGCTGAACGTTGCACAACAGTCGTGGGTCATCCGAGTGAAGAAGAGGGGACTCAGATCGTAGCCCTGTGGAACACCAGTGCTCAGCGAGATGGTGACAGACTTGTTGTTCCCTCCCCGTACATACTGGTAAAAAGTCCAGTATCCAGTTCTGCAGGGAAGTGCTCAGTCCCAGTTGGTCAAGTTGGCTGACCAGATGTTGAGGGATGATGGTATTAAAAGCTGAGCTGAAGTCAATAAACAGCATCCGAACCAGAGCATCCTTGTTCTCCAGATGTTCCGGGGAGAAGTGCAGTGGACATGGCGTCATCCGTGGAGTGGTTAGCACGGTAAGCAAATTGGAATGGGTCAAGTGATGTGATCCTTAATCAGCCTTTCAAGGCATTTCATGATGATTGATGTTAATGCTGCAGGACGATAGTCATTCAGGGTGGCGATTGTAGGTTTTTGTGACTCTGGGATGAATGCAGAGGTTTTGTAACATGATGGCACAGCAGCTTGATGCAGGAAGACGTTGAAAACATCAGTGGGGACGTCTGCCAGTTGTTCTGCACATCCCTTCAGGACATAGGCTGGTATCTGGTCTGGGCCAGCAGCTTTCCTGGTATTTATTCTCCTCGGAGTCTGGAGCACATCAGCCAGGTCCAGACCAGGACCTGCTCTTCAGGACGAGGCTGGGCCTTCACTGCTGATGTGTCATTCAGGGCTTCGAACCGTCCAAAATAATTATAGCGTCATAAGTGGCACATTGGTCATTTAAATTGAAAAAAAAATCACATTTTATATATGTATATATATATATATATATATATAATTTTGTATAGTATTTTCACTACCTGTATAGTTTATTTATTATTTATTTATCCATCCATATGTTAAATATATGAACCGTTTGAATTTGTCAAATCTTCAATAAAAGAATGCATATTTGTGTGTATACTGTAAAGCGGGTTTATGATTATGTATTTTTTTGTATATAGGCTCTATGAAATTGTATTTATCATTTATGTATCTTATCTATCAACTGGGTTCATTTGTTCATAAATAATATTAAACACGGTTTACCGCGACCCTGGCGGTTGTTTCATTCTTCCCTGCCAACCAGGTAAAGCTGCTCAACGATCTTCTCCATGTCATCGAAGGAAATCTTCCCACATGCAGAGAGCAGGGCGGATCAAGAAGTGCGCTGGCACAGTGCAGTGGCTTCGTAAGTGTTATCACGCACGTTTTCCTCCGAGGTGTTGGCTTCTTCTCATTCCTCCCTGGATTCCTGCAGCCTTCGTTAGGTTTTTTCGGAGGAGCATTGCTGGTGGAAGGTGTAATACCTCAGTCTGTCTCCGTGCTGCTTTGTCTGTTCGTCTGTTGTCTTCCGGTATCTGACCTCTTTGTCAGTCTTTGTCTTTGCGTTCAAAAATCAATGCTTGATTCAGTCAACTCATGATGTTCTGGGCCAAAAATGCCAGGGCAGATTTTTTTTTTTTTGCCCCAGTCCACCCCAGAGTGTGACCGAGCAGAGCTGAGGGTGTGTCGGCGTCAGTCTGACACAACCACGGTCACACACTCCCATGTTCACACACTCCTAACAAAACGCCCGGGAGCAACTCTGCGTCGGAACTGAAGGACGCCGCCGCTCGCCGACCTTTCAGCCGCACACTTCGTCCTACTCCGAGGGCGATAACATTTACATCGGACATCAAAGAGACAGACAGACAAAGAGCCCGGCCGAGCCACTTCCTCCCGCACGCGGGCAGACGAAAGCGTCGGGGTGATCGGCGCTGCCGCCGACCTTTCACACGTCTTATATTGCTGAAGTCTCGTTTTCAGTCGTCATTTAATCGCCGGCGACACTCGGAGCTTCGTTCCTCGTCTGAAAGTCAAAGCGAGCCACGGCCGGAGAGGAGGTGATGGATGATGAGCCGACAGACTGGAAACACGCCAGGGGTTTTGTTATTTTTAGTTTTGCCTCGCGATGGTCAGGTTTTACGATCCGATCCCCTCGCCGGATTATTTACAGCCGCTCGGACTCATGATGCGTAAACACCATCTTCATTGCTGACTGGCACCTCACATACACGCCATCAGTCAGCAGCAGACATTAGAAGCCAATCAGCCACAACATTATGACCACCTGCCTGGCAGGGTTCAGCTCCTCCCAGAAGCATGTTAGCAGGTTAGCATGTTAGCATTGGATCTCCTGAAGCTCTGCAGCCTCCGATGATCACAAGTGTTGTTTCTATATTTTAACTTGTTTAAAACTAAACCAAAACTAAGCCAAAAAACCAACTCACACAATAAAAAACGATTCCCACCTTAGACAGGAATATCATAAAACACTGTCAATCAAATCTGATCTGTACAAAATGAAAAGTAGTTGTGCACATGCTCAGTAGAGACAATCAATGTTTCCTCCGTCCTGTCATGACTCCCAGTCCATATTCTCCTGGGACTTGGGATTTATAGTTGACAGACTGTAAAAACAATCTAACTTGGTGATCTGTCCACTAGAATGTCGGTGTTCTCCCTGAGTTAATGTTTAGAGCGGAATGTTCTCTGCCGTGTGCGTGTGTGTGCGTGTGTGTGTGCGTGTGCGTGTGCGTGCGCGTGCGCGTGCGCGTGCGCGTGCGCGTGCGCGTGCGTGTGCGTGTGTGCGTGCGTGCGTGTGTGGTTTCATTGTGGCACCCTCTATAGGACCAACATGAAAACTACATTGTTTTCACTGTTTTCGTGGAAACGGACATCATTTTCCAAGAGTTGACGTGTAAATGTGAAACTTTTCTGGAACAAAAAGCAAAAACAGTCATGAAACGTGGCTTGAATCTCCACTTTGAAAACTCTGTTTCTGTTTTCTCTTCATCTGTAATCAAGCAGCAGATTTTAAGGTTTTTGCTTTGGCAATAGAAGCTCCTGAGATGTGTCTCACACACAGGAGACAGGAGAAGAATGCAGCTGAATCGTGGCTCGGTGACAGACGGGCTACGTTAGCGCCGCAGAGGACAGGTTTTTTTGTTTGTTTGTTTGTTTGTTTTTTTCCGCAGAGGACAGTTTGAAATATTCACACACACACACACACACACACACACACACACACACACACACACACACACACACACACACGCGCGCGCACACGCACACACACACTGTGGAGTGTCGTAGTGTTGTAGCGTTATATGTTGTAGTGTTGTAGCGTTGTATGCTGTAGTGTTGTAGCGTCGTAGTCTTGTAGAGTCGCAGTGTTGTAACATCGTAGTGTTGTAGCATCGTAGTCTTGTAGAGTCGCTGTGTTGTAACATCGTAGTGTTGTTGTGTCATACTGTTGTAGCGTCGTAGTGTTGTAGCATTTTAGCGTCATACTGTTGTAGCGTCGTAGTGTTGTAGCATTTTAGCATCGTAGTGTTGTAGCGCTGTAGATTTGTAACATCGTAGTGTTGTAGCGTCATAGTGTTGCAGCATCGTAGCGTTGTAACATCGTAGTGTTGTAGCGTCATAGTGTTGTAACATCGTGGTGTTGTAGCGTTGTAGTGTTGTAGCATTTTAGCCTCGTAGTGTTGTAACACCGTAGTGTTGTAGCGTCATAGTGTTGTAACATCGTGGTGTTGTAGTGTTGTAGTGTAGCATTTTAGCCTTGTAGTGTTGTAACACCGTAGTGTTGTAGCGTCATAGTGTTGTAGCACTGTAATGTTGTAGCATCGTGGTGTTGTAGCATCGTAGTGTTGTAGCATCACAGCATCGTAGCGTCGCAGCGTTGAGGTGGTGAACCACCAACAGCGCCAAGGCAACTGACTGACGTCTGCGTTAGTCCACAAGATCTTTCAGCCTGAACAAGTTTAAAAAGGTCAACGTTCATCTTTATACTTCGAGAAGAGCTTAATGAACAGAACAAATAGAATTATAAAAACTTTTCTGCTTCTGATTCCTCAACATAAGAAGTCAAAAACATTAAGAACTAACAACACAATGAACTACCTGCTCTGTTCTCCTTCTGACAACTTTCAAAACCACAAGGACAAAATACTGAGAAAATACAGTAACATCGTCTTCCCTCTTTCTTTATTCACCAAGAATAAGAACAAGGATATTATACGAAATGAGAAAAAGAAAAAAAAGTCTCCCCCCCCCGACGTTTTCCTTCTGCCTCCCTTCCCCTTCCCTCCCCCTCTATTCAGAGAAACCCTTGTCTTCCATCATCCTCTCTGCAGAAGAGCATCGCTCGGCTACGACGTCCGACTGCAGCGTGAGACTGTTGCTAGGCGACGCTAAAGCGCCGCCTGATTGGCTGCAGCCTCCAGCAGCTCATAAAGAGCTTCCGTGCTGCATTCAAGGACACTTCGACACACGGCCGCATCACGACCTTCACTGTTCCCCCGGTTCATTCTGATGCTTCTGTGCAGCTCGTCACAGGCGGGAGCTTGGCTGTCCCGATGACCTTGAACGCAGCACCAAGCAGAGCTGATGAAGGAACGTCTGCGTCAGTCAGACTGAAACTCTTGATACAAAGAACAGAGGTCAGGTCACAGAGAGACTGTCTGGGCAGCAAACAGCTCAGTGACATGCCAATACGCCAACAGGAAGTTCATTCAACACTGGAAGCTCTTCATCAGCTGTCTGAGCACATCCCTGAACTCCATCTGATAATTCCCCTGGTTCTGGTTCTGTTTGGTTACTCAGAGGCTCCGTCTCCACGACAACAGTTCAAGTCAAAACGCCATGTTTTTGTGTTTTCTTGTATTTTGCGTTTGCCACAGAGCGCAGGACCAAGAGCAAAGGTTCAGCTGTCTCCATGGAGACGGAGTGTTTCTAGAAACCTGGTGGTCAGTGTTTTGGAGCAGCGTCGTCATGTGAGCGTCAGTCAGATTCCAGCAGCAAATATCTGGAACGCCTCTGTGTTCTCAGCTCAGAGCTTTGCATGAACTTGAAATCCTTCAGGTCGACACTCTGCCCACACACAGACATCTGGTCACCATGGCAACAAACAGCCCCACACACCCATCCCCCTGAGACTCCACCCCTTCGTCACAGAGCCAATCAGAGGCAGATCAGCCGTGATGTTTTGGATCCGGCGAGGAAAGCCACCTCCTGTCCCAATCGTCATACTCTGTTCCCGCCGATCAAAGTCTGACAATCCACCGAAGAAGAGCGGTGAACTTTAATCAACTGTAACTGCCCAAGGCGGCTGGGCCCAGTGCATGCTGGGAAACAGAGAGATGACTGGTGTCGGTGTGGAGATGATCTGAAGGAACCTCCCAGAACATGTGAAACCTGATCGCTTAAAGTCCACAACAACGCGTAATCAGCAACACGGTCCAGTCAATCAGTGACACCGTCCCACCAGAACAGGAAGATGCTCTATAATCTGGTTGTTAGAGGAGAAAGTGGGTGCACGCTAATGTTAATGCTACTTGCAGTGAGACACGTGTCATGTTGCCATCAGGTGTCAGTTCAGATTAATAAGGCTCCTCCTCCAGTAAACTGGTGATCTGTGAAACTGTAATCACAACTAGCTTTGACTAATGCTAAAGCTAACATTCTGTCCAGTTAAGAGAATGGAGATCGTAGAATTCCACCTGTTTTAACGTCCAATCAGCGCATTAATTCATTAGCTCAGTCCGCAACAGTTAGCATTAGCTGACGTGTCAAAGAGCAACGTTAATGCTAACGTGACTACCGCTAAGTCCTCAAACACAACGGGGAGCATTCAGGACTCAGAGAAACTGCAGGAATAAATATAACGACCTCTGTGTGTGTGTGTGTGTGTGTGTGTGTGTGTGTGTGTGTGTGTGTGTGTGTGTGTGTGTGTGTGTGTGTGTGTGTGTGTGTGTGTGTGTAGGAGACATTCAATCAGCCTGAACATTGTTTGGAGCTTCAATTATTCAGAATAATTACTGTCATTAATTTGAAATTAATAAGTCAGACAACGTTCCAGTTGAAAGCTTTGAAGGGAAAAAAGACACTAATTATTTCCTGAGTAAAGATTTCTTGGATTCTGCAACAGTTTGGTTCAGTTTGTCTTTATTTCTGTTTTGAGCAAAAAGAAAAAACTTCTGAGGAGAAGTTCAAGAGTTTTAACCAGAGATCAGCACCCAAAAACATGCTACACGCTACACATGACATGCTACACACAACATGCTACACACAACACTCCACACACAACAGACTACACACAACATGCTACATACAACGCGCTACACATACCACACTAAACACAACATGCTACACACAACACGCTACACACAACCTGCTACACGTGACCCACAACACTCTACACACAACATGCTACATGCTACACACAACAAGCTACACATCACACACTACACACAACATGCTACATGCTACACATGACATGCTACACACAACATGCTACACATGACACACAACACTCCACACACAACAGACTACACACAACATGCTACATACAACGCGCTACACATACCACACTAAACACAACATGCTACACACAACACGCTACACACAACCTGCTACACATGACCCACAACACTCTACACACAACATGCTACATGCTACACACAACAAGCTACACATCACACACTACACATAACATACTACACACAAGATGCTACATGCTGCATATAACACGTTACACACAACACACTACACGCAACATGCTACATGCTACATGCTACACACAACACTCTATAACAGAGGTCCTCAATAGGCGGCCGCCCACGTGCTGGAGCCAACTGTCTGGCCTGTGCTGGCTCATGAGCTGCACATCAACGTGAAATAAAGTGGAATTTGGGAGAATAAAATGCGCTGCTCGACCTTGTTTGGACCTCATCCCACACCGTAGTCTGAGCCGGAGTCTGAGCGCATCTGACAAAATTACGTCAATGCTACTGCGCCCGGATAGTACTGGGATTTCAATTTCACGACCCGCGAGACCACCGTCATCTTGCAGTAAGTCAACAGTAAACGAAGAAACAACGTGAGCTGCAGCGTGAAAAAGCACAAAGTCGAGCAGGAAAAGCGTCAGTTCAACTCTGACTGGACTGGACAGTTTAGTTTTATATTACCGGCCCATGCTTGATCTGCACACAGACCGGAGCTGTCAGCAAAGCGGATCACCTAAAGCGGCACTTCAACTTTCTGCATGCCGACAGCTTTAAAGCCAACGACCCTCCAAAGTCTCACAGCCGCAAAACAGAAAACATAACGTCATGCAAGCACTCCGATATGTCGGCATTGGCACAAGAGAGCAACAGCAGCATCATCGCTTGTTTCATTGAACCTTGCCAAAGCTAAGAAACAATTTGCTGATGCTGAGCTAATCAGAAAAAATGCACAATTGATATGGTTGATGCAGTTTTAAGTCACGATGAGAAAAGCAAGAAAACGGTTGTGGGACTGTTGAAGGTGCGTTTTTTGGCACGAATCTCAGTTCCTGACCGCAGATCAAGGTTTTGACCTGAACAGTTCACACACTCCAGATCGCTCAGCATTCAGAGCGAATGCTCCATGGAGTTGATCAGAGAGGAGGATGCAGCAGGGAGCGAATGCTGTCACCCTGTATAACACACCAATATGCATGACAACTAATCCACACTCGGTTACAACCTTCTCGAATACAGGGGATTCTATATATTCTTGGAAGATTCATTGGCAACCAAAAAGATGTTCCAGGAATATCAGGAATGTCAGGCCCATATAAGAACTATCCTCAGATGCATTATGTCACATTAAGAATGTCAGGAATGAGGCGAAAATGAAATTCGTAACTCATTGTGCCGATGTGTAAACGCACCTTAAAACAAGTTTTGCTGTCGGATAATACTGCGACAAGAAGAGTGGAGGATTTAGTGGAGGAGCGTTCTTCAGCTCTGATCACCGACTTAAAGAAGCAGAATCCAGAAAAAGACTTTCTGATGCAACATCTTGGCCTCAGGATTGAGACGACAGGATTCATCAGAGGGATTTCCTCATCACATCGCTGTCACTTTTCTCACTGATTGGTGAGTGAATTCATTTATCTTTGTTTATTTGGAAATCTGACTAGTTCATTATAACAGAGAAATACAACAATAGTAGTAATAAGTTCATTTATATGGCAGCTTTTATACTTCAAACGCAACAGATCACAATTAAAAACAAATGGATGAAATGAGAACAGAAACAAAAGCAGCATTGAAACAACAATTGGAATTTAAAAAGGAACAAACTGAAAATCGCTCCCTGTATCTCTGTCTCTGTCTCTGTCTCTGTCTCTGTCTCTCGGTGTGAATAATGAGATAGTTGGTTTTACACATACTTTTTTCAAGAGTACTTTTTTATGTGACCCTCAATACAAGTTTTGAAAATCCCAGGCTTCAATCATTACTACAACCATCTTGACTACTACTACTACTATAATAATAAGAAGAATGGTAACATCAGCTAAAACATCTGCAATTAAAACAACTTTTACTGACATAGAGCAAAAAACCTGCGGCTGTTCCGGCCCTTGGTTTGGCATGCTGGTCTGATTTTGGCCCTCGAGGGAAACTAATTGAGGACCTATACGTCTATACGCTATACGCTACATGCAACACTCCACATGTTACACACAACAGGTTACACACTACATACTACACACTACATGCTTCACCCTATGGCCCTGTTTACACGACAACGTTTCACGCGACAACACCTAATCCGCTAAATAAAAGTAGAGTGTTTCCACTGCAGCAGCGGACACAGAGACAACAATGTAGTTAGTATGCCGGGCCACTGGAGGGCGCTGTTGCTTGATTTTGTAATGAAACTACACAGACGTGTGCAGAGAACAAAACACTATAAACGTGAAGAAAATGGAGAGAACCCGACATCCACATGGACTGATGACACATCGGATGCTATCAGGGGAGAGTCTCAACTATTAAACTACTGATCTGGACGATAAAAGTAGAATATGGACCGCGGGTCGTACCACTACGCGGCCGCCATGTTTGTTTACAACTGAATGAGCAGGAGGGAGGGGGGGAGATGTGCATGCGCAGTAACAGGCTCTGTAGCCTCCATCAGTCTCCGCAAGAGGGATTAGCTCCGTGGATGAATCTTTCCACCTTGGGAGCCGGATTAAAAACTTTGTGGATACAGTGGATCCGCAATCTGGTGCCGTGTAAACGGACCCCCCAAAAGTGAAGAAAGTTTTGTGGATACACTCGAATTCGTTGTCGTGGCCTTAAAGTTTATGTGTATCACGTGTTGTGCTAGCTGGCCATTGAGGTGATTAGCCTAGCGTTGGCATGCAGTGTGTGTGCTTCACAGGTAGAGTCACCTGGACACGAGAAGATTGAATGGGAATGTGTGAGAGTTTGAAGCTGCTTTAAATTTTAATGTTCATCTCTTTTAAGGCCAAAAACCGTTTTATTAATTTAACACGCTCACCACAAAAGCAACAAAACATCGGCACAGTGTGTGTGTGTGTGTGTGTGTGTGTGTGTGTGTGCGTGTGCGTGTGTGTGGGTGTGTGCGTGTGCGTGTGTGTGGGTGTGTGCGTGTGTGTGTGTGTGTGTGTACTCTGTACAAACAGCTTTAAATCCACTCTGCAGTCAAGCAGCATGTTTCCACTCAGGCACATTTCAAGCCTCAGAAATCAACTTAAACCCACAGTGAAGCCAAACACTCGATTAGTCTTCACTTCTCTATGTTTTCTTCAGAACAACCAAATCACAGCCATGTTACAAAAAGATACCTTCTTCTTTTATGTATTTTATGTATTTATTTCCATTGTTTTGCAGGTATCTATATATTTGTTTGTCTTAAATAGAAAAAAATCCAACAATAAACAATCGAAAATTAGGTTTTGAGGTCTTAAAGGCAGCTGCTGGGAACTGATCGCTGTCAGCCAATCAGAGGTATTCCTATGGATCAATAACCGACTCTACAATCAGCCAATCAGAAACCTTGTGAGCATCGTGAAACATCCAGCTGGTTCCAGCTCGTTCTCTTCCACACTGAGTGAACGTCGTTCTGCTCAGATTGAACACTGAGAATACAAACTGAACCTGAAGGTCTCGTGTTGCCTTCGCTGACCACCCGCATCACAGGAAACGGCAAACATTCAAACAGCCTCTTTTAACAAACACAAATTATTCCGACTGTGGCAGAACCAACGCTGACCGGAGAACAATACTTTCAGAACTGTTGAAACCTCTCGAGGAACCAATACTCTCTAAAACAGACAAGCAACTTCCACCAGATAACAGGAACCATCACAGTAACTTCCACCAGATAACAGGAACCATCACAGTAACTTCCGCCAGATAACAGGAATCATCACAGTAACGTCCACCAGATAACAGGAACCATCGCAGTAACTTCCGCCAGATAACAGGAACCATCACAGTAACTTCCGCCAGATAACAGGAACCATCACAATAACGTCCACCAGATAACAGGAACCATCGCAGTAACTTCCGCCAGATAACAGGAACCATCACAGTAACTTCCACTAGATAACAGGAACCATCACAGTAACTTCCGCCAGATAACAGGAACCATCACAGTAACTTCCGCCAGATAGCAGGAACCATCGCAGTAACTTCCGCCAGATAACAGGAACCATAACAGGAACCATCACCGTAACTTCCACTAGATAACAGGAACCATTACAGTAACTTCCACCAGATAACAGGAACCATCACAGTAACTTCCACTAGATAACAGGAACCATCGCAGTAACTTCCGCCAGATAACAGGAACCATCACAGTAACTTCCGCCAGATAACAGGAACCATCACAGTAACTTCCGCCAGATAACAGGAACCATCGCAGTAACTTCCGCCAGATAACAGGAACCATAACAGGAACCATCACCGTAACTTCCACTAGATAACAGGAACCATCACAGTAACTTCCACCAGATAACAGGAACCATCACAGTAACTTCCGCCAGATAACAGGAACCATCACAGTAACTTCCGCCAGATAACAGGAACCATCACAGTAACTTCCACAGTAACTTCCGCCAGATAACAGGAACCATCACAGTAACTTCCACTAGATAACAGGAACCATCACAGTAACTTCCACCAGATAACAGGAACCATCACAGTAACTTCTTATTGAGTCTGAATTTAAGGAGCTCTGAGCAGATGAAGCTTCAGACAACTGTGATGTCAGAATGTCCCTCAGGAGAGCCATGAACCACGGGTGGTTCAGCTACCGACCGACACTATAACTTTTTCATTAATCGCTGAGCAGTCGTGTCCTTGGGTGAGGACGCGGAGTCGGGGGACTCGTTCAACACCGGGGGGGGGGGTTCGATTTCTGAAGGCTTTCATGGCTTTTTGCCCCGAAACACCGACGTCTCCATGAGGGTGAAGAAGAAATGTAACCGTGGGAGGAACGAGGAAGAGAGGAGATAGACGACAGGAACAAGGAAGTGTTGGAGATACAGAAGCTGAAAGATGAGAGATAAATGATGTGTGAGACCGAAGGGAGGAGGTAAGAGATGAAGAGTGAGGACAGCTGTGAATGGCTGAGTCCTCAGCAGGACCCACCAAGAACCGACACAGCGGTGAGCGCTGCGGCTAACACGTGAACCGCGAACCAGAACCAGGTGAGTCGTTAACGTCTTTAGATGCTTCGCTGGAGTGTGTGTGTGTGTGTGTGTGTGTGTGTGTGTGTGTGTGTGTGTGTGTGTGTGTGTGTGTGTGTGTGTGTGTGTGTGTGTGTGTGTGTGTGTGTGTGTGTGTGTGTGTGTGAGTGTGTGTGTGTGAGTGTGTGTGTCCTGTGGGAGATGCTAATCTCGTGTTACGTTCTTTAATGTGAAACTGCTGATAAGTGACCCGTGTCATGTGAGCGTCGATTTAGGATTTAGAAGCATCAGCTGGAGGCAGGATTAGGTTGGGTTGCCGTGGGCAACGTAACCTCATAGCTCACTGCAGGTTAGCATCGATCGCTCTACGGGTATTACCAGAGAAGTTGGGACAGCAGCAGCATTCGAAGCCTTTAAAGGAGCTTCCTGCTTCCCTGCTCTTCATATCTGTAGAACAAGTGAACAGAAGCTTATTTCTATGTCTGTGCTTCACGGAGTTGAACTACAACCACTGTGAACTTTGAATTGTGAAAGTTTACCTCGGGTGCATGTTTTTAAAAAAAATGCAATGCCCAAAAGGAGAAGACGCAAACTGCTCCACCTGGAGCTTGGGACCTTCTCACCATTGATTAACGTCAACAGAAAGATCTGAACGGCTCAACAGAAAGTCTCTGAGAAGTGTGAAATGTGTTGTGATTGACGATGTCAGCAGAATCAATAAGACGAAAGATTTGACATTTGACGGAACAATGGAGTGAACTCAAGAGTGTTTTTAATGGGAAATGTTGTCAAGACTGTAATTGAAAACATGAGCTTCCAGACCTCCTCGGGCCTGGTGGTCCAGACCTCCTTCACAGCTTCCCGACTAAACCTCACAGCTTCCCGCTTTGTATTGGTTGAGTTTGAGGATCTTCAGTTGAGTATTTGTAGAACTCTAATCTGCCTACGCACACAAACAAAGCTGCCCACTGTTTTATCCATTTGTCTAGCGGTGAGCACACAGACGGAAGAACGGAGAAGCTGGAGAGAAAGAAGACAGGAAAACACAGAGAGGTACTCACAGAGCGCGGTGACGCCAGCCCAGACACTTTCACAGGATTCCCTGGGATCACCGAGTCCAGTTTAAAATCCACGGCGGTGGGGGGTGGGGGTGGGGTGGGGGGGGTAGCCTCGGGGTATCTGCCACCGAGGAGGAACACAACACAGTCTCTGCTCAGCCACTTTTATCTGAGTTGTGATGTGGAGACGCCTCGGGGAGACTCAGAGGATCAGACAAACCTTCTCCGGCCTGAGGAACCTCTAAAGAGCAGCCCTGGACCAGAAGACGAGACAGAGCAGAAGACGAGAGAGTCGGGCGAGATAATGGAGCATATCATCAGCGCCTGCTCTGCCTCCTCTTCACTTTCCTCCGCCTGCTTCACCAGGAGGATGAAGCTATGATCAAACAGTCTCACGGCCCCGGGGGAGGCGACCCCGGCCTGTCAGTCACCGCTCGGGGCACAGCAGCCCTCCACACCTGCTCCTGCCCACTCAGCTCGGTCTGGTGTCACCTCTTTCCTGTGGCCATATTCTGCTCCTACTTCCTCCTCTGGATTACCCAGAATGCCCGGCGGCGGCGGCCTCTCTGCTTTTTCCCTCTTTGTGTTTATTGGCTCTTCTTCTCCTCGGGTCGAATTCACATCTCGATCTGCTGCTAATCGGTTTCAGGTGCGAAGAGGGGGAGTGTGGGAGGAAGGGGCAGGAGGGGGTGGGGGTGGGGGTAGGGGGTGGGTGTATGTCACGCTGTCGTCACCATTAATTAGAAAGATGATTGCTCAGAATAAAGAGATTAAAGATGAAAATAGGAAGCGCAGCAGACGATAATAAGGTGGAGAGCTCAGTGCTACGCCAGCAGCAGCTTCTCCAGACGTCGGAGAGGATCCACGCGCCTCCTCCACAGAATCCACATCTCAGTCACATAAATCCACGTCTTTCCAACGAGGTCACATCCACGAGAACAAATCACCCCAAACCGATCAGAGGCAAAACCCAGAATCCCCTGCTGCTCCTCTCTCAATCTCCTGGAAGTCCTCAATGCTGAAGGAGGTGAAGCGACAGGCGTCCTCCTCCAAGCTCACGCCTGAGGCATTCTGGGTGACGTGGTGCTTTGAGGCCACGCCGAGGAGGATCTGAGATCTGCAACGACAAGAAGAGTTTCAGAGGTTTGACACAGCGAGACCAAGAACTTTGTTATGAGTTGAATCAACCACAGCGGCAGGACGAAGCTGCAACATTTCAATCCGCATTTATTCATCCAACAAAAACCGAAAACAACCGAATGACGAAAATGGTTCCTTCTACAACCGAGGAAACCTTGTGGCCTTCACCTCCGTGTCACTTCCTGTTCCTTCTCCCAGACTCTCGGCCCCGCTGCCGATCAGGTCGGAGTGTAGAGAACAGGTCAAACATGTCAAAGAAAGTTAAAGGAGCCATCTGCTGGTATTTTCACGAATCCAGTGTGAAGATAATCCCTCATGGAGCTGGTTCTGGCTCTTTTTCATACCGTAACTTCCTGTCTGAGAGTACATGGGAGATTTTGATGGGGACTGATGTTAGGCGTGCTGATTGGCCACAGGGACTGTCAGTCATGACAATAGCATAACATTAGCATAGCCATAGCACAGCAGTCCTTTGCACACATGAAAAAAAAAATTTAAAAACCAATGGTGAAGCGTCTAGGAACGTCCAGCCGCAGAGCAACGCGCACGGAGATTTGAAATGAAATATTTGTGACTCGCATGGTTCAATGTTTATACCAGACCTGTTAGCAGTTAGCCAGTTAACCAGGGGTGGTTTACAATATTTGTGATGACGACAATCAAAACGTCCCGTTTTAGGGTGCGCCCCCTTGTGGGCAATTCTGATTTGAACAAAGAGCCCAAACAAACAATGTCAGCCGCCATAAAACTCCAAATTTCCAGTTTCATCTGACGTCCAACATTATCAATATTTCAACAAGAAAAGTGGAATTTCCAGGTGACGTCTCCGTCATCACATTTCTCCTCCAGCATCAATACAGAACTTTATTTTTAAGAAACAAAATATCATCAGTTTCCCTTCTTACAATGGAGCTGCTGCTTCATAACAGCCCACCCCTCCATCACCTCTCCATCAGCCTTCCATCAGCCTTCCATCACCCCTTCTCCACCCACAAATCACCCCTCCATCACCTTTTAATCACCCCTCCATTACCCTCCATCACCCGTCCATCCCCCCTCCATCCCTCCAACACCCTTCCATCACCCCTCCATCACCCCTCCTCCACCCCTCTTTCCCTTCTGGTTCACAAACCTCAAGTAAACCTGCGAGACAGTCTGCGGATAAAGTTGAACTTCTACGACTGGAGAGCAAAACTTAAAACGAATCGTACTTTATTGAGCCTTTGGTGAAAATTCTTCTCTCTGCCTTGACTTATCCTATTTCTCGGGGCAAGGGGTCAAGAGTTGGGATCAGCCACCCACAGTGGTGACCTGTCTGCTTTGGGAATCCAACCTACAAACTGGAACTTGCAAAACCTAAACCGTGAAAACGATGACCCACAGGGAAGTCCCTGGAAATGCCACCGCCGGATGAGGCGGTTAAACTTCTGTCACATTTTCAAGACGAATCTGTACGACAAACCTCTAAAGATGATCCAGAGAATCAAAGTGAAAATGCAGAAATGAGCTAGGATAACACAAATCAGCTCAATCAAGAAAAAAACTATTGGGAATCTTGGAAAATGGCGTCTAAAGTAACTTTCTGGGATTCTCAGTTGATTCCGTAAAGTGAGTTTAGTTTATCTGGAGGATCTGCTGAGCGTGGAAAGCGTGCGAGCTGCAGCTGCGTGAACAAAGCTTTGGTCTGATGAGTTTCACTTCCAGCGACGGAGGGTGTTCCAGAGTGAGTGGCGGCCGGCGAGGATTTGAGCTGATAAATCAGCTGCAGGACGACGCACAGGAACAACAATGCAGAGCTTGCAGATGAATCACGTTTCCACACATCAGCAGTGTTTCTGAGCCTCTGCCAGCCGCTCAGGCTTGTCGATAACCGACGGGAAGGACGGAGCCTCCGCGGCGCTGCAACGCCGCCGGTCGCCACTGATGAAGGAATTTATGTGTCGAGGTGAGATCTGCTCAGCTGCCCGTGAAGAGACACTCAATCAAGATCTGTAACGAGTTCTTTAACTTCTTTTATCTTTAACTCTGAACTCGTTCTGTTTGTTTTCCTCGTTTTGCGTTTGACCTCTGACCTGCTTAAGACTGATGTGAAGAGTTTTTCAGGCGAGCTTTGGATGGTTTCAGTTTAACTACTTTCAGGCTGGTTTAAATCTGAACTCAGTGACTTTTGGTTTAGTTTAACTCTAGACTCAGTGATGTTCAGGCTAGTTTAACTCTAAACTCAGTGATGTTTAGGCGAGTTTAACTCTAAACTCAATGATGATCAGGCTAGTTTAACTCTAAACTCAGAGATGATCAGGCTAAACTCAGTGATGTTCAGGCTAGTTTAACTCTGAACTCAATGATGATCAGGCTAGTTTAACTATAAACTCAGTGATGTTTAGGCTAGTTTAACTCTAAACTCAGAGATGATCAGGCTAAACTCAGTGATGTTCAGGTTAGTTTAACTCTAAACTCAATGATGATCAGGCTAGTTTAACTATAAACTCAGTGATGTTTAGGCGAGTTTAACTCTAAACTCAATTATGATCAGGCTAGTTTAACTCTAAACTCAGTGATGTTCAGGTTAGTTTAACACTAAACTCAGTGATGTTCAGGCTCGTTTAACTCTAAACTCAGAGATGATCAGGCTAAACTCAGTGATGTTCAGGCTAGTTTAACTCTAAACTCAATGATGATCAGGCTAGTTTAACTATAAACTCAGTGATGTTTAGGCTAGTTTAACACTAAACTCAGTGATGTTCAGGCTCGTTTAACTCTAAACTCAGAGATGATCAGGCTAAACTCAGTGATGTTCAGGTTAGTTTAACGCTAAACTCAATGATGATCAGGCTAGTTTAACTCTAAACTCAGGCTACTTTTGAGCTTGATTTGAGCTACTTTGCGCTGGTTTATGGTTGAAAGTATAAGACAAGTTTTGGACTGATTCAGCAGACAGACTGTCCACTGCACACTGTCACCTACAGATTACTGCAGGTTTGCCATTGCATGCTGTAGCTCTGTACTTCTGCATCTCTGTACCTCTGCAGCTCTGTAGCTCTGCAGCTCTGTAGCTCTGTAGCTCTGCAGCGTTCTCGCACAAACAAGCTACAGGGAAGAATCAGAGTCGAACACAAACAATTATCAAACAGTTGAGCTACAAATCGAACCGCACGGACCGATTTAAAAAGGCAGCTCCTCTGTGATGAATTATTCATAAACATCCTGTGTGTGTGCTTTGTGTTAACAGCTGAACACCAGCGTACACACACACACACATGCACTCACGCGCTCTGTGCCCCTGTGGAAGTGTGTCATCATGATTCAGTGGGTTTTTGGGGTTTTTGTGTGTTCTTTGGGGGGTGGGTTCCAATTGGAGGAGAGGAAGCTGTGTGTGTGTGTGTGTGTGTGTGTGTGTGTGTGTGTGTGTGTGTGTGTGTGTGTGTGTGTGTGTGTGTGTGTGTGTGTGTGTGTGTGTGTGTGTGTGTGTGTGTGTGTGTGTGTGTGTGTGTGTGTGTGTGTGTGTGTGAGAGAGGCAGGCAGATGATGGATGAAGAAGAGGATGGAGAGATTATCAGGGTTCAACCCCAGACTGTCGATTTTATGTCAACTGTGATGTTACTCAGCTTCAGACAGACCACTTCCAGGGAAGTGTGTGTGTGTGTGTGTGTGTGTGTGTGTGTGTGTGTGTGTGTGTGTGTGTGTGTGTGTGTGTGTGTGTGTGTGTGTGTGTGTGTGTGTGTGTGTGTGTGTGTGTGTGTGTGTGTGTGTGTGTGTGTGTGTGTGTGTGTGTGTGCGTGCGTGATGGCTGCAGGAGGAAGAAGATGTGAAGGTGAAGAAACCAGGTGATCAATGTTGTTGTTCGATGAATGAAAATGAAGAAATGAGGAGTCACAGTGACGAGGAGACGAGGCGGGAAAACAGCAGAGAGCTGGAAGAGAACAACCCCCCCGACCACCACCTCCCCACCTCCCTTCACTCAGTCACACTTACCCATCTGCTTCTGCTCCCTGTAGACGAGCCTGAGGAGGTGCAGGAGGAGATGCTCAGGGAGCTGGCACAGTGAGGAGGGGTGGGGGGGGGTGGGGGTTGGGGGGTGTCCCTCCTCCGGTGGGGGTGGGGGAGGCAAGATGCAACAGACAGAAAAAAACTCCAGCAGAGGAAAAATCCTGCAATTACTCCGAATCATCCGGTTGAGACACACACACACACACACACACACACACAGGCACGCACACACACACACACACAGATAGACTCGTTCACACACACACTAAGACACGCCGTCGCAGTGATACCATCAGGCTGACAGTGTGAGAGGAAAAGCAGCCCAGCACCCCCTGTGTGAGTCCGTCACAGAGACTGAGGCTCCCTGTTCCTCCTGCTCCTCCTGCTCCTCCTGCTCCTCCTGGTTCCTCCTCCTGCTGCTGAGGAGTCGCTCCTCGCTGTGTCCTTCAGCGGTGGACTGATGCTGCTGCTGCCTCACAGTGCAGAGTGGAGGCTGCACTGCATCCAGCTCACTCTGCTGCTGCTGCCCCCCCCCCATCCCCTCTTCTCCTTCCTCCTCCTCCCTCTCTGCTGCTGATCAACGCTCCTTACCTCCGACAGCTCGCTGCATTTCATTCATACGTCTCATAATTCTTCCGCTTTCTCACACTTTCAATTGTTTAGCTTCACATCTGAGTAACAAGTTACTATCATCCATCCATCCATCAATCATCCATCATCCATCATCAATTCCATCCATCATCATCCCTCCATCCATCATCTATCCATTATCCATCTATCTATCCATCCATCATCATCATCATCATCATCATCATCATCATCATCATCATCATCATCATCATCATCATCATCATCATCATCAGCAGCAGCAGCAGCATCATCATCATCATCATCATCATCAGCATCAGCATCATCATCATCAGCCTCCATCTATCATCTATTTATCATCCATCTGTCCATCCATCATCATCCATTAATCCATCTATCCATCCATCCATCCATCATCATCCCTCTATCCATCCATCCATCCATCATCATCCCTCCATCCCTCCATCCATCCATCCATCCATCATCATCCCTCCATCCATCCATCCATCCATCCATCATGTTTTAGTAAAGTATCAACAAAGTAACTGAGTGTCTCCGAGCTGATGACAAACAATGAGATTTAAATGTCTGTCGTTGTAAACCTGGCACCGAACATGTTTTTTTTTCTTCCTGTGAAATGTTGTGTGATGAACTCCTGTTAATGATTTTATACAGTGATGGACTTCAAGCTCACCGGACTGATCCTGGCAAATTTACTGTCCCAGCAGCCAAAATCGGATTTTTCTCCCTCGATTGTTTGTTCAGCAGAGAACAAACAAGAATTTAGGCCGTAGGGTTTAGGGGATGAGAACGAGTGGACAGAAAGCGAGGTAAAGGAGAGTGAGGGGATGGAGAACAAGGAGCTGATGGGGGGATGGGGTCATGGAGATAGAGACAAGAGCCGGACAGCAAGGAGATCGGGAATGAGGGTTAGTGAGAGTCCCGGAAGGCTGATTTGGACAGGGGGATGGAGTGATGGTGACGGGGTGAAGGGGGGTTGGTGTGGTGTGATGGGGGGTGGTGGGGTGGGGGGGGGGGGGGGGGGGGGGTGATTGGGTGAAGGCGTGGTGTGATGGGTTGACAAAGTGAAGGAGTGGTGGTGTGGTGTGGTGGGGTGTGGTGTGGTGTGGGGTGAAGGGGTGGTGGGGTGTGAGGTGGGGTGAAGGGGTGGTGGTGTGGTGTGGGGTGGTGTGGGGTGGGGTGAAGGGGTGGTGGTGTGGTGTGGTGTGGTGTCGTGTCGTGTGGTGTGGTGTGGTGGGGAGTGACGGGGTGTTGGTATGGTGTGGTGTGGTGTGGTGTGGTGGGGAGTGACGGGGTGATGGGGTGGTGGTGTGGTGCGGTGTGGTGTGGGGTGAAGGGGTGGTGGTATGGTGTGGTGTGGTGTGGTGTGGTGTGGTGGGGAGTGACGGGGTGATGGGGTGATGGGGTGGTGGTGTGGTGCGGTGTGGTGTGGTTGGAGGGTGACAGGGTGAAGGGGTGGTGATGTGGTGTGGTGTGGTGGGGAGTGACGGGGTGAAGGGGTGGTGATGTGGTGTGGTGTGGTTGGGGGGTAACAGGGTGAAGGAGTGGTGGCGGGGTGATGGACTGACGGGGTGGTGTGACGGGGGTGACGAAGTGAAGGTGTGGTGGTGTGGGTAGGTGGGGGGGTGACGGGGGTCAAGGGGTGGTGTGATGGGGTGACGGAGTGAAGCAGTGGTGGGGGAGTGTGGTGGGGGGGTGACGGGTTGGGGGGGTGTGGTGTGCTGGTGTGGTGAAAGGGTGAAGGGGTGGTGGTGTGGTGGTGTGGTGACAGGGTGAAGGGGTGGTGGTGTGTGGTGTGGTGACAGGGTGATGGGGTGGTGGTGTGTGGTGTGGTGAAAGGGTGAAGGGGTGGTGGTGTGTGGTGTGGTGACAGGGTGATGGGGTGGTGGTGTGTGGTGTGGTGACAGGGTGATGGGGACGAGGAGGACGAGGAGACAGACCTGATGTGAGGAAACAGAGGAAGCTCAGGATGTAGATGAACCAGTTTAATTGTGATCGATTGGAGTCCGGTGGTGAGTGTGATGAGGTGTGACGAGCTCTGACATCGGTCTGCATTCAATCATTCGTTCATTCGTTCATTCGTTCATTCGTTCATTCGTTCATTCGTTCATTCGTTCATTCACCCACTCTGCTCCAGCACAGATCAACGGATCAAAAGCATGAGTGTTAACTGCTAAAGAACCACTTTGACTCGTGGAAATCAATTCTATAAACTGAAGGAATCAAAGCCAGAAACTCTAATAAGAACCTCGACGGAGAACCTCTGGTCACCTCCACACACCTCCCCCTCCACACACCTCCACACACCTCCACACACCTCCACCTACACACACCTCCACCTCCACACACCTCCACACACCTCCACCTCCACACACCTCCACACACCTCCACACACCTCCACCTATACACACCTCCACACACCTCCACCTCCACACACCTCCACACAACTCCACACACCTCCACCTACACACACCTCCACACACCTCCACACACCTCCACCTCCACACACCTCCACCTCCACATCTCTCCTGGATTCTTCAGACTGACAGAAACCGACTGACAGTCAGAAAACAGGCGGATCAGGAGGTTCAACACCGACACGGGAACTTCTCGACGTCTGGAAGTCTCAATGGAACTCGTTCACCATGTCATCATGCTGAGTCATCATTTAGTCGTCATGGAAACACGTGAAAACGCTTCTCATGTCGTCATAGAAACACAACACTTCTCACTAGTTCAACTCCAAACTCAGGGCCTCTCTGAGTGTGTGTGTTTAAGTGGCGGCCATGATAAGGAGCGCTGGAATTCTCACTAAGCTAAGCAAAGGAGGCTCAATGCTTCTTTTAGAACCTCTTTAGTCGAGGAAACACTGATGCTTCCTTTAGAACCTCTTTAGTCGAGGAAACACTGATGCTTCCTTTAGAACCTCGTTTAGCCGAGGAACCACTGGTGCTTCCTTTAGAACCTCCTTTAGCTTAGGAACCACTGATGCTTCCTTTAGAACCTCTTTTAGTCGAGGAACCACTGATGCTTCCTTTAGAACCTCTTTAGTCGAGGAAACACTGATGCTTCCTTTAGAACCTCTTTTAGTCGAGGAACCACTGATACTTCCTTACCAAAGGAGACCACCTCATGTTCCCCCACAGTTCCTTGCGGTGACAACATTTAAAGGGACCCGCTCATCGCAGCGTTCAGGGAAACTCACCATGACTCAACACAGATCATGTTAAGTTCCCAAAGCAATAATCTGCCTTGAACAACTTTAAATAATCTAGAACCAGATCCCAACTAGGAATGTTATGTGGATGTTTTAAAACCAACACAGTAACTTTTTGTGCAGCCTGTTCTCACTCTGATTGGTTCTTTATTCACTTGGCAGCTGCTTCACTTTAGTTCCTCGTAGCCTGGAGCCTCTTTTCCTTTGAGTTACATTCAGACTTTGTGATATTTGAGATTAAATCAGCAGTCAGAAGGGGAAAGTAGTAGAAATGTACTTTTTGTAGTCGTTTCAGACAATTTGTAGTTTTTTCACCAAGACAGACGTCATTATCTTCACCGCCGTCAAATTATTATTACATCACCCAGTGGAAGTGGGGTCGGATCGTCAAGACAACATGATCGCCTTTCCCTTTAAGGAGTCTCCTAACACCTTCTCCTAACTCCTTTAGGAAGCCTCCTAACACCTTCTCTTAACTCCTTTAAGAAGTCTCCTAACACCTTCTCTTAACTCCTTTAGGAAGCCTCCTAACACCTTCTCTTAACTCCTTTAAGAAGTCTCTTTACACCTTTCCTTAACTCCTTTAAGAAGCCCCCTAACACCTTTCCTTAACTCCTTTAAGAAGCCCCCTAACACCTTCTCTTAACTCCTTTAAGAAGTCTCCTTACACCTTCTCTTAACTCCTTTAGGAAGCCTCCTAACACCTTCTCTTAACTCCTTTAAGAAGTCTCCTTACACCTTTCCTTAACTCCTTTAAGAAGCCCCCTAACACCTTTCCTTAACTCCTTTAAGAAGCCCCCTAACACCTTTCCTTAACTCCTTTAAGTAGTATCCTTACACCTTTCCTTAACTCCTTTAAGAAGCCCCCTAACACCTTCTCTTAACTCCTTTAAGAAGTCTCCTAACACCTTCTCTTAACTCCTTTAAGTAGTATCCTTACACCTTTCCTTAACTCCTTTACGAAGCCCCCTAACACCTTCTCTTAACTCCTTTAAGAAGTCTCCTAACACCTTCTCTTAACTCCTTTAAGTAGTATCCTTACACCTTTCCTTAACTCCTTTACGAAGCCCCCTAACACCTTCTCTTAACTCCTTTAAGAAGTCTCCTAACACCTTCTCTTAACTCCTTTAGGAAGTCTCCTAACACCTTTCCTTAACTCCTTTAAGAAGTCTCCTTACACCTTCTCTTAACTCCTTTAAGAAGTCTCCTAACACCTTCTCTTAACTCCTTTAAGAAGTCTCCTAACACCTTTCCTTAACTCCGTGATGTCATCCACGGGGTTGAGGAAAAGTGGATGTGAAAGGAGATAGGAGGGACTATTCAGACACACCCACTGAGGTTTCCCAATGTGGCCGTAGTTTTCAGGAATCATCGTTTGGGGTGAGTCATCGCTGCATTCATGTGTAAATGCGAAGCCCGAACACAGAGAAATATCACCGTGTTTTAAATGCCAGGTACGTGTGAACGTGGCCTCGGACGCCAACGTCTCAGGATTGAATGAAAGCTGCTTGTAACTCACCTCAGGAGGATGAAAACACTCCGACCTCCAACGACCAGCTCCAAATACCAGATAACCACAGCTAATGCTAACCACAGCTACTGTGGATACAGGCTAATGCTAATCACTGCTACATGCTACTCAGAGCTAATGCTCATCAGCTACTGCAGACACAAACTAACGCTAATCACTGCTACATACTAAATGTCAGTGGAGCAGTCGCCGAACTCTTCACTGTAAATAAATCGTTTTATAATGCTAATGCTAACAGCAAGCAAGAAATGGCGGGAGACAGCAGCTTTGTGACAAAAAAAACCCCCCAAAATATTCAAATTAGATTCCAAGCTTGATGTTTTATCATAGCTGCAGTGTTAGCATTAGCATTAGCATCAGCTAAAGTTGCCTTCAGTCAGCTGCTTTCGTATATTCACACACAAGAGAGGAGAGGCGGCAGCGGGGGGGGGGGGGGGGGGGGGGGGGGGTCTAGAGAGCCAGGAAGAGAAGGATTGAGGAAGAGAGAGAGAGAGAGTGAGATGGAGGTGAATTTACTCTCCCTCTGACTCCTGCTGCTCGCTGGCAGAATAATGATGAGCTGCTCGACATGCTGGTCACATCTCTCCACTATCAATGAAGGAGGGGGGGACAGAGACAGGGGAGGAGAGAGAGAGAGACAGAATGAGAGAGGGAGGGAGGGGGAGAAAGAGGGAGAGGCAACAAGGTGAATAAGAGGAAGGAGAGACAGAGGTGCAGTGAAAGAAATATTAAAGAGAGGGCGAGTCAGGCAGGTTATAAAGGAGAGAGAGAGCAGGAAGAGGAGAAATGCAACAAGGTGACTAAGAGGAGGAGGATGTATGAGAGGGAGGAGGAAGTGAGAGAGGGAGGAGGAGGTAAGAGAGGGAGGAGGAGGTAAGAGAGGGAGGAGGAGGAGGTGAGAGAGGGAGGAGGAGGTAAGAGAGGGAGGAGGAGGAGGTGAGAGAGGGAGGAGGAGGTAAGAGAGGGAGGAGGAGGAGGTGAGAGAGAGGAGGAGGAGGTAAGAGAGGGAGGAGGAGGTGAGAGAGGAGGAGGTAAGAGAGAGGAGGAGGAGGTGAGAGAGGGAGGAGGAGGTGAGCGAGAGGAGGATGAGGGGAAATGAGATGAAGGGTGGTGATGAATGAAGATTTATGTGAAAACACAAACAAGCAGCAGAAAATGAGAAGAAGATGGAGGAGGTGCAGAGAAATGAGAGAAAGGTGTGATTCTGTTCACCAGAGACAATAAACATTGTGGTGATCAGAAAACATACTGGAACTGAATGCACCACGAGACACCTGAACACACCACAAGACACCTGAACACTCCACAAGACACCTGAACACACCACGAGACACCTGAATGTACCACAAGACACCTGAACACACCACAAGACACCTGAACACACCACGAGACAACTGAATGTACCACAAGACACCTGAACACACCACAAGACACCTGAACACACCACGAGACAACTGAATGTACCACAAGACACCTGAACACACCACAAGACACCTGAACACTCCACAAGACACCTGAATGTACCACAAGACACCTGAACACACCATAAGACACCTGAACACACCGCAAGACACCTGAACACTCCACAAGACACCTGAATGTACCACGAGACACTGAAACACACCACGACACACCTGAACACTCCACGAGACAACTGAATGTACCACGAGACACCTGAATGCACCACGAGACACCTGAATGTACCACAAGACACCTGAACACTCCACAAGACAACTGAATGTACCACGAGACAACTGAAGGTACCAGGAGACACCTAAATGTACCACAAGACACCTGAACACACCACGAGACACCTGAATGTACCACAAGACACCTGAATGTACCACGAGACAACTGAAGGCACCACGAGACACCTGAACAGAGACCAGACGGTACACAAATCTATTGATCAGTGAAACAGGATGATACTGATCAACTAGATGAGCTGGAACTTTCTGCTTCTGAACTCAGAAAACAGAAATCAGACATGAGGCCCAGTTTTCTAAAATGCAAGCTAAGAAGCTAATGTAAGCTGAGAAGCTAATGTAAGCTGAGAAGCTAATGTAAGCTGAGAAGCTAATGTAAGCTAAGAAGCTAATGTAAGCTGAGAAGCTAATGTAAGCTAAGAAGCTAATGTAAGCTGAGAAGCTAATGTAAGCTGAGAAGCTAATGTAAGCTAAGAAGCTAATGGAAGCTTGAGAAGCTAATGTAAGCTAAGAAGCTAATGTAAGCTCAGATTCTCAACATCTGAAACCATCTGAAAGACAGAAGCATTTAAAGCTTGACTTCTATAAATGTGCTTCCTGTTAAATGATTGTGTCTAATTTAAATGTTCCAAATGCTCTGTAATGACAGTCACGGGGAGCCCCCAGTGTCGGCGAGCACCGTGTGGGAGTGAAAACAGACATGCAGAGAGGTGACTGATGGTTTCTGGTCCTCGTGCAGAAGCTCACACACTGAACAGGTAATAAAAAAAGAGGTGCTAACGTTTAGCGAGGCTAATTACATGTGACAGCGGCTGTTAGACGTCAGTGTGCCTGAGGCGAGAGCGTGGGGACGGGGTGGGGGGCGTGGGGGGGGGGGGGGGGGGGGGTACCGAGTCCAATGTGAAGTGAATGAGTGAGTGACGATCACCATGAATTAACCAAACTGCTGATTCTCATTAGCAGCCGGCTGTGAAATGAGTTGTGACAGGAGAAGAATGCAGCTGAATCGTGGCTCGGTGACAGACGGGCCACGTTAGCGCCGCAGAGGACAGTTTGAAATATTCACACACACACACACACACACACACACACACACGCACACGCACACGCACACGCACACGCACACGCACACGCACACGCAAACAGCTTCACTTTGCTGCTCACACCGCCTTGAGGCAGCCGCAGTTCTACAGCGGAGATAAATTCATCAGCGCTGTTTTTAACAGATCAGTCTGGGTTCAGTAAAGATGGCAGTTTGTGGCTCATTAAACCAAACATCCTCCTCGTCTTCTCAATAAAACCCCATCATCCACAGAGAAACCAAACTGACCGTCTTAAGCCTCCGTACACAGAGGATACGCAAAGGCTCTGAGTAGCCTTGAAACCCCTCTGTGTAGCCTCGAACCCCTCTGAGTAGCCTCGAACCTCTCTGAGTAGCCTTGAAACCCCTCTGTGTAGCCTCAAACTCCCTCCAAGTAGCCTCAAACCTCCTCTGAGTAGCCTCGAACTCCCTATGAGTAGCCTTGAACCTTATCTGAGTAGCCTTGAACCTAATCTGAGTAGCCTTGAACACCCTCTGAGTAGCCTCGAACTCCCTATGAGTAGCCTTGAACCTTATCTGAGTAGCCTTGAACCTAATCTGAGTAGCCTTGAAACCCCTCTGTGTAGCCTCAAACTCCCTCCAAGTAACTTCAAACCTCCTCTGAGTAGCCTCGAACCCCTCTGAGTAGCCTCGAACCCCTCTGAGTAGCCTTGAACCTCTCTGAGTAGCCTCGCACCTCGTCTGAGTAGCCTCGAACTCCCTATGAGTAGCCTTGAACCTTATCTGAGTAGCCTTGAACCTAATCTGAGTAGCCTCGAACCCCTCTGAGTAGCCTTGAACCTCTCTGAGTAGCCTCGCACCCCATCTGAGTAGCCTCGAACTCCCTATGAGTAGCCTTGAACCTTATCTGAGTAGCTTTGAACCTAATCTGAGTAGCCTTGAAACCCCTCTGTGTAGCCTCAAACTCCCTCCAAGTAGCGTCAAACCTCCTCTGAGTAGCCTCGAACCCCTCTGAGTAGCCTCGCACCCCGTCTGAGTAGCCTCGAACTCCCTATGAGTATCCTTGAACACCCTCTGAGTAGCCTTGAACACCCTCTGAGTAGCCTTAAACCCCTTCTAAGTAGCTTCAAAGCTCTTCTGAGTCGCCCTGAACCTCTTCTGAGTATTCTTGAACCTCTTCTGAGTAGCCTCAAACTCGCTCTGACGTTGGTCTACTTCTGGTGTGGATCTGGATGGTTTGGAACTGAGTGGGCAGTTTTCTGGACCCCACCATGTTTTCTGACTGGTGTTATGGACTTTGTCTTGCTTTCGACTCCTTTGGGATCAGCTGTACACACTGCGGCTGTGGACTATTTCTGCCCAGCTCTGATCTCCTGCCGGACTCGATTCACCCCCTCAGAGCCTCCAGACAAAAACAAAATGTGACAATGACGAAACCAATAGGCAAAGAAACCCCAAAAGAGAGTGAGCGAAGCCGTCACAGCGTCTGGGAGATAACAATCAAACACTCTATCGGATCCGAAAAACTGTAAATCACACAAACTGTCCAACACGTTCACACCGACATGCAGAAGTAATCAGCTAAGTGGGGACATTCACAGTGTGTGTGTGTGTGTGTGTGTGTGTGTGTGTGTGTGTGTGTGTGTGTGTGTGTGTGTGTGTGTGTGTGTGTGTGTGTGTGTGTGTGTGTGTGTGTGTGTGTGTGTGTGTGTACATGTATCACACTCACTTTAATTAAGAGATGGAGATTTCTCCTCCTCTCGGGGTTCACCGGCACCAAGCTGGATTTAAAACATGAAATATGGCTCCAATATGTCCGTGCAGTTTGCCTCGGCCCCTGTAAAGGTAAATCAGACATTGTTAACGTGTCGGGGATCACGCGGTGGCGGAGGTTCAACAGCAGCGCTCTAATGCAAACGTAATGACGTGAAGGAACAATTACTTCTCGCTGCAAACTTCAATTTAACCCCAGAGAAGACAAACAGGAGAAGAACTCAGTAGGACATGAAGCATCAGGTCTTATCCATCCATCCTTCATCCATCCATCCATCCATCCTTCCTTCATCCATCCATCCATCCTTCATCCATCCATCCATCCATCCTTCCTTCCTTCATCCATCCATCGAGCCATCCTTCATCCATCCAGCCATCCTTCATCCATCCATCCATCCATCCATCCATCCACCCATCCATCCAGCCATCCATCCATCCATCCATCCATCCTTTATCCATCCATCCATCCAGCCATCCATCCATCGAGCCATCCTTCATCCACCCATCCATCCTTCATCCATCAATCCATGCTTCATCCATCCCGCCATCCAGCCATCTTTCATCCACCCATCCACCCTTCATCCATCAATCCATCCTTCATCCATCCTTCGTCCATCCAGCCATCCTTCATCCATCCTCCATCCATCCAGCCATCCTTCGTCCATCCATCATCCACGAGCAGCAGATCTCATCCATCCATCCATCCATCCATCCATCCTTCATCCATTCATCCATTCATCCATTTGTCCATTCATCCATTCATCCATGCATCCTTCATCCATTCATCCATTCATCCATTCATCATCCATGAGCACACATCCAACACACACACACATACCCACACATAGACACACACCCAGGCTCGGAGCTCAGTTCAGCAGGAAAAAGAGTGGAGGAGTTTCTTCTGATGATGAACTGAAACGTTGGAAGTGAGTTTGACGTCAGTCTGACGAGACGTCCCAGTCGTCTGCGAGCTCAAGATCACTGATTTCAGAAGACATCACTTCCCCGGAACGACAGAGAGACACATGTGGGAGGAAAATACGTGACATGAACATTAAAACTGAAGAGATTTTAAACAGATATCGGGTGCTTCCGAATAATCCCTCCTATCTTCTTTCCTATCCACTTTTCCTCAATCCCGTGACGTCATCCACGGGGTTAAGGAAAGACGTTAAGAGACTTCTTAAAGGAGTTAGGGAAAGGCCATCACATTGTTGTGACCGTCAGACCACACTTCCACTGGGTAATAATAATCCAACGGCGGTGAAGGTTAGTGACGTCTGTCGTGGTGAAAAAACTACAAATTTTCAAAAATGAACTACAAAAAGTACATTTCTACTACTTTCCCCTTCAAACTGCTGATTTAATCTCAAATATCACAAAGTCTGAATGTAACTCAAACTCAACTCAAAGGAAAAGAGGCTCCAGGCTACGAGGAACTAAAGTGAAGCAGCTGCCAAGTGAATAAACCAATCAGAGTGAGAACAGGCTGCACAAAAAGTTACTGTGTTGGTTTTAAAACATCCACATAACATTCCTAGTTGGGATCTGGTTCTAGATTATTTAAAGTTGTTCAAGGCAGATTATTGCTTTGGGAACTTAACATGATCTGTGTTGAGTCATGGTGAGTTTCCCTGAACGCTCCGATGAGCGGGTCCCTTTAAATGTTGTCGCTGCAAGGAACTGTGGGGGAACATGAGGTGGTCTCCTTTGGTAAGGAAGTATCAGTGTTCCCTCGGCTGAATGAGGTTCTAAAGGAAGCATCAGTGTTTCCTCAACTAAAAGAGGTTCTAAAGGAAGCACCAGTGTTTCCTCGACTGAAGGAGGTTCTAAAGGAAGCATCAGTGTTTCCTCAACTAAAGGAGGTTCTAAAGGAAGCATCAGTGTTTCCTCAACTAAAAGAGGTTCTAAAGGAAGCATCAGTGGTTCCTCAACTAAAAGAGGTTCTAAAGGATGCATCAGTGTTTCCTCGGCTGAAGGAGGTTCTAAAGGAAGCATCAGTGTTTCCTCGGCTGAAGGAGGTTCTAAAGGAAGCATCAGTGGTTCCTCGACTAAAAGAGGTTCTAAAGGATGCATCAGTGTTTCCTCAACTAAAAGAGGTTCTAAAGGAAGCATCAGTGGTTCCTCGACTAAAAGAGGTTCTAAAGGATGCATCAGTGTTTCCTCGGCTGAAGGAGGTTCTAAAGGAAGCATCAGTGTTTCCTCGGCTGAAGGAGGTTCTAAAGGAAGCATTGAGCCTCCTTTCCTTAGCTTAGTGAGAATTCCAACGCTCCTTATCATCAACACACTTAAACACTTCTGGGGTAAAGCAGAAGTGGATTTAAGGAAAAGTGGATAGGAAAGGAGACAGGAGGGACTATTAGGACGCACCCATCGGATATAAGGTAAAAGGAAACAACTGTGAAAGTATTGGATCTATATTTGTCGTCGTGATTATCGTCAGTGTGTCGACTCACAGATTCACCAGAAACTCTCCAACAAAAACATACTTATGATAGTTTATAAGAATGTTTAAGTTAATATATTATAAAGACTGTCCAATTCTAAAATATACGGATGACAAAGGGCAAGTAAAAAGAATCTGAAAATATGTCTTTAATTTAGTCCATTTTGCAACGTATGATTCCTTTTGCAGGTGTAGTAAGAAGGTCAGTCTTTCCATCTCGTGAATCTCCCTGATAACTTCAATCCAATTATCTAGTGTCGGAGCATCTTTCTGTGGACATTTACGAGTTCTTGCTTTCTTTGCTGCAGCAATTAGTGTTTTCAGCAGGTTTCTATCATGTCCCGTCAATCTTTGCGGTAAATCACCCAGATAAAGGGTTGTTACCCAAAACGTCCATTGAAAGTGATATCGACCAGGTTTAATGAGATTTTTGTTAATGTTGATCAGAACCTGGCTGATGAAACTCTTCCTCCGACGTGATGAAGTACTAATAGAACGAAACCCCAGTTCAATGGGGGTAATGTCGATTGGTAGAGGGGCTGTAATCTGTCTGTATAAATCCTCACCTTCTTTCTCATTCGGGAGTAGGATAGAACAACTTTGACATGAAATAAGAAAAAAGAAAAAAAGAAACTTTTTCGTGATTTGCATTGATGAAGATGAAAATGGGTATAGGATGTAAAAAGTTATACTTCTTCCTAAACCTCTTTTCAAGCATGTAGCGCACGTATTGTAAAATTGGAGTGTGTGTCAACCTGTCTCTGGATTACTCATTTGGTCTCTTTTTCTTTTTATTCATTCTGTTTGTTTCTCTTGTTTCTTTTATCATTTTCTTTGCACGTGTTCGCAAATAAATAAATAAATAAATAAATAAATAAACATTAACAATAGGAATACACAGACATTCTAGTGGACAAACGACCAGCGACCCCCTGAGGCAACGTGAGACGACTTGAGTTGGCGACCTGAGATGACCTGAGATGATGACTTGGGATGACCTGAGATGACCTGACATGATGACTTGGGATGACCTGAGATGACCTGACATGATGTGAGATGACCTGAGATGACCTGACATGATGTGAGATGACCTGAGATGATGACCTGACATGATGACCTGAGATGACGACCTGAGATGATGTGAGATGACCTGAGATGACCTGATATGACGACTTGAGATGACCTAAGATGACCTGAGATGACCTGACATGACGACCTGAGATGACGACCTGACATGACGACCTGAGATGACCTGACATGACAACCTGAGATGATGACCAGAGATGACCTGACATGATGACTTGAGATGACCTGAGATGACGAATTGAGATGAACACCTGAGATGACCTGACATGACAACCTGAGATGACGACCTGAGATGACCTGACATGACAAACTGAGATGACGACCTGAGATGACCTGAGATGACCTGACATGACGACTTGAGATGACCTGAGATGACCTGAGATGACCAGAGACGACCTGACATGACGACTTGAGATGACCTGAGATTAGACCTGAGATGACGAATTGAGATGACGTGGGGGCAATTGTGGATCAGTGGTAGAGTCGGTCGTCCAATAACTGGATGGTTGGTGGTTCGAATCCCACTATATCACTATATCATAGTCTTTGTCGTTGTGTCCTTGGGCGAGGCACTTTACCCACAGTGAATGTTGGTGGTGGTCTGAGGGGCCGTGGGCGTGAAATGGCAGCAGCACCAGGGCAGCTGTGGCTACAATGTAGCTTACCACCACCGCCAGGAGACGACCTGAGACAACTGGAGATGACCAGAGACAACTAGAGACGACCTGAGACAACTGGAGATGACCAGAGACAACTGGAGATGACCAGAGACAAATGGAGATGACCAGAGACAACTGGAGATGACCTGAGACAACTGGAGATGACCAGAGACAAATGGAGACGACCTGAGACAACTGGAGACGACCAGAGACGACCCAAAACTACTGGAGACGATCCAAGATGATCAGAGACTGGACTGGAGGTGACCGTTCACATCAACACATCTTCACACGTCGTTATTTCACAACAAGGGGATTCAACAAACTACGGCGTCAGCATGGAAAAGAAAAGTGATCAAGCTGTAGTTTCTTTGGCAGGTTTCATCCTGCTTAGTGATTCTGTTTGTTTCTTCTCCTGAGTCCTTCATGTTTATGGCTGCGCTGAATAAAGAGAATAGTGAATGAAGAGCAGCGTTATGAAGCTTGTCTCATGTGACTGATCATTTCTCGTCTTCATGTTCAGAGTCGGAGTGTTGGAAGCAGTGAGGCTGGGACGTCCATCTCCGATCCACTTGTTACAGGAATTCTGGGATTAATTCACAGAAGCAAACACAATCATGAGTGATGGAAGGGAAACAAACACGTTCACCTCAGGTTTCTTTCGTCAAACACAAAACATCACAGTTACACGCCGTCATCTTCAAACCGTAACACAGGGGACGGGATGTTTACCTTCTCTCAGAGGGAGTAAAGTTACTTCACTTTAGTTACTTCAGTATAGTTACTTGTTGAAGAAACTCTTGCTTTTCCGAATAGTTTCCCAATGGAAGTGTGTCAGAGTGCCGCTCGCAGTTAATTCTTAACAATCACTAGTTACTGTTTCTGTATGTAGATGAATTTACATCAGTTAGTGGAGGAAGATGCTCTATAATCTGGACTTTAGTGGAGGACGATGCTCTATAATCTGGATCCAAGTAGGCAGAGATGCTCTATAATCTGGATGTTGGGGGGGAGATACTCTTATCATCTGGATGTCAGTGGGGGACAATACTCTATAATCTGGATGTTAGGAGGGAGATGCTCTATAATCTGGATGTTAGTGGGAAGATGTTCTATAATCTGGATGTTAAAAGGAAGATGCACTATAATCTGGATGTTAGAGGAGGAAGATGCTTTATAATCTGGATGTTAGAGGAGGAAGATGCTCTATAATCTGGATGTTAGTGGGGGAAGATGCTCTATAATCTGGTTGTTTGTGGAGGAAGCTGCTCTATAATCTGGAAGTAAAGTCTTGACGAGATAATCTACCAATATAGTCTCAGAAAGAGAAGCTAACTGCTATTCAAGCATGCTAATGCTGAAGCTCCTCCTCGTTGGACTCGTTTCATGTTGTCAGTTGTTCAGATTAACGGGTTCCTCCTCTAGTAAACAGGAGTTTCTACTAACAGTCAAGACAGCTCAGTTTTATCAGCAGTCAGTCACAGTTCGTCCTGCAGCTTCACATTTCCCAGCAGCTCAATAAAACGTCAAAACTTATTCAATGTTTTATCTGTGAAACGTCGACGTTTGAGGAAAACGAGCAGCAGGCTTTGATTTGGACGATAATCTCCTCCTGTGATCTGCTCCAAGAGCCTCGTCAATCCCTCGACCCCTCACCTCACGGCAGTCCGGGCCTCTGGTCCGTTCCTTTTGGAGGAGGCAGAGGCAGCGGACCATCTCCATGGCAACCAGTGACTGACAGCCGTCACAGCCGTTGTGAGGATACAAGCTGAACACAACAAGATCCTGTTAGGGTGGAAAGATAAATCCAGAGGTGACCTGTGACCCGAAGTAACTTCTGAGGAGTGGAGGAAGAGGAAGAGGAAGAGGAAGAGGAGGAGGGCACTGCTGGTCCTTGGCACAGTGTCTGCTGCTGTACAAACTAATTCCTGCACCGATAAAAAAAAGCTACTGAGTCGACAGTTTGGACCACAGCGTTTCATAACCGGGCCGCGGACATTTGGACGGGACTCAAACTCAGCGTCACGTTTCTGCTCCGAGTCGAGCGATCCGCCGTGTCCCTGGCGCAGGTTTCCCCTGCTGGAAAACGAGCTCTCCGCTGGTCCACTGTCTGTGGTCAACGACTCCGCACACATTCAGCTGTTTAAACGGTCCTTTGCTCACGGTCTGTGGTCATTTCATTGTCTGTGATTGTCCCGTGTCTGTGGTCACTTCATTGTCTATGATTGTCCTGTGTCTGTGGTCACTTCATTGTCTATGATTGTCCCATGTCTGTGGTCACTTCATTGTCTATGATTGTCCAGTGTCTGTGGTCATTTCATTGTCTATGATTGTCCAGTGTCTGTGGTCACTTCATTGTCTATGATTGTCCAGTGTCTGTGGTCATTTCATTGTCTATGATTGTCCAGTGTCTGTGGTCACTTCATTGTCTATGATTGTCCAGTGTCTGTGGTCATTTCATTGTCTATGATTGTCCAGTGTCTGTGGTCACTTCATTGTCTATGATTGTCCAGTGTCTGTGGTCATTTCATTGTCTATGATTGTCCAGTGTCTGTGGTCACTTCATTGTCTATGATTGTCCAGTGTCTGTGGTCATTTCATTGTCTATGATTGTCCAGTGTCTGTGGTCACTTCATTGTCTATGATTGTCCAGTGTCTGTGGTCAAAACTTTTAAAGACTTTAGAATCATAAATGTCTGGGTGCTGAACAGTTTAGCGTCTCCTGCAGTCTGAATGCTCGAACAGATCGAGCACTGGACGGCTGTTACTTTAAAGGCCAGTGGGTCGCTGGTTTTGTTTTGACTGTATTTCCCAGAATGCTTTGCATCTCAATGATGCTGTTTTCCGTGTTTACCCGGACAAATCCCGCCAAAAACATTTAAACCAAAAATGTCTATAAACCTTATAATAATGGTCAAAACAACACAAAAGAGCTTAATAATATACTGGAGTGAACAATGTGCACCGGAGAATTCTCCATAAAGGAACAAATAGATTCCAAAAGACGACAGTTAATTACTCCACGACTACCTCAGCAACGGACCAGCAGCTATGGAGGCCCGGGAGGGACGAACAAGGCGGAGCGCAGGAAGGTGAGTCACACCATCAAAATCAATAAAACAACAGCAATTGACAATAACCCATCAAAATGATGGACTCAGTTTTAACTCAGTTACATGTGGCTTCACTACTGGAAACAAACAACAGGGTGCACTGGTGAGCCAACGTGAAAACCACATGGCGTTCAGAGCGCCGCTGTATAATCGTGAACATGTTCTGTGACGTGTATTTTCCTATATGACATACGGATTATATGATATATCATTGTGTCCTTCTCCCATGTGATCATATAATATGCAGTGTTTCAAAATCAGGCTAAGAGTTAAAGTTCCACCCCGTTATGGTGACGGGCCCCTGAGCAAAGATCGATGTTTTGTGCTTATTCTGATGTTCTGATTATTATCATATCTTTTGTTATGCACCGAATATGTAACTTACATGTTTGCCGTTTCTTAAACGGTATATAAACCAGCCTGAACTTTGATACTGGGGGAAAAGCATTTTCGAAACCAGCTTCTCCCGCAGACCTGTTCCACCGGTCTGTGGTTTTCCTGATGCTGTTCAACATTAAACATCTTTAATTCAAACAAAGAAGCATCATCAAAGCAGTTCTTTTTCAAGCCTTTCATCTCAGCTGATTTCCTTCATCTGAAACACATAAACAATCTTTCCACAGAAAACATTCTATAAACGAGATTTTATTCAGTGAAAGGTTGTCAGTATTTGTGAGAATACGGCAGATTGACGGGTAAATTAATTCATCTTTTAGTTTTAGGCACTTTTAGTTTTAGACCTTTGAACCCTGAAGAGGAACAGTTCGTCCGGTTCTGCCCGCTTCTGCCCGCTTCACATGGCAGGATAATGAGGCCGATTTTGGCCCCGATTCTCCCGTTCCGTCAATCTTAAGGACGCTCAGATTATCATCAGATAATCTCATCAGATATTCCTGCCATGTGTGGTGTGTTAAGACTGCTCTCGTCTGCTTGGAAGGATGTCGGGACCGCTCCGATCTCCAATCGGGGACATTCAACATGTTGGATTGTTTTGGCCCGAGTTCTCATGGTGTGTGGTGTCCCTCCCGGGGGGGAAAACCAGCACCAACCTGTTGACTGTCACGCGTACCCAATCAGAAAGCGAGGTGGCGTAGTGGCGAGGAAACGCCGGACCCGGACCGACAACCGTGCTCCCGTTGTCTCCACTCTGTTGACCGACGCCTCTTCTTTTTAAAAGGTGGTTTTTACCGATAAAAACACCACAAACGATCGCCAATGCTTCCTCTTCGTACGCCATGTTTGTTGACGTCTGGGAATCACGTCGGATCTCGAGAGGTTTTGCGAGATTTCCCGTCTGATCTGGGGGTGTTCCCGAGTGGAATCGGTTCATGTGTGGTGTGTTGATGTTGCCGTGCGGCTGCACGCCACACACCGTTACGACCAAGCCGTGTGTGTGTGTGGTCTCTTAGGTTTGGGAAACCTGCCGACAATTTTCAAATCCTGCCGTGTGAACCAGGCATTGGCTGGTGGAAACATAAAAAAATCTTTCCTGGCTTGGTTGGTGGAGTGCTCATTTTCCAATTGGAGGGTTGCAGGTTCGATTCCCATCTTCACCTGTCCACACTGCCTCTGTCGGAGTGTGATTTGCGTATGAATGGGTGAATGTGATTGCAGCTGCACATGCAGTTGAAAAATGCTCCACAATTGAAGGTCAATTCCAATTTCTTTCTGGCTGTGTGTGGAAATGCTCACACACACACACTTCCCTGGAAGTGCTGCTGGTGGAGTCAGAAGACGGGTGTAAGGCTGTTTGTTGCTCCTCCAGACCAGCTGGAGCTCCGGTTCAAATTATCATCCTGTGTGTGTGTGTGTGTGTGTGTGTGTGTGTGTGTGTGTGTGTGTGTGTGTGTGTGTGTGTGTGTGTGTGTGTGTGTGTGTGTGTGTGTGTGTGTGTGTGTGTGTGTGTGTGTGTGTGTGTGTGTAAGAGAGAGCAACAATGATTTCTTTTCTTCATTCAGTCATTCATTCTCACCATGTGTCTCAGTTCGACGTGTCACTGAAAGTAGGTCTGTCGTCACCATTTGTTTCAGTTGTGTCTCTTTATTTCTTCCCATGTGTGTCAGGAGTTATTTTCCTCCTGCTGATTGATTGTCTCTGTCTCCCTCTGTTGGATAAAAACAGGAAGAACAACAGAAACCTCTAGTCAACATGATCATCTCTTGGTCATGTGTCATAATAAACTCCTTTAACATTGGGAGAGACTCATGTTGGAAACCCGACAGATCCGTAAATGGTTCAAGCAGAAATGTCAAAAAATCAACTGAGCTGCTCCTCCCTCTTTCTCCTGAACAAAAAGGTTCGAACGAAGCGTAATGATTGGGTCGTCACAGGACTGTCCACGTAGATGCAAGCTAAATGTTTCAGTAGCACAAAGACAGATTTATTAGCACAGACAGGTGCACATCTTAATATTTATATTTGGTTAAATCCATTTGATTGTGGTAAAAAAAAAAAAAGGTATTTGCTGAGGTTGTCTGGCAATTAAACTGATTCCTTCAGTAACAACTTTCTGACATAAAAAATGCTGAATAATTTTTGAACTTTTGAATATCAGATGATTATAATGCAAAAATTATACATTTTGATATTATATAATTATACTTCGTAATGTTCTGCCTCTTACTGAACCCTTAAGTAAAACAGTAGATAGTATAATAGACCTACTTAGTTTGAAACTCAATACAGCCAATTTGGCCAATGAAAATAAAGATTTGTTCTTTTCCAGTAACATCTGATTCAGCGCAAAGGTCTGGCCATGAAAAATAAATCAGAGTGATACCTCTTACATCTAATAGACAAGCTTAGTGTCTCGCAGACACTCAGTGCTCCTGCACTTAACAGCCTTGAATTCAATAATCTGAACGTCGGAGGGTTTCTTCAGTGTCAAACATGAACCGACACACAGCAGGTTAAAAGACAATGACCCGAGTCAAGGAGACTAAATGTTTCTTCCTCTTGTCATTTGCAGCCATAAACTGCTCACATCTTGACTTCTTGTTCAAAAAGTCTCCAAAAAGTAGAATAAGTCTCAACTTACTACGAGCAAGTGTAACGCACATTTTAATTAAGTTACAAGGTTAAAGCTCAGTAGTGCAATGGACCCAGATTCGTTTATAGGAGCTTGGGGTGAATGAAAAGCGGAGACACAGAAATCAGGTTTTGTAGGTGAATTATATTGAAAACAAAATAGTTAAACACATTGAACATATAAATATTAATTAGTTTAAAGTGTACATGACAATAACAAACACAACAATGACAACAATAACTACACGAAGATACGGTTTAACAAAAACCCGTATGACCTTTAGTCAGCGTTTTTTAGTGTTTCTGTCAAAAGAAAAGCAGAATCTTGTTTCCAAAAAAAAAACAGAGTTCAGAGTTCGTCAGATTCTTTTTCCAAAAACAAAGTTCATGGATCAAAAAGAGAATGGAAAAGAATCATAATCCAACAAAAATGGTATCCGGTGGATGCAACCAAAAAAAGGAATAAAGGGGGTCCTACCGGATCGGCTTGCCACCTCTCGCAGAGGAATACTGGGGCAGGAGGGGGGTGGGGGGGGAATAAAAACCTGATCTGAAAACAAGGTCAGGAGAAAATCTTATAAATTTCACCAAATTAACAGTTCATTTTCATAAATAAAAATAACTTCTTTCCCGAATCACTCATCAAATAACAGTTGCGCAACACAATCAAAAACAATCTGAAATATAAACACTTTAAATAGTGATATCCGCGATCGCGGCTCCCGCTAACCCGGAAGTCGCGATTTTCACACAAAATAACTTTTTTCCTCACTGCGATCAGAAATCCAACGTACTGGTTCAGTGGAGACCGGGCTTGGACCACTCACCGTCAAATCTTGTGAACTGTCCTGATGTGGTTCCAAAGTTATGGTACTTTTCTGAAGGTTTGTTTGTATCTCGAGTCAGTACGTTGTCGCAGCGGAAGCATTGACTTGCCGACCGGAAGTGCCGGCTGTCGGCCATTTTTATGCTAGCGCCACTTGTGGCGGAGGGCTGAAGTGCATCAGCCGTCTGCAGCAGACATGGGTACACAAGCAACTAAATTTTTTAACTTTTTAGTGGACTTTTATAAAACATCTGCTGCTATATGTTTCTCTCTCAGTGGAGGACTCTGCTGCTTTTCCGCCCTGGGCGAACCGCCCCAACCCCACCCCCACCCACGCAACCCCACCCCCACTCTGCCGAAACTTGGGCACTGTGCTGCGCATGCACGTTCCACCTTGCTAATGACTATCCGTCATATTTTAATCATGTTTAGCTTGAAACGTCACTACTGTGTGAGCCCCACAGCTCGTTAACGTGTGGGAGGGCGGACTTACGTGATGCACCTGAACGCATCACTCAAAGCCGTCAGCGTTTTTCAACTTTTCAACAGCTTATTTGTTTTCAGAAATATGTTTCTCTGAAGAAAAGTTTGTGTCCAAGTCAAGATGTTGGTTTTTACTGCAGGAGCTGATGGCTGTGTGCACAGACAGGGGGCGGAGTCAGAAGACGTATCTGAGCCGGTGCTCGGTGTTGAACTTGCGCCCTGGACAGTCGTCCACTTCACCCAGAGCAAAATGCACCACTGGAACGTTAACCTCTTTTTTATTTTTATTTCTTTTATTGAACTTCAAGCATTAGTCAGAATGAGAAGGGATTTGAGCCACACACACACACACACACACACACACACACACACACACACACACACTGCACACCGTGTGTCAGACGGAGCCTCCAGTTGTTGACGTTCTTCCAGGTTGTGGTTCTTCTTAAAACGTCGTTCCAGGATTCCACAGTTTCTGGAGTTTCCCTCTATCTGCATTCGTGACGCCCCAACACCACTTTATTCAATGACGATTATTTTTTAGTCCAAATACTAACCTTTAGGTACATGCCGATACAAAGTACTGATAAGAGTACTTTTAATTAAATTCTGTGAAGCCTCATTTATACTCGAAACGATACATGAAGGCTTTGTGACCATGAACTACCTCCACCAGCCTCTGTATCAACGCTACGTCACCTCCACCAGTCTCTGTGTCGACGCTACGTCACCTCCACCAGCCTCTGTGTCAACGCTACGTCACCTCCACCAGCCTCTGTGTCGACGCTACGTCACCTCCACCAGTCTCTGTATCAACGCTACGTCACCTCCACCAGCCTCTGTGTCGACGCTACTTCACCTCCACCGGCCTCTGTATCAACGCTACATCACCTCCACCAGCCTCTGTGTCGATGCTGCGTCACCTCCACCGGCCTCTGTGTCGACCCTACGTCACCTCCACCAGCCTCTGTGTCGATGCTGCGTCACCTCCACCGGCCTCTGTGTCGACCCTACGTCACCTCCACCAGCCTGTGTGTTGACGCTACGTCACCTCCACCAGCCTCTGTGTCGACGCTACGTCACCTCCACCAGCCTCTGTGTATCCTGAAGCTGATGTAATCCTGAAGGTAAAGTAATCCTGTGTGTGTGTGTGTGTGTGTGTGTGTGTGTGTGTGTGTGTGTGTGTGTGTGTGTGTGTGTGTGTGTGTGTGTGTGTGTGTGTGTGTGTGTGTGTGTGTGTGTGTGTGTGTGTGTGTGCGCGCGTGTGATCAATTCAGTTAAACTCACACTGGATTTTCGAACCTTTTTTTATTTCTACTTTGAATTTAAAGAGAACAAAGAACTAAATCATGATATTTTATAACAAGGTGAGAAAATGAGAAGCAATGAAACCATCAGGGGGGAAAAATGAATGAAATACTCAAAATGAATAAATTAAATCCCATCGGATTAATAACTAATCCAAAGACAGTCAAACTTAATCCAGACACCAATTTTAACCACATTTTCCTTCATGGTTAATCCCAGATTTCTTTTTCAAGTTAAAGGATTCCGAGGAAGGAAAACCATTTCCATGACAAGTTTCAAATTGAAAACATATCGTTTTAGTGTTTACACTCCAACATTGTGAAAACAATGTAGTTTTCATGTTGGGCCACTAGGTGCTGCTTGTTTTTATAATGAAAACCACACACAGAGAACAATCTGCTCGAAACATTAACAACGGGAGAACACGGACATTCTAGTGGACAGACCACCAAGTTGGATTGTCATTGCGATGACTGTCAAAATAAAACTACCCAGTCCCAGGAGAATATGGACTGGGAGTCATGACACCACAGAGGAGACATTGTGCTCGTTGTCCAGCTACTGAACATGTGCAGAACTACTAAGGTGGTGACCAGGAGCAGGACCAGGAGCTTCAGAGCTCCAGCATTTATGAGAAGGTGTGTTTTCAGTGGCTCCAGGCACTATTGTCTATTGTCGTGTAAACGAACGCAGATCACTATGAACGATTTGTGTTTTCACTTTAAATGTTGTGGTGTAAACGGGTCCAAAAACATGCAGGTGGAGGTTTCTAAACCTCTATATTATAATTATTATAACTCATAAAACTATTTGCTTTGAGCAAATAATTGATAGTTTTTCCTCATTCATTGATTTCTGGTTCAGTCTTGATCAAAAAGAGTTAAAAAAAAAAGAAGCAATAAATACATTATTCAGATTAGCGTTAGTTACACATCACGCATTGAACCCAGAGGTCAAAAACATCTGACGGATTATATCAACTCTTTAGGTCCAAACGGCAGAAGTCACCAACATCAGCAGAACCAGGCTGCTGGTCTTCAACACATGTAGGATCAAGGCTGAAGACTCTGTTGGGAAACAGTCATCTGTAACGGTGGTCATTCCCATGGCAGCAGCGGTGGTTGCTGTTGGGTCAGGGGTGGTTGTTGTTAAGTCTGTGTTGGTTGCCATGGCAGCAGTGGTGGTTGTTGCTGGGTCGGTGATGGTTTCCATAGCAGTAGTGGCGGTTGCTGTTGGGTCAGGGGTGGTTGTTGTTAAGTCTGTGTTGGTTGCCATGGCAGCAGTGGTGGTTGTTGCTGGGTCGGTGATGGTTTCCATAGCAGTAGTGGCGGTTACTGTTGGGTCAGGGGCGGTTGTTGTTAAGTCGGTGTTGGTTGCCTTGGCAGTAGTGGCGGTTACTGTTGGGTCAGGGGTTGTTGTTGTTAAGTCGGTGTTGGTTGCCTTGGCAGTAGTGGCGGTTACTGTTGGGTCAGGGGTTGTTGTTAAGTCGGTGTTGGTTGCCTTGGCAGTAGTGGTGGTTACTGCTGGGTCAGGGGTTGTTGTTGTTAAGTCGGTGTTGGTTGCCTTGGCAGTAGTGGCGGTTACTGTTGGGTCAGGGGTTGTTGTTGTTAAGTCGGTGTTGGTTGCCTTGGCAGTAGTGGTGGTTGTTGCTGGGTCAGGGGTTGTTGTTGTTAAGTCGGTGTTGGTTGCCTTGGCAGTAGTGGTGGTTACTGTTGGGTCAGGGGTGGTTGTTGTTAAGTCGGTGTTGCTTGCCTTGGCAGTAGTGGTGGTTGTTGCTGGGTCAGGGGTTGTTGCCATGGCAGCAGTGGTGGTTGGATCGGTGGTGGTTGCTATGGCAGCAGTGGTGGCTGTTGTCGGGTCCGTAGCCGACTGTGTGTTGCTGGAAGCTGTTCAGGTGATTGATCATTGTTACTCTGAATTTCAGAAACATTTGAATTCTGTATTTGCTGAACTCACCAACAAACAGCAGCAGTGTCACACAGATCTTCATCAACATTGTGCGTCACACGTCTTCCTGTTTGAAAAAACTTGTTGTGAATAATTTACATGTCAGATAAAAACTGAACTTCATGGTTTTAAGATCTAAATCCACAAAAACGACATTTTATTTGAAATGTGTTTTTTAACTACATGAGATGGTTTGTTGTTGTTGTTGTTGTTGTTGTTGTTGTTGTTGTTGTTGTTGTTGTTGTTGTTGTTGTTGTTGTTGTTGTTGTTGTTGTTGTTGAAAGACAATGACAATTTTCCAGTTCCTGGTCACATTATTGCAGTTTAAATATTTCATGCAGCATCTTATTTCAAGATATTTCAGGTTTTTTCAAAGTTGATTGACAATATTTTTGACAGCATAGATAAATTAAATCATTTCAAAATACTTTAATAATACTATTATGTATTGAAAAAAAACATCTTAAATTTTATTGAATGTCAGCAGCAGGAAAAGTGAATTTAACCCGACAAATGTTGGTGAAAGTATCTCGTCCAGGGGACATCATGCTGGGATGTTAAATGAGTGTGTGATAAAATCACAGCCGCTCTAACTGTGACCGGTGAAAGTACTCACTGTTTCTGTGGTTTTCTTCAGATCTGTGATGTTTCCGCCGGTTGGCTCCTGACGACACGCGGCTGGTTGAACGTCCACGGGGAGCAGGTGAGATAACCCCCGTCCCCGAACAAAGACAGAGATTATGAGAGCGGAGGACGTCCGGCTGCGTCCACTCCTCCCTTTCTTCTCTCACAGTCGACACTGTTTACTCATCTCATGAGGGAAAAACTGGTCCAACCACAAGTCTGATTACACAGGATGATGATGATGAAGATGAAGATGAAGATGACGATGACGATGACGATGACGATGACGATGACGATGACGATGACGATGACGATGACGATGACGATGACGATGACGATGACGATGACGATGACGATGTGATGGTGGTGACGGTGACGGTGACGGTGACGGTGGCGGTGGCGGTGGCGGTGGCGGTGGCGGTGGCGGTGGCGGTGGCGGTGGCGGTGGCGGTGACGGTGACGGTGACGGTGACGGTGACGGTGACGGTGACGATGTGATGGTGGTGACGGTGACGGTGACGGTGACGGTGACGGTGACGGTGACGATGACGATGATGATGGTGATGGTAATGATGAAGATGGTGAATTTTATTATCGCCAGTTTATTATAATAAACTAAGAAAAACAAAGTGGTTGTCATGGCAACATAATTGTAACGTACTTATTACTACTATTTTTCTTTTCTTATGGAAAGGTCTTCTCTTTTCCTTGAGCTTAGCTTTATACTCTGAACATTCTAAGTTTATATGAACAATAAATAACTGAACTACGCCATGGAGGAGGGGCTACCAGCACATCACTCCACCAGGCAGTACGCTCCACGCCGGCCCCCGACGACTGATGGAATTCAGATGTGAACCGTTCCTGAGTTCAGTTTGTCCGGGGGTTTCACGGCTTCTCGTGTCTGGTCCCATAGAGTTCACCTGCTTGGGTTTGTGAGCACTGGGGGCATCACGAGGGGGGATCATCTCAACGGCGAGGACAAGAACTGCATGCAGGCCGGCAACTTTATTAAAGTGAGAGTGAAGATTCACCCTCATGCGCAAATAAAAAAATAATTTAAAAAAAAAAATAGCCTAATTTTACACATGATTGTGACAAAACTGAAAACAAACAAAAAACCCAAATGAAAAAACATAATTTTACCCCCCAAGATTTTACAAATCATGGCTCCTGGCCCCCCGTAGTTCGCACCCTGGTGGTCCCCTTAAATCAGTTCAATTCTTATCTAATGCAGTCTAATCTAATCCAGACTAGTCCAGTTTCATAGTCTATTAAGGTTTAACGAATCTGGTTTAATCCATCCAATCTGTCTCGTCTAATCCAGTTTAATTTGATATTTTCTTGTCTAATCTAACAATCTAACAACGTGTAAAGATTAAAAAGAGATATTAAATAAACCGTTTTTTAGTAGAATTGCTGTCGGTTCATCTTAAAAGCTCCACGTGGTCGGGTCTGTCTTTAATTCATAACTCGACCAACAAAGTCCAACAGGAATTAAAGCTGCAGGCAGCCTCGGTCAGGACCTCCCTTACCGCGGGACGGCTCCGTGAGTTTTGGTTTGACCGTCGGTCAGTTTCTCTCTACGACGTTCCTCCAGACAGTGACGGCTGTTTTTCACAGGTTTTCCCACGAGAGCAGGCAGACGGTGGGATTAGGGACTCGAACTTACGCCTAATAAACTCCAAACTGCTCCAGTTATTACAAAGTTCGACACAAATCTTCAGCAGAAACGTCTCTCCTGTCATTTAACAGAAGTCTAGTCCAGTTTCATAGTCTATTAAGGTTTAATGAATCTGGTTTAATCCATCCAATCTGGTCTGAACTAATCTAGTTAAACCGAGTCGGGTGTCTCGTCTAATCCAGTTTAATTTGATATTTTCTTGTCTAATCTAACAATGTGCTCTAGTGTAAAGATTAAAAAGAGATATTAAATAAACCGTTTTTTTAGTAGAATTGCTGTCGGTTCATCTTAAAAGCACCACGTGGTGATGAAGTCACTCCTGCAGTGTTTTGACCTGACGAGTCCAGATCAGCCTGCGGCGGATTCACCGAATAATGGAATCAGAGAGAGAGCGAGAGCGAGGCTGGAGCTCTGCGGTCGGGAAAACAAACAGAGAGACGCCGATGTTTGAGGCAAAGCGGCCGCAGACGGATAAACACGCGAGGAGAATGAGACGTGATTTACAGCCGGGACACGCCTCGGGTCTTTGTGAGTCTCTGTTGTCACCGGGATGGCGTGCTATAAAAATCATCATCCTCACATCACGAGACCTCAGCCGACATCCGACAGGTGCAACCTATCCCGGGAGACGAGCGTCACACGGTGAGATCCTCATCCAGTCACCATTCCCAAAACTCTTCACTTGCAGATTACTACAACTTCAAGGGATTAACAGAAGATGGAATGTAATATTTAAATCAGGTGGAATAAACTCGTTCAAATTTAAAAAAATTTTTAAACAAACCGGGAGAATTCATTAAAATTACTAACTCATTTAAATTAATGTTATTCTAATTTAGCTCATAAATTAATAAGACAATTCATTTAAAATGAACTGAAGTGATATAATTACAATAAATCAGTAAAGGACAATTATATAACTAGTCAAGTATAAAATTCAGTTCAATTCAGATTATAAATAGATCAGATACACAAAACAGAAAATGTAAGACGGCGTAAAAAGAAGCCTACATTCTGTAAAATTGTATTAAAATAAACTAAAGTTAAATAAATCAAGAATCAATTCAATTCAAAAAATAGTCAAATCAAAGTCAAATAAAATAATTTAATCAAATAAGAAAGAAGAGATCACAAAACAGTCGATAATAATCCGCCAAATCCAGTTTTATAAGAATGAATGAGAATAAATTTAATTAATAATAAAGTGTGGAAAAACAATAACATAATGTAACAATATAATTTTAATAAAATTGTATGTATATGAAATAATTACGGACAATAGAAATTAGGTACATTTTTATTTAAAAAACAAACAAACAGTGAATAAGCGAATAAAAAAAAACTTCAAATAAATCTGATTAGTTACAATGACTTAAATCAACATTTAAAAAAGTAATGAACTGAATCAAAATGAATTCATTTTATGGCATTTTATGTGATTGCGAGGATAAAATATTAAAATAATCTCCTGAAGATGCTGTCACGTTCTCAGACTGTCTCATCCAGAACAGCTCCAATAATCCAGAGAATCCCACTGGGATTATTATTCCTCCAGAAGAACTAATCCGAGTCAGAAATTAAATAAACATTCCCCGGAGCAACTTTGTGATTCTTTGAATGTCGACATGTTGTGTTAGTGAAAACAAACAAATGTAATGTGTAATAAAAATACACAAAAAAAAAATACCCGCAATTTGATGTTAGTGGCGAGGAGACGTTCAGCAAAACCTGAAAAAAGGTCAAACAAAAAACTGCAAAAGGAAAATGTTCCAAAAACATGATCCAACATTTCCGAACTTTTAAACTGAGCTTTGCTTGTTTTCACACTCGGTCCCAACTTTTCTGGGACTGAACTGAGATTTATTCTAAAAGATGAACGATTGAAGCGGTTCCCGTTTTTGTGGCTCAGTCTTCTGACCGAATGCTCCGCCTGCTGGTATAAAGTGGAACTGAAGCGCCTATTGGGCAGCTCGCGGAAGATTACAGCTCCTAGATCAGGCTGGCCAAGCAGTCAGAGACCAAGAGCCGCAAGAATCACGGTGTTAGTACAAAGAGTACAAATCTGTCTGACAAACAAACTCCCTCTCTCACATAGACACAAAATGACATAAAGTCAAATACATATACAACGGATGACACCATTTCCATATGGAACAAAAGTTAGACAACAATCGGCAAGGCGTGGATTTACAGCATTAAAAGAAGGATTTCATCCCCTCAGCCCACACAAATGGTTCAGGGACCGTCTGCAAGTTGTAAAACCGTTAGATGGACAGATACGACAAACCATACATCACTTTCAAACCAAGTGCAGTAGGATCAAGTGAAGCCTACAGCGATACTGCACTGAACTGAAGTCACGTTATTTGGTATTTTTTATGGCTTTTTGTCTTCACTTTTTGCAGCAGTTTGTAATTTGCAGACGATCCCTGAACTCTGGTCACAACCGGCCGAAGCAGTGTTGTTTCTGCTGCTCCAAAGACGGGAACGTTTGGCCAAAAAATGAGCTTGTAGCATATTTTCTACCGCACACTGATGAGAAAGAGGCGTCGTCTGTGTGTTGATGACGTTTCATTAAAGAGTTATTGATGCTGGAACTTTACCGAGCTGCTCCCAGCAGGTGTATCTGTGTCAGGTCAAATTCACCAATTAACTCCATCTTCTTCACATACCTGCTCCGTGTGGCGTTTCTGAAGTGTCTCTGTACCTGTAGTCTTTGTTTACGGGCCATCGTACGCTCTCAACTATCGCGACATGACAAACATAGCGTAGCAATGGCTGTGAGGTGAGTGAGCGGGACGTTGAGGTCATGGTGCTGCTCTGACTGGTGCACTTAAGTACAGCTTCAGGGAATCGGAACTCTGAGTTTCACACGTGAGCTATTACTACTTGGAGGGCTGCAACCTGACAGGTACGACCAGATAAAAGGTACCGCACCGTTAATCGCTGGGTTGTCTTCGCAGAATTCTGAACCTTTATGAAGATGTTGAGAGAGAAACCGTCTCCGTCAGTCATGGCGACGACCTGCGTCGTCCTGCTGCTGCTTGTTGGTGAGTCGGAACAACGAACGCCAGTAACTTCGCTCGACGTCAAAATAGTCGCGTGATATTATTACCGAGAATGATGACGCATTCGTGGGGATTTGTCAACAGCCAATCAGCAAATTGGAGGATGTGCAACCACCGCTCCTCCCACCACCGCTCCTCCAACAACCACCGCTCCTACAACAACCACCGCTCCTCCTACAACAACAACCACCGCTCCTACAACAACCACCGCTCCTCCTACAACAACAACCACCGCTCCTACAACAACCACCGCTCCTTCTACAACAACCACCGTTCCTACAACAACCACCGTTCCTCCTACAACAACAACCACCGCTCCTCCAACAACCACCGTTCCTACAACAACCACCGCTCCTCCTACAACAACAACCACCGCTCCTACAACAACCACCGCTCCTTCTACAACAACCACCGTTCCTACAACAACCACCGCTCCTCCTACAACAACAACCACCGCTCCTACAACAACCACCGCTCCTCCTCCTACAACAACCACCACTCCTACAACAACCACCGCTCCTCCTACAACAACCACCGCTCCTCCTCCTACCACAACCACCGCTCCTCCAACAACCACCGCTCCTTCAACCACAAATGCCTTAAATCCCCAAACCGATCTGGCACCCACCTCGGTAGCTCCACCCACCTCTGCAGCTCCACCCACCTCTGCAGCTCCACCCACCTCTGCAGCTCCACCCACCAATCAGATCCTTCTGATCATGGCAGTTTTTTTCTGTTTGGAACTGAACCAGAACGTCTGAACCAGAACCAAGGAGTGAAACACAGGGACTCTATATTCAACCATATCTAATCACTCTCTGCTTTGCCAGTGATTTTTCACCTCAAATCTAAATTTTAGCCTCATAATATTCAAGTGTTTATGCTGACATTTGTTTACGCAGATTCAATCATTTTTCACAGCCAGCTTGGCGTAGCCACACAGAACCAGAACCAAACACAATAACACCGTCTCTGTTCTCTCAGTTGAGTTATGCTGTAGTGATATTTCCTTTGTTTCACGCTCTGCCTGCCTGCACGTCATGTGTCATAGGAAAACCATTAAAGGCTCAGAAATAAAACATCCAACTGTGTTTTTGTACGACGCAGCATCATCGTCGGGTCTGTCTTTAATTCATAACTCGACCAACAAAGTCCAACAGGAATTAAAGCTGCAGGCAGCCTCGGGTCAGGACCTCACTTACCGCGGGACGGCTCCGTGAGTTTTGGTTTGACCGTCGGTCAGTTTCTCTCTACGACGTTCCTCCAGACAGTGACGGCTGTTTTTCCCAGGTTTTCCAACGAGAGCTGGCAGACGGTGGGATTAGGGACTCGAACTTACGCCTAATAAACTCCAAACTGCTCCAGTTATTACAAAGTTCGACACAAATCTTCAGCAGAAACGTCTCTCCTGTCACTTAACAGAAGCCTGAGCAATGTTCGCCCTCAGAGGAGACGGCACATGCACCAGACCCAAACTGGGGCCCAAATCTTATTTTGAAGGGCAAATTGCAGACTTTCTGCTGGATTTAGGTCTGGCGTGTCGGCATGAGACCTTTTTAGATTTTGATGAGATGAACAAGTGAGTTTTGGTTTGATCTTTTGACGATATTCCGACTTGCCGCGGTGGCAAGTGTCTCTAGGTGGCGCTATAGAGCACATTTTGGCACTCTGTGGTTAGTTTTTACATTTTGATCACTTTTATGCCCGTCCTGGTGTCCATGTCGAATTTGGTGAGTTTGTGAGCATGTTGAGGGGTCAACTTTGGGTTAATGACACGTAGGTACAATAATCAGAAACAAAGAAATACTACACTGTGAATGCTAACATACATAATGAAAAAGATCATTTAACCAAACTCAGTTATTATTTTGTAATAATGATAACCTGCTGAGAACACTACTTTTAAATATTTAAGTAGTAATTTGGGGTTGGAAAACATGCTTGATGTATCCCAGTCACGTCACGTGTCTACCGTCATGGCTCAGTTGGTAGAGGGTTCGTCTGCCAGTCGTAAGGTTGCAGGTTCAATTCCCATCCTATGTCTGCCTACGTGCTGAAGTGTCCTTGGGCAAGACACAGAACCCTGAGCTGCCTATGTGTGAGAGTGAGTGAGTGGTTGGTGGTGGTCTGTGGGGTCGATGGTGCAGATGAGCAGCCTCTCCTCCGTCAGCCTGCCCCAGGGCAGCTGTGGCTCCATACGTAGTGTGAAGTAGAAGTGTCAAGAATATACATATTCCATAAATATCCATATATTATTATTGTGTTGACTTTAATATGATGGACTAAAACTAAGCACAAGCTTTCAGTTACTTTGAGTACTGCAAACTCAAAATAAACAAGTTATCATAATCTAAATTTCTTCAAAATACTGCAAACTCACAAGAAGTAATTTACGTTAACATTAATTAGTTTTTGTCAGGCAATGAGTTTGCATATTTTTTAAATGAAAGTCAACATGTTATTGTTTTACAGTGTACAGATACAATAGTCCTGGCCGACTTTGGGGCTCGGTCCCTAATTAGAGTCTAATTCTATGACTACTAGTGTCTGGGTTCCTCTGGTTTCTGAGAAAGTACTGACTATGTACATGTGTTTTTCCATAATGGACCCAGGCTCCGATGACTTTATATTTTCAGTTTATGGCCAAAATATTTTCCTAAATGAGGTCAAAACCAACTAGATGCAAATCAACAAAGAGCTCGACGTTTGGCCAAATTCAGTAATTACAGCAAAAAGAGGAAGAAGGGGAGTGAAGAGGTGAAACACCCCGTCTGTTCTGATCTCCTTTACAGTTTAGGACTGTATTTTCCACTCGTACCAACTCAGCCCTACTTGACTCACCTCCCCTAAAGTTGGACGATTTTTAAATTCCATGTTAGTACCTGGTACCAGGTACTTCCGTGGTACCTGTTCAGCCGAGGTTCCAAAGCAATGTGAAATGGATTGGCCGGCGAGTGAAAACGCCGATGAGTCAGCAGGTGAGCGGCTCGTTCACACCGCCATCCTTAAAACCCGATCACAACAAGAGCGCTCACGAACAGAGACAGATGCACAGAAATGAGGCCGACCAGAGGATTCAGGAGCTCGATGGAGCGACCGGCTGTGAGTACCGGGAGGTCTCTGAGCCAGGGATACCACCGGTATTTCGGATTAACTGGTTTCCCTGTTAACTGGTGACCAGCTTCCTTGAGTGTCCTGAGTCACGGCAGATCTCAAAAACCCGATCAAAATCCACAGCTGTTCTGGCGAACGCCATTTAACCGCATTTCCATTCAAGTTTAAAGTATTGTACCGTTTGTTTGTCTTATTTTAACATCAGCTGCTGCTAAAGGCTGGTGGACGGGGGTTAGTCACCAGGTAACATACTGTAGGCACAAGTTAAACCAACACACAGAACAGTGAAGCACATCTTGACAATAAAGCTTTATCGAAACAATCCACATTTTGCTATAATGATCATTTCAGCTGGAGTTATTACTCCACTCTTCCAAATGCATGTTTGCTCCACTCCAGGAGATTCTGATTCTATCAGTGGTGATTACTTGTGCATGAAGGAGAAAAGCCTTGAAGACTCCGCCCACACCGCGTTGGTCATTTATTGTAATGGTAAAGGAAGGAGGATGAGGCGAGGCGGGCAGACTAATGGAAAAGCACCATATGTAGGGGAAAAAACAACAGTGTGACTGGAATCAACTCAATACTCCCTATACTCATCCCATAAGACATCTTGGGTAGACTTTCTCCAGGTTTACAGACACATATAGACTGGAGTAGATTACTCCCCTTGATAAACCGTGAGGTGGTGAAGAGCTGGTCTGTTGGTCCAGGACAAAATCCTCCTGGATCCTCCTGAGGTTCCACTGTCGGTCCCAGCCTCCTTCCAGAACCCTGCTAGACTTTCCCAGGGAGTCTGGCAGGGTATTTTGAGAAGTTGGGAGGTGTTGAAAGTGACTTGTAATCTAACTTGGGCCCTGTTTACACGACAACGTTTCACGTGACAACACCTAATCCGCTAAAACAAATTTGTGCGTTTACACTGCAGCAGCGGACACAGAGACAACCATGTAGTTAGTATGCCGGGCCACTGGGGGGCGCTGTTGCTTGATTTTGTGATGAAACTACACAGACGTGTGCAGAGAACAAGACACTATAAACGTGAAGAAAATGGAGAGAACCCGACATCCGCATGGACTGATGACACATCGGATGCTATCAGGGAGAGTCTCAACTATTAAACTACTGATCTGGACGATAAAACTAGAATATGGACCGCGGGTCGTACCACTACGGGTCGTACCACTACGCGGCCGCCATGTTTGTTTACAACTGAATGAGCAGGAGGGAGGGGGAGATATGTGCATGCGCAGTAACAGGCTCTGTAGCCTCCATCAGTCTCCGCAGAAGGGATTTGCGCCGTGAAAGAATCTTTCCACCTTGGGAGCCGGATTAAAAACTTTGCGGATACAGTGCATCCGCAAACTAGTGCCGTGTAAACGGACACCCCAAAAGAGAAGAAAGTTTTGCGGATACTCTCAAATTTGTTGTCGTGTAAACGGGGCCTTAGGCTTTAGGCCCCGTTTACACCCCGTTTTGCGGATACACAAGAAGCCTTGTATCCGCCAACTTTCTTCTCTTTTAGGGGGTCCGTTTACACGCCACCAGTGTGCGGATGAACTGTATCTGCAAAGTTTTTAATCCGACTCCCAAGGTGGAAAGATTCTTTCACGGCGCTAATCCCTCCTGCAGAGACTGATGGAGGCTACAGAGCCTGTTACTGCGCATGCTCATCTCTCCTCCTCCCTCCTGCTCATTCAGTTGTAAACAAACATGGCAGCTGTGTAGTGTTACGACCCGTCGTGGTACGACCCGTAGTGGTACGACCCGCGGTCCATATTCTAGTTTTATCCTCCAGATCAGTAGTTTAATAGTTGAGACTCTCCCTGATAGCATCCGATGTGTCATCAGTCCATGCGGATGTCGGGTTCTCTCCATTTTCTTCACGTTTACAGTGTTTTGTTCTCTGCACACGTCTGTGTAGTTTCATTACAAAACCAAGCAACAGCGCCCTCCAGTGGCTCGGCATACTAACTACATCGTTGTCTCTGTGTCCGCTGCTGCAGTGGAAACGCACTCCTTTTTTTTTGTGGATTAGGTGTCGTCACGTGAAACGTTGTCGTGTAAACAGGGCCTTAGATACTTTTAAAAACAAGTAATCAGTAAGGTAACCAAGTCACTTTTTAAAGGAGTAACTAGTAATCAGTAATCGGATTACTTTTTCAGGGTAACTGCATCACTGTTTATTTGTTAGTTCATTAAGAGATTAAGTATCTCCAAGGAGAAGACAGCGGTGGCCGCACCTGGTTTCAATGTAATTTACTGCTGGATGGACGTCCTTCTGTCTTACCTTTGTCTTTTGTGCAATTTGTGTGTTTGTGTTGCTCTGTTTGTGGTGAAGCGACGGCCGTCTCACTGCTCAGTGATAAAACACTGGCTGAAGCTCAGAATGAGCCCAAAGCAAAGAGACGACACGCCCGTGACATCGGGACGTTTCCATTAACAATGACTTGTTTGCACAGCGACGCTCCAGCGGCGAAGGGAAACAACCCCGAGGACGAGTTTACGGGCAGATGTTTCTCCAAAAGCCAAACAGCCTGCAGCGTCACGCTCACCGGGCGACGGGAGGTTTTGGCTCCCTCAGGAGGCGTGGAGGAGCATTACCAGACATTTTGAAACTGGAGATGATGAAGATCCTGCGGGACTGATTGTTAGAAACATACTGAAGTTTTAATTATAATATGAACTCACCGTCTCGCTCTGCTCAGCTGGTGGCTTTGGCACAAAGTGTTTCCCCTCACAGTTACTATTTTATTAACTCCTGTGGCCTCGCTCTGATGGCATGAGCATTCGCCCGGAGCCACATTGCAGATTCATGGACGTCACACGGTGTTTCCTGATCAGAGTATTTAACTGTGCTATTTTAATCAGTCACTCAGGAACCAGACTGAATGTCGCTGCTTCACATGAATCGTTGGCTGACGTCAGTGTGAGTGAAGCGACAGTTTAATCTTCCGAGTCGTGCTTCACTGCCTTTCGTTTGAAAAAGTGAATACATTTGTTTTTCATATGTGTGTGTGTGTGTGTGTGTGTGTGTGTGTGTGTGTGTGTGTGTGTGTGTGTGTGTGTGTGTGTGTGTGTGTGTGTGTGTGTGTGTGTGTGTGTGTGTGTGAAAGGTCATTTAATATCCCAAACGTCCCCTCATACAAACACATTGATGTAATTTCAACAGACACCAAACATTTGGCAAAACCAAACAGATGAATTGTCAATGATGAAGACTGTAGCTTTAGCTCGAGAGCGACTGCATGTATTTTCTTTTGTCCTCTCTGACTCTTCTGTCTTCGTGCAGCCTGCGACTCGGAATGTCCTTCTCATAGCCGGCCCTGCTGGTTCCTGGACCGGGTCGGTCGCCATTCCCCGGCGGCCATTCAGGAGATCTGCTCCCAAGTGAAGCTGCACCCTCTCCTGGACTCCTTTTGAGTGGCCACAACTTCACATTCATATTTTTTTTTCATCTGCAACATTTTACAGAGCTCTATCATTCTTTTTCTTGCTGGCCAGCATTTCCGGATATTTTATTTTTCCCGAGAACATTCGGACATTTTCTGTCTTTCCGGTTTGACAGATTGTTATTTATACTCATCTCCCTTTTCTGAATGAGATACAACTGTTATAACTGTTTATTGTGAAAGTGTTATGATGTGGGATTGCACTTCTGTCCAATAAATGTTTTACATTTGGACCGATAGTAAATAGCTATCAGACTTTTGATTCTTCTGTCTGTTGGTTACATAAACTCCTCTGAATATCATGTTTATCTCCCATATTTGTATGACAGACTGACAGCATGTAACTAAGAGGAGTATCGGCACTTATTTTTTTTCCACTTATAGCACTGATATGACCAAATTTTACAACCGTTCTCTTTATTTTGACACCAAAAGAGCTACTCTGGCTTTTGACGGTCGGACTCCTGCAGTACATGGACTGGCCTCTGGGGGTCTCTGCGTCGAACAGTTTTCGGCAGGACGCAGGAACTGCTTCCGGTGAGAAGAAGAAGAAGAAGAAGAAGTAGAAAAATGGTGGCCGCTAACATTAGCTAGCTGGTTAGCTTCGTAAAGTGTTTCGTTTTTGTTTTTTCGGAGTTTTAATTATCCGAACGGCCCTCTGACTTTATTTATAAACCCTCCGCAAGTAGTGTGAAAGTTTCGTGTGGTGAACAGTTGATGGAGTGAGGGGTGTGAGCAGATTCCAGGCGGCGGAGTGTGTGTGAGTAACGGGAGGAGGGTGAACTGTCTCCGGCCACAGAGCCTCCAGAGAGCCGGGAGAAGGGTGGACTGTTTCCGGCCAGAGAGCCGGGAGGAGGGTGGACTGTCTCCGGCCACAGAGCCTCCAGAGAGCCGTGAGGAGGGTGGACTATCTCCGGCCACAGAGCCTCCAGAGAGCCGGGAGGAGGGTGGACTGTCTCCGGCCTCAGAGCCTCCAGAGAGCCGGGAGGAGGGTGGACTGTCTCCAGCCAGAAAGCCGGTCTGTCTGTGCCTGTGCCTGTGTCTGTGTCTGTGTCTGTGCCCTCGCGCTTTTGTTTGTTTTTTACCAATCGATCACGTTCCAAAAAGTTGGCACATATTATATTCAGACTGCAGTTCACCACACACATCTGGTACACAAATGACATAATATCAGTTATTTAGTATCCTGGAACATCTTTTCAAAATGTCAAAGTGTCAGAAGGCTCAATGCATCTTACTTTAAAGGTGAAATATACACATTGTGAAAAAGCTCCTGAACAACAAATCTTCTACCGACTCACTTCTGTCCCGTGTTTGTGATTATTGAGTTGTTTGTTGAGTGATTCCAGTATTTAAGGTTGCTGTGTGTGGACATAGTTTTTAGACGTATCAAGCTGAGGTTTGTAGAAAAGTTCAGAAAACTTATTTGTGTCTCTGTTTCAGTGCGCTGGCACCATGACGGCTCCTGTAAACATCCCAGCTCCCAGTAAGACCTGGGAGCTCAGCCTGTATGAGCTGCACCGCAGCCCACAGGTACCTGTGTGTGTGTGTGTGTGTGTGTGTGTGTGTGTGTGTGTGTGTGTGTGTGGGTGTGTGTGTGTGTGTGTGTGCGCGCGTCACTGGGTGTGTGAGCTGTTGTAGAAATTGTGGAGCTACTTATTGCTGCAGCGTTCCTTCAGCAGCAGCTCTGAAACGTGTTTGTGTTTGTGTGTTCAGGAGGCCATCGTGGATGGGACGGAGGTGGCTGTGTCTCCTCGCTCCCTGCACAGCGAGCTCATGTGTCCGATCTGTCTGGACATGCTGAAGAACACCATGACCACCAAAGAGTGTCTGCACCGCTTCTGCTCCGATTGCATCGTGACGGCGCTGCGCTCCGGGTCAGGACCTTCTGCTGCCGCTCCTCCGTCCTCCTCCCTCCCTCCCTCCCTCCCCATCCTCCTCCTCCCCCTCCCCCCGCCTTGCGAGCCGCTGGTCGGCAGAGCGGCTCTGAACCTGACTTGATTCTGTTTCCTCCTCAGGAACAAGGAGTGTCCCACCTGCAGGAAGAAGCTGGTGTCCAGACGCTCGCTGCGCAGAGACTCCAACTTCGACGCCCTCATCTCCAAGATCTATCCGAGCCGTGACGAGTACGAGGCGCACCAGCGCCGCGTCCTGGAGCGCCTCAACCGGCTCCACAACAAGGAGGCGCTGAGCTCCAGTATTGAGGAGGGGCTGCGGCAACAGGCCCGGTACAGGTGAGGAGGAGGAGGAGGAGGAGGAGGAGGAGGAGGAGGAGGAGGAGGAGGAGGTGGTATTGACGTGTGTGTGTGTGCGTGTGCAGGAACCACCGTGTGAAGAAACCCACCCAGGAGAGCGATAACACCACCTTCAGTGGCGGCGAGGACAACGGCGACTCGCGGTCCCACCTCTCACATGACTCCGCCCCCTCACACTTCCCCCACCCACCTGGACACACCCCGCCGGAGCCTGGGCCCAGCCGCAAGCGACCCCACGCCTCGGAGGACGGCTCGGGTCCCGAGGCAGACAGCGGCAGCCCGACTCCTCCTCCACCTAGGAGGCGCAAGGAGGGGCCGTCCTCCGAGATTGAGCTGGTGTTCAGGCCACACCCACAATTGGTTCACGCACACGACTACAACCAGACCAGGTGAGGCCCCATCGGCACCACCACGACCTCTCTAATCGTCACCGCGACGACCAGGTGAAGTCGTCCACATCTCGTCATGAATGCTGATGTCTCCTGCAGGTACGTGAAGACGACGGCGAATGCCACCGTGGATCACCTGTCCAAGTACCTGGCCCTGCGCATCGCTCTGGAGGACAGAGGCCCCGATGCAGAGGGGGGGGACAGAGGGAGGGAGGAGGAGGAGGGAGCAGGTGAAGCAGCAGCAGGAGGAGGAGGGGGAGGAGAAGGAGGGGGAGGAGCAGAGGGGGCGACTCTGAGCAACGTCAGTGAGAAACAGTACACCATCTACATCCTGACCAGAGGAGGACAGTTCACTGTGAGTACACGTTCACTGTGGGGACGGGGGGGTTCTTCTGTGCAGACCTCTGAGGTTGTTGTTTGTCCTCCTTAAGACGCTGAACGGTTCTCTGACTCTGGAGTTGGTCAATGAGAAGTTCTGGAAGGTCCGCAAGCCTCTGGAGCTTTACTACGCCCCCACAAAGGACCAGCAGCCTCCACCTCCTCTTCCTCCTCCCCCTCCCCCTCCTCCTCCTCCACCTCCTCAGGAGCGTTCTGACTGAAGGAACCTGTCCGCTGACAAGTTCTCCTCTGTCCAGAACCTTGGTTCTGGGTAGGTGAAGTAAACTCAGGCTTACCTCCGTCTCTTTTACCTTCACAATGTTTTTCCACCAAACGGCAGCTTTAAGTTCCACTGGTAGACGTTGTTCATTGGTCCCTTCAAGGTCAAGGTGTCTTCTGCAGACCAGAACCAGGAAGTTCCTGACGGGCTTTGGGCTGGGGAAACCACATCAGATCTCCATGTTTGGACCTGTTTGCCCTCCTGTAGAGTCTGTTATTTAAAATAGTTTCAAATTGAGAAAAGGTTATTTTTTAAGTTTACAACTTGTTGGATCTCCAAGGCCACCACTTCCTGGAGACACGAAGAGAACGTGGCTCCTGTGGTGGGATGTTCAGAAGAATCTTAACTTCTACATTTTTGTTCCTTCAAAAAGAAACTTCAGTTAAAATCTTTTTGAGTTTTCGGTTCTTTTAAGTTAATGAGGCTGGTGTAAAATTACAAGCTTATTTGGGCTTACTGGGGGAACCTCCTCTGTCCTGTAGAACCTCCTCTCTCCTGTAGAACCTCCCCTCTCCTGTAGAACCTCCCCTCTCCTGTAGAACCTCCCCTCTCCTGTAGAACCTCCCCTCTCCTGTAGATCACTGTCTCTAAACTCACTTTCACACTTCCTGTTGTTTGAAAGCCATAGTTCTCACCCTGCAGATCTAAAAGCAATAAATGACAGAGGCTTTTATTTTGAAATTAAAAACGTTCATTAAGCTCTTAAATTGAAAATCTTACTTTTAATGCATAAATCTTTTTCTATGATACAAACTTATAAAGTTTCTTTTTTTTTTTTCCAAGTCTTATTTATTTATTGCTCTTTTTCTCATTTTACGTTTAATTTTCACTTCTTAAAGGGGTCATATTATGCAAAATTCACTTTTTAAAGGTTTTCCATTAGTAATATGCGTCCTCATACCTGGAACGACGCCCTGGAAGTGAAGAAAATCTATTCTCTCGCTCTCGGGCTGTGTTGCTCCAACCAGCCAATCAGAAATCAAACCCTATATAGTGTCATCCGGGGGTTTAGCCAATCCCAATCAAGGTAGGCCCTCCCTTTGACTCCTCCCACAACATCCCTCTAACATCAGCACCCATACCACAGACGGTCCCGTGGTGCTTTTCACACGGGAGAATATGACGTCATGGTGAATGAGGTCCATCAGGCTACGTTCACACTGCAGGTCTTAATCCCAATTCAGATTATTTATTTTGCCGGTGTCCGTTTTTTTTTTTTTTGCGTGATCGTTCACGTTCCATTTTAAACGTGACCTCTATTAGCCTGCCGTCTGAACGCGATCGCACCCGATGGGTTCCGTCCTCACAGCGCGGAGGTAAATATGGGCGCCACGCCGGCGAGCACCAGGGTTGCCAGATGTGACGGACTTGTTTTCAGCCCAAACAACATAAAACTCCCACACCTCAATAAAAACCGGCTCAAATCTCAGGCTGTGGGAGATCATGTTCAAACCCTGGAACACGCCACCAACACACAAATAGATCAAGTTAAAAGAGAATTTGGTCGGATATGAGTCACGGTGAGCAGAACCTCAGAATTGGGTCACATTTCCCTGCAGTGTGAACGAGGCCTTCGGCAGCTCTGCTCTGACAGCCCAGCTCACACAGACACAGCAGATTCTGAATGCAGCTCACGCTGGCTTTCAAGCAATAAACTGTGAACACAATGGTTTTGGACCAAGAAGGCCACGTGAAAGTGTTGGAAAATCGGGATAATATGACCTCTTTAAAAGGTTAAATTCAGACCACCAAAATAAAACCAATGTTTGATACATGAGAATATTTTAAAGAGATTTGTTTCCTGTTTGATGAAGAGCTCAAAGTAAAATGTTTGTGTAGCATTTCAACGTTTTAGTTTTTAGTTTATTAAAAGAAAATGATAACCGAAGGTGAGCTTGATCGCACTTTCAATCTTTGACATTGGAGCGACTCTATTTAAGAAATCTTCATATAATTTCATGTGTGTGTGACGACTCAGCATTGAAACTGTCGGACCGTTCGAGTTGAAGGAAACATTTCATACATTTTAGTATAAAAACGACGCTTCACTGCTCAAACTTTCAGCCTTTCAGGCTGTAAGTACGTCTGGTGTCATCATCCTGCTGCCCTCCCGGTGGCAGGGACGAGTCCGTCTGCTCCTTCCCTGCACCACCTGCTGGTCCGGAGGGGTATTACAGGCTAGCGGCTTAGCTTTTCAGCACCATGACCAGAAGGCTTTGGGAAAAAATTGCATTTTTTTTTTTCTTTTTTACAAAGGTTGTTACACACACACACACACACACACACACACACACACACACACACACACACACACAAAAAGCCATAAAGCTTGTGTATGAGCTTTCTGCTTCTGCACTTTATCGAGCAGCTGCACCGTTTCCTCCGTGACCTCAGAACCTTAAAACCGTTTGTATCTCCAGAACTTTTAACTTTCTGTCAACAGCACAATAAAAACAAACAGTTCCACAAAAGTTTGCACGTCACTGTGTTTACGTCCGTTTCTTCCGTTTGGAGCTGCTTTACGTTTCCTTCAGTTATCCCCGTTAAAACCCAAACCAAGAAGTAACTTAGAAAATTCCTGTTCTTTGAGACTGGAGCCTTTAGTCGTCCCTCTGAACAAATAAAAAAAAAAATAGAAATATAAATTAGTTTTCATTTGTATCATATTTGATGTTTTTGACAAAACCAACATCAGTGGAACCGGCAGGATTGAAAATGAACATTTCACTTATTTTGACTCATTTTGTGCTTCCTAACATTTTTATCTTCGATGGTGGAAAGCCTGAAACCAGTTTAAGTAAAAGTGGCCTGTTGCATGAGTCTCTGTGGTGTTTCCCATGTTGGGGAATGATCAAGGCCATCATTCCTCACGTCGGGAACCCCACTGGTTTTCTTCTTGTGGGAGGGTGTTGATGTTCCTTCTGGGCAGGATAATGGTCTGCTCCACCTTTTTGCTTTCACACTGGTGAGGGATTTGCGAACCGAAGCCTGAAACCTTCTCGGGGGGGGGGGGGGGGGGGGGGGGTTCCTGCTTGGGATCCAGTTATTCCAAGTCTCTCTTGCAGCTCATCAATACATTGATTACTTCCACTGTAGCAGTTTGCCACCTAATATATAAACGAACCTTTGGGATCTGAAGCTGAACTTGTAAAGTTCAGAATGCGGGTCAAGAAGGTCAATGCCGCTCATGGACTCGTTTGTGTCGACGACGGCTGTGAAGCTTCTCATCCATCAACACATAAAACAGGTTATTGTATCTTTTGTTTGAATCGGTCAGTTTTTTTGTGAAAATCAGTAAGTAAAAGGAAGTTGCCAGTCGGGGCAGGAATCAACAACCGGCTCCTGTTTAGAACCGATTCCCAGTGTTTCAATTCTTCGGAGTCGTTTGGCAATTTTGTAAAGGATTCCCCGATGGATTCCAGTGGGCCTGAGTGACGTCGCCATCTAAACATCGCCTCGGCAACGTGCGTGGCGACGCCATTCACCCCTACAGTCAGCAGGAAACGTGGCGGCCAAGTGGCACAAACGCCCAAAAGTTTGGTTCATTTACACGAGAAAGGACGACAAACAGGGCAACTTGCAAAGTGGATATTTCACCAGGAAGAAAACACGACCAATATGCAGGAACATTTGCACACCGCTGCGAGAACTTTGAAGGATTTGTGTTTTTGAAACTCAACATAGCAGCAGCGTCAGCGTCAGCAGCAGCAGCAGCAGCAGGTCCTCTATTCATCCTGCAGGTTTCAGTTCCAAATGAGAATAAGAGAATTGATAAAGAACCAAATAATTCAGCAGAAATGAAAATGGAATCCAAATTGTAAAAATCATGTCCAATCCCTGGTTACCAGCAACGATACCATGGCAACCATGGCATCGTCACGATACACGAAGTTGCGTATTCTAAATGTGTGGTGTCCCAAACTATGGGATTTAAACATTTAATCAGTTAATTTGAAAAATGAAAAGACTGTTGCTTGAAATGACAATTTCCTGATTTATAGTTACATGATCTTATAAACCCGCTGTATCAAATATATACACATTTTAAACAGTTTTACTAAAACATGAAATACAAAGTATTTTCACATTGCATCAACTGAGTCACTTGTTTCAGTAGAAATCAGTGTTTTTCTTACTTTCACCTTTTGAAAATTAGAAAAAAGAAAACCCCACCACCGTCTCAATTCTTAAGTGGCATCGTTGTAGATTTACTGGAGAGCCGTCAGGCCAACTAATGACTGCCCCCTTGTGCATAATCTGTGCACTGCATGTAAATAATTGTATACAATGAATTTTTAAAGAAAATGTATGGTGTCATTTTAGTGCCAAAAACCCCCAAGCACATAAAAACTAATCACACACAGTTAGACCACTTCCTGTACGCTTGCTGTGGATTCTGAGATTTCTGCGCCGTGATGTTGAGTTTTGGCACTTTAGGGACGGGCCTCGTAATCCCCCCCTCCTTTCTCCTAATCTGAGTTGATTGCAGAAAAGCACACAGTAATATTAATTCTATTGATAGTCTGTCATTTATAGTTCTACTAAAATGACTAAACTTGTAATTATAACATCAATAATAGGCCCATATGATAATCCTGCGGTCCTCACGAATTAGCAGATTGAAGTGGGTTCAGCTGGACTCACTCTAGTGTAAAGGAGCACAACAGCAGATGGTGGAAAGATGAAGAGTTCCACATCGCTGCATACGTTCTACATTTACATATGCAAATGTTAAAAATATATATTTTTATTGATGTAATTGCAAGTATAGTCAGTTTAGAAGAGATATAATTAATAACAGACTAATAGAATTAATGAATAGGGTTTAATATTACTTAAAAAAAAAGATTTACGTTTCTACAATCAACTCAGATTAAGGAAAATTAGGCGTTGACCAGGCGTCAGTTTAGCTGGCAGTTAAAAAGAAAAACAACCATTCTCCATACCTCGGTCCCAGAATAAAATCTAAAGAAATCTGAGGGATAACTGTGTGAGACTTACTTTGTTCAGCCATGATGGCCTAATAAACGTTTTTTCTTCCAGGACACAGCCACTTGCTTTTCACTGTGATGACCCGCCCTACTGTACCTCTGATTGGCTCGGAGCGGGAACAAGTGATGTTTACAGTGACCAATCAGAGAGGAGGGGGATTATTAAGTCACCTACGCAAGGCCCGTCCCCAAAGTGCCAGAACTCAACATCACCACACAGGAATCACAGAAAGCGTACAGGAAGTGGTCTAACTGTGTTCCATTAGGCTTTATGTGTTTGGGGGGGTTTTTGGCACTAAAGTGACACCATAGAATTCCACACCGGTGACGTAGAAGGTTCAAAGTCATGGACCAATTATAAGTTTTCAGGTTTAGAAATATCAAGTTCAGGATAACATATATCTTCACCCAAAATATAGAAACTAAAATATATATTCATGAGAAATGGTCATTCTGGCACATGATTGAAATAAAATATGAAGTCTGGAGAATTTAAAAGATTTTCTCAACTTAACTTTATAAAGAACAACAGAATCGAGTCATTTGTACGTAATGAATGTAAACCGGTCCACCATGAGCCCTGTGGAACCCCACAGCTCTGGAACCAATGGTTTCTAGTTTAGACGTGTTTGGGTCCAGATTGTGGAACGTGCAGCGCCAAGCGTGAAACGTAAACAATCTCCTGCTAAAGTGACGACATGAAACAAACGGAGACGGAGCGTCGGGGTTTGAACTGCCGTTCTTTATTTGACACAAAAAGGGAAGTCGGGGTTTTTACTTCTTCTTGGACACACCGACGGTGCGACCGCGGCGGCCGGTGGTCTTGGTGTGCTGGCCGCGCACACGCAGACTGCAGGAGGAGAGAGAACACAGTCAGACTGGTGGGGTTCTAAACACAAATGTTCCTTCAGGCCTCCTGATGGTGGCCTACAGACTACAACTCCTACAACCTGCTAAACCACAATGTGGAGTTCAAGTTTTGTCCAGGACGGGCTGCAGCTCCAGCCGTGAGTGAGTGAGTGAGTGAGTGAGTGAGTGAGTGAGTGAGTGAGTGAGTGAGTGAGCGAGTGAGACGTCTCACCCCCAGAAGTGCCTGAGTCCACGGTGAGCCCTGATCTTCTTCAGCCTCTCGAGATCTTCTCTAAGCTTGTTGTCCAGACCGTTGGCGAGGACCTGAAAGCAGAGCGGAGACCTCAGACATCGTGTCGCGCAAAGCGTTAAAGACGCCTCACAGACAGCCCGCGGTGGGCGGGGCCTCAAAGACAGGCCCGCGTTGGGCGTGGGCCTCAACGACAGCCCGCGGTGGGTGGGGCCTTAAAGACAGGCCCGCAGTGGGCGTGGCCTTATAGACAGCTCGCGGTGGGCGGGGCAGAACGCTCACCTGGCTGTATTTGCCGTCTTTGACGTCCTTCTGCCTGTTGAGGAACCAGTCTGGGATCTTGTATTGGCGAGGGTTCTGCATGATGGTCACCACGCGCTCCACCTGAGACGAAACAAAAGGAGACGCTGACGTTTCTCTGTTAGGAAGGAGAACGAGCCGACATTTGGGCCCGGCTTCACTACTGAACCCAGACAGTATTTTTGCTGTTGAGGCCAGTTTAAGTTGCAGTAGGTCCATTTCACTGAACAGTTTAATGCAGCGAGACGTCCAGACGTCATTTGGACGGTCAATCTTCAAAACAACACACAGCTGCTCAAAGCCGTCTAACTTCTGTGTGCAGTGGAACCTCGGACTGGGGACCTGGCAAGAACGGATAAATAGTCGAGCGTCGAGGTTTTAACTGTTAACACCTTGATGAGCCGACGGCCTCCAGCAGGGGGCGCTGCTGTGAAGTTTACTTCAAACATGAGGCTCGTGGACCAAAGCCGCAACAAGCTGCAATGAATCCCAGAAACCACCCAGCAAGGTGCTTATATACACATTTCACTGTGTTTTGCAGTAGAAAGTTTAATTGAAATTGACTTTATAACCATTTTTAGTACCAATTGTTTGATCTGGCAAAATTCCTCCCACACACTGTGAGCACAACAAAGAAACACTTTCAAGAGTAACTTCAAAGGTTATTAGAGTATTATTTTACCAGTCCAGCAACTCAAGATGAAACTGGACTGTATGTGACTTCTGAAGTAAAATTTTATTTAGTATACCTCTTTGTATATAAAGTATACATCTTTATATTGGTTCAAGTTATGTGCTTTTAAATAAGTATGTTTCTTCCATAACATTACTTGGTCTTTGGTACGTTCAATATCAACTCGTCCTACAATTTATCCCACGTCACAATGTAGTGTTCAGTAGTACACAACGTAGTATTTAGTCGTCCACAATGCATTACAATGCTCCATTTCCACATTCTTATATTGGATTTTAAAGGTCCCGTGGAAAAAACATTAAAATACAGTAAAAGAAAGCAACCCCCCCCCCCCCCCCCCCCCCCCCGGCTACAGATGCTTTTAAACTCTTTAGGTACGTCAAGGACACAATAAAACCCTCGACGTACATTTGTTTGTAGGTCTGTTAGAAAGGTTGCATCACAACTACTCCACGGATTGAGTCGGAATTATCAGCACAGATGGATTTTAAGCCGTGGAAGATTCCATTCAGTTTTTGGGGGGGGATCTGAAAATTTTTCTTTTCTGAGTCCTGGTCAACCTTTGGGAGACGTCAGAAATCTGATTGCTCTTGTTCCTAAATGTCTTCTGTCTCTTTTAGCCACTCAATGACCTCAATTTGAACCTATTTTTGTTTTTACTTCTGTAGCACTTTAAGATCGCTTAAATAGGAAGTGCGTCACAAATTCTATTAGTATTAGAGATGCACCGATTCAACTTTTCTCCAAAACGAGTAGTGTATGAGTACTCACTGATACCGAGTACTTAGATTTACATTTTTAAAGGCACTACATGGCCCCTTTAACAGAACGCGCTACCGGCTTGACCAGTGTGCCTGAGAGAGCGAGTGTGCTTAAGCATGAAGCTCTACATAAAACTAACTGGCAAATAAATACAAGTGTTCCTCTCAGAATCTGAGTACCTTGTCCGACTTTCCCCCCGGCTGTGAGGCGAGGGATTTAACCGCTCCCCATTGCCCGCCCGTGATGTGCTCGCCTCACCATGCCTTGTAGCGACGTGCCATAAACCTGCTGCTCTGTCTTCAGTGTAGCTTCCTACATAACGAGGATACGGACTCCAGTAGCCGATTAATCTTTTATTTATGTCCAAACCGAACACACAGGGAGGGGCTGCGGTCTGCAGGAGAACTCAACACACACACACACACACACACACCACAATGCCTTGTGTCCGTCTCGACTACGGCAGCCCTTGTAGGTCTAAAGACAGAACACGCACGCTGCTGTAAAGCGGTATCGGTGCATCACTAACTATGCTTTTAATTCTATTTTATAACTGTTTACAGTCTTTCAGTATCATTGATGTAGTCAAGGTAATCAATGTTCACCGTGCACCGTGAGACATATAGCCTTTAATCTGAAGTTAAACCTGCCTCTGACCAGGTTTAATTTACGTCTTGATTTAGACCTGGATTAGCTCTAGTCTCCCTTCAAGATAGGAGATTATTTAACTAAAGTCTGAGACTATTTTAATCCACATCTGAGAAAGCCATTTCAGTAAGGCCTGGTTTAAAATGTGATTTAGTCTAGAGCTAGGCTTAATCCCTGAACATGAAACCAGAACTTGAAGTCCACAGTTGTCGTCCAAGTACCAGGAACTACAGGAACGTCACACCGAGACTCTGTTTACACGACAATGTTTCAAGTGGAAATACATCTTTTCACTTTTCCAAGAAAACATTTTGAAAACTTTGTTTCCATGGAAACAGCAGAAACACTGAGAACGATGTAGTTCTGATGTTGGGCCACTAGTTGGTACTGTTTGTTTCTATAATGAAACCACACACATTAGAGATGCACTGATCCACATTTTTTCACTTCTTATCAAACCCCGATACCCGAAATTGCATATCTGCCGATACCGATACTGTTCTGATACCAGAGCTGTTTGGTTTAATGTTACGATCATCATTACTGTTGATATAATAAACTAGTTCTGTCTTTCAAACCTCAGAATCACTTTAATAATCCTGGAGAAATTATTTAGCGACGCAGCACAAACAGAACGTTTCCAGCACTAATACAGAACAAATGATTGGGACTATTTTCACAGAGTTTTACGTGGAGTAGGACGCAGCTTCACGGAGGTGTGAATCAACTGCTGAGCTGCTTTTCATTGTTTTGATGCCGCGGTCAGCGGCGTTCTCCTCGGAGAGCTGGCGTTTTAGAACGGCGACACCTGGATGGAAGCATCCACGTTGCTGCGTTGCTTTGTGGTGTTTTGAGTGTAAAATCCGTCCAAACAGCAACATGTTGACATGAAAAGTCGGATAGCCACAGTGCTACTTCCCTAGCCTGCTCGCTGGCTGCAAACTGTGGAATGGATTTCCTGACTCATTCCTCCTGGTCTCATTGAGACCCGCCTCCCTTCAGGAAATCCAGTCCACAGTTTGCAGCCAGCGAGCAGAGCAGCAGCAGGGAAACACTGTGGAGTCATTTCAGTAACAGTGAAGCAGACGAGGATCATGGATCAGAAATCTCCACAGGATGGATCGGATATTCACAATCCGTGAATTACGTTGATATCAGAACCCGATGCCAATACTTAATCGGAGTTTTACGTGGAGTAGGGCACACCTTACTCCACGTAAAACTGTGAGACAGTCCCGTAAAATAGTGCCAATCATCTGTGTTGTTCGAGCTGGAAACCTTCCGTTTGTGCTGCGTTGCTCAAGAATTCCCCAGCCGGGATTAATAAAGTGATTCTGAGGTTTTAAAGACAGAACTAGTTTGTTATAAGACGATGACGTCACGCAGACCCCCACATTGTCCACATGGAACAAAAATACTTTGTACTGCTTCCTTATTCTGATCTTATACTAACCTCAAGTTGTCTTTTGAGAGAATACATGTATACATTCATACATTACTGGAGAGAGGAGTTTATTTCAGCCTCATATAAAACCAACAGTAATGATAATAATATTAACGCAAACAAGAGTTCTGGTATCAGCAGCGATCCAAAATCGGGTATGGGGATTGGATCAGAAGTGAAAAAACGTGGCTCGGTGCAGCCGACCAAGTTGGATTGTTATTACGGTGACTGTCAAAATAAAACTAAGTCCCGGGAGAATATGGACTGGGAGTCATGGCCCCACGGGGGAAACGAGGTTCTGATTGTCTCTACTGAGCATGTGCACAACTACTAGTTAATATGGCCGCGGAGACCAGGAGAGGAGTTTCCGTCAGCTTTACAGAGATGGAGACAGGAACGTTTCCAGTCCTGTAAACACGCCTCCAAAACACTACAAAGTTTAGTGTCTTCACTTGAAAACATCATGGTGTAACCGGGTCCTGAGAGAGTCGCCGCTGGAGAAGTGGAATGTTCAGCTCAGACTGTTGGCGCCGTGTGAGATTCTGTAAACATCTAAACAAGAGTGTTGTCTGGTCGCCCCTCACCTCCTCCTCCGTCAGCTCCCCCGCCCTCTTGTTCAGGTCGATGTCGGCCTTCCTCAGGACCACGTGAGCGTATCGTCTGCCAACACCCTGAAAGCAGAACCGACGTTACAACCGGCCACTCGGCGAAAACGACAAGCTGCCCACACACCGAGGTCCGAGCGCCCGGCTCACCTTGATGGCAGTGATGGCGAAGGCGATCTTCCTCCTGCCATCGATGTTCGTGTTGAGAACACGAAGAATGTGCTGGAACTTCTCAGGAATGACCAGAGACTGAAACACAGCAGATCAGACACACTTCAATCAGAGCGGGTTTAGCCACACGAATCACACTAAACGTGGAGGAAGGTAATCTGACTTTATAATCTACGTTTAGACAAAGACGCACGCAGGACGTCTCAGATCTCAAATCAAAACCCGTCAACTACAACTAAAAAGCATTCTCACCTTTAAACAGCGGTATAAAACCCATTATTCTCCACTCTGACAGATTAAAGACATCAAAACCCAACACTATATTAAACCTTCATATCAGAACATCAACAGTTCCTCTGAGATAATCCACCAGCTGTAACAGTCTAATCTCCAGGGAACATTTCAAACAAGGAAAAAAGAAGGCATACATCCTACCCGACCCTTCTCCTCATGTTGTTACAGCTCCATTCATTTCTTTAATCTGACTCACGTGAACCAAAGTCAACGTTTAAGTCTTCACCTCAACCAACATCTCAAATTAATGAACCGAGAGAAGAAGCGGAGATCTCCAATCTGCAGCCAGATCTTCCAATTTAATCTCACACTGGTATGCTAATGCTAGTTAGCGCACACAGCTAACTATGTACATTTCTGTGTATTTCTCCAAATGGTGTTTTGTAATATCACCTGACGGATTACCGCTACTACTTAGACAAGGAGTTATTTAAAACTTCTCCATAAGTGTCCGAAAACGTGGTTAAATGATGAGATTATGGCCGAAAGCGGTCTCTACACACAGGGACCAACTTTACACATTTCTGCACTGTGGCACGGTCATTTCACAACAATCCTTCACGTGACCGCTCCCCCGAGCTGTGTAACGTTCATGTTCGGAGTGGAAGCACCAAAAACGGCAGATTAAAACAGGATGGCTGCAGATTATCAAACGATTCCAGCTCGGTTGTGAATGTTCTCTCACCATCTTGGTAGAAGGTTCCGCGTGAAGAGGAAGTTGCTGAGTTCTCGCGAGAGTTTCAGGCTGTCGGAGACCGGAAGTGGACCCGACGTCAGCAGAAGACGATGAGATGAAAACATCTCGTTCCTGAGCGATTTCATTGACTAACTCGGTGGATTTTAGTGCGTTTCTGGAGTGTTGCTGCAACCATGGCAGAGGGAGCCACCGCAGTCCGGCCTGCGGAGGGAAACAGAGCAGAAGAAGTGTTTTTACATGACGAGGTGAGACGGAGACACGCAACTGAGAGACTGCTGGACATGGAGGAGGAAGACACGCATTGACAGCTAGAAAACAACAGTGAAAAACATACGTACACACTTAGAGACACACAGAATGTGTGTGTGTCTGTCTGTCTGTCTGTCTGTCTGTCTGTCTGTCTGTCTGTCCCCGTCCTCTCTCACTCTGACCTGGTTCTCCTGCAGAAGAGTGAGGAAGACATGGCCCAGCTGAACCTTGGAGATCTGGACCTGACCACAGATGAGTTCATCCTGGACGAAGTGGACAGTGAGTGTCTCCTACATGAGCGTGAAAGAGTTAAGCCTCAGTCTGATGCTCTGTCTCTGTCTCTGTCTCCTGCAGTTCACATCCAGGCTAATCTAGAGGACGACCTGGTGAAGGAGGCTCTGAAGACGGTGAGAAGATCACACTGAAGACATGACGAGACAGGAAGATGCTCTATAATCTGGATGTTGGCGGAGGGAGATGCTCTATAGTCTGGAAGTTAGTGGAGGAAGAAGCTCTATTATCTGGACGTTAGAGGAGGAAGATGCTCTATAGTCTGGATGTTAGTGGAGGAAGAAGCTCTATTATCTGGACGTTAGAGGGGGAAGATGCTCTATAATCTGGATTTTAGTGGGGTGCTCTATAATCTGGATGTTAGTGGAGGAAGAAGATCTATTATCTGGATGTTAGAGGAGGAAGATGCTCTATAATCTGGACGTTAGTGGAGGGAGATGCTCTATAATCTAGACGTTAGAGGAGGAAGATGCTCTATAATCTGGATGTCAGTTCTGCAACTAGTCTCAGAGAAAGCTAATGATAAAGTAGATTACTTGTAACTTAGTTACTAAAATGTTTCCAGGGTGTGGACCTTCGTCAGTACTCCAAGCAGGTGGAGGCGGAGCTTCAGAGGATCGAGCAGGTGTCCATCAGAGACTGTATCCTTCAGCCAGTAAAGGGTTAAATAATCCCGTCCTGGATTAGAGCAGGGGGATTGAGTTCTGCGGGGCTGCACAGTTTTCCTGAGCGTCAGACTCTCAGACATCAAAGAGAGTCAGAACATCGCTCTGCTGCACAACCAGATCACCGCCTGCGACTCCATCCTGGAGGTGAGCTCCCACAATGCACTGCACAGAGGCGTCGGGCCCACGGACCCTGAGCGTGTGTGTGTGTGTGTGTGTGTGTGTGTGTGTGTGTGTGTGTGTGTGTGTGTGTGTGTGTGTGTGTGTGTGTGTGTGTGTGTGTGTGTGTGTGTGTGTGTGTGTGTGTGTGTGTGTGTGTGTGTGTGTGTGTGTGTGTGTGTGTGTGTGTGTGTGTGTGTGTGTGTGTGTGTGTGTGTAGCGGATGGAGGGCATGCTGAGCGGCTTCCAGAGCGACCTGTCCTCCATCAGCAGTGAGATCCAGACGCTGCAGCAGCAGTCCGTCAGCATGAATGTCCGGTTGAAGAACCGCCAGGCGGTGCGGAGTCACCTCAGCCAGCTGGTGGACGAGCTGGTGGTGCCCGGCGCCATGATCTCGTAAGTCCCACCGCTGCACCTCCCCGCACACCAGTGTCATGACGTCCGCAAGCGTGTTCAGTCAACAGAGCAGCATGGCTGATAGGAAGCTCTGGAGAGGCTCCTGGTTTCAGAACGCGATGCCGATTGTGCTCGCTGAAATATTTGTGACGTGAAGTGCCAGGCCAGCGGCGGGAATATCTCTAATCTGAGGAAGCTCCTGCTACGGAGATTACTCAGTTTAGACGTATTTGCCCTCCGTGGAGCCCATCACATAATGCTTCCAGAGGGGAAAGGAGTAGGAGGAGCTGGGTTATAATTTGTGCATTATCAAGAAAAAAGTTATGTTATGAAACAACTCCGATGTTACAAAAGAAACTTTATATATTGATAAAAAAAATATTGTGTGTGTGTGTGTGTGTGTGTGTGTGTGTGTGTGTGTGTGTGTGTGTGTGTGTGTGTGTGTGTGTGTGTGTGTGTGTGTGTGTGTGTGTGTGTGTGTGTGTGTGTGTGTGTGTGTGTGTGTGTGTGTGTGTGTGTGTGTGTGTGTGTGTGTGCAGCACCATCCTGGACAGCCCCGTCACAGAGCAGGAGTTTCTAGAGCAGCTCCACGAGCTCAACAACAAGATCAACTTTGCCAAAGAGCTGAGCTTCAGAGAGACGCTGGCCTGCTCCGACATCCAGGACATCGTGGACCGCCTCAAACTCAAGGTCTGTGACACACACACACACACACACACACACACACACACACACACACACACACACACACACACACACACACACACACACACACACACACACTGATGAATGATAAAAGAAGAAAGGATGTGAGGAACTATAATTAAACTTTAACGGTTGGGACCTCCGTTCTTCTCTGCAGGCCGTGACCAAGATCAGAGAGTTCATCCTGCAGAAGATTTACTCCTTTAGGAAGCCCATGACCAACTACCAGATCCCCCAGAACACCCTGCTCAAGTACAGGTGAGGCTGCTCACATCTGTGGACGAGCATACGGCTCAAAGATCCGTTTGAAAGGTATTAACGGAAATAGTTTTAGATTGTAGGATTAAACTGCATTTTTTGACTCATAAATAAAAAAAATTTGATCAATCATCCAAACTGCATTTTAATTTTCTTATACAAGACTGCTTATTCTGTGCTTTAATTAAAATGAAAAAGAAAATGACATTTAAGTTTTAATTTTTAAATTATGCCCCAGCAAATAGTGACCACGAGCATGAGCTGGTCTCCTTTGGTAAAGGAAGCATCAGTGGTTCCTCGGCTAAAGGAGGTTCTAAAGGAAGCATCAGTGGTTCCTAGGCTAAAGGAGGTTCTAAAGGAAGCATCAGTGGTTCCTCGACTAAAGAGGTTCTAAAGGAAGCATCAGTGGTTCCTAGGCTAAAGGAGGTTCTAAAGGAAGCATCAGTGGTTCCTCGACTAAAGAGGTTCTAAAGGAAGCATCAGTGGTTCCTAAGCTAAAGGAGGTTCTAAAGGAAGCATCAGTGGTTCCTCGACTAAAGAGGTTCTAAAGGAAGCATCAGTGGTTCCTAGGCTAAAAGAGGTTCTAAAGGAAACATCAGTGGTTCCTAGGCTAAATGAGGTTCTAAAGGAAGCATCAGTGGTTCCTCGACTAAAGAGGTTCTAAAGGAAGCATCAGTGTTTCCTAGGCTAAAGGAGGTTCTAAAGGAAGCATCAGTGGTTCCTAGGCTAAAGGAGGTTCTAAAGGAAGCATCAGTGGTTCCTAAGCTAAAGGAGGTTCTAAAGGAAACATCAGTGGTTCCTAAGCTAAAGGAGGTTCTAAAGGAAACATCAGTGGTTCCTCGGCTAAAGGAGGTTCTAAAGGAAGCTACGAGCCTCCTTTCCTTTGCTTATTGAGAATTCAGACAGTCCTTATCATGGCCGCCACACAGAACTCTTCTGGGGTAAAAGAAAAGTCGATAGTTACGGAGTTCGGAGGAACAATTCAGACGTACTCCAGGTTTTGTTTCTAGTCTTTGTCACGGTGAAGCAGAACAGGGCCACCCAGTGGTAGACGGAGGTATAACGTCCGCTGGAGGTGGTTTGTTGCAGAGCTGCTGTCTGTCTCTCTCTCTCTCTCTCTCTCTCTCTCTCTCTCTCTCTCTCTCTCTCTTCCCGTCCTCATTGAGTTCCCGTTAGCATCATCCCCAGTCGTTGTTATTTAATCAAACTCCTGATGCTCCCGCCATTCGCCTCCGTCGGACCTGAGAAATGAGGGTAAATTCACGTGTTCATGTAAGACGTTACGATCCGTCACTGTTTGGTCAAACCTGAAGCCTGAAGTGACCTCTTGTCCCAGACCAGTGACCTCTTGTCCCAGACCAGTGACCTCTTGTCCCAGACCAGTGACCTCTTGTCCCAGACCAGTGACCTCGTCCTGTCGGATGCTTCCTTCCAGATTCTTCTACCAGTTCCTCCTCGCCAACGAGCGCACGGTGGCCAAAGAGATCCGAGACGAGTACGTGGACACCATGAGTAAAATCTACTACAGCTACTTCAAGTCATACAGCGGGCGGTTGCTCAAAGTGCAGGTCAGGGATTGAAACTTGCGGCCGCTTCCTTGTGTGTTTCCTGCTCTGAAACGAGGTGTTTGTCCCGCTGCAGTATGAGGAGGTGGCAGACAAAGACGATCTGATGGGGGTCGAGGACACGGCCAAGAAAGATATCCTTCAAATCCAGAACCAGAACACTCCGGCTCAGGGCTCGTTTCCACGGCAACCATTTCAGTGAAAACGTTTGTTTTGTTTTGGGTCTATTGACATGACAACAGAGCTTCATGAAAACGCTTCCACTGTGTTGCTGTGTAAACTGGCAACAGCGGCATGTTATGAAAACGCTCAAACTCTGTCGTCATGGAAACGGCAGAAACTCTGCTCCTGGTCACCACGTTGGGAGTAACTAGTACTTGTGCACATGCTCATTAGAGACAAATCAGAACAATGTTTTCCTCCGTGGTGTCATGACTCCCAGTCTACATTCTCCAGGGACTTGGTACTTTTATTTTGACAGTCACCATAATAACAATCCAACTTGGTACTTGTTAATGTTTAGAGCCCTTTGTTCTCGGCTCCGTGTGTGTTTCATTAGAAACTAACAACAGCACCCACTAGTGGACCAACATGATAACTAAGTCATTTTAGCTGTTTCTGGCGTTGCTGTCTAAACCGACATTATTTCCGAAAAAGTTGCAATAGAAACGTGAAACGAAAACGCAGAAACAAAATGTTTTCACTGAAACATTTTTGAGTAAAAATTTATTTTTGGAGGTGAAAGGTGACTGGTGAGTTGTGTGTGTGTGTGTGTGTGTGTGTGTGTGTGTGTGTGTGTGTGTGTGTGTGTGTGTGTGTGTGTGTGTGTGTGTGTGTGTGTGTGTGTGTGTGTGTGTGTGTGTGTGTGTGTGTGTGTGTGTGTGTGTGTGTGTGTGTGTGTGTGTGTGTGACCAGCTGAACAAAGTCGAGGCTCTTTGACTGCAGGCTTCACGTTTCTTCTCCAAACCGTCGCTAAAGAGCAGGAACACCATCTTCACCGTGGGACAGCGAGGGTCCATCCTGAGTCCTGCTGAGCTGGAGGGGCCCATCCTGGTCCCCCACACGGCCCAGAGGGGGGACAGCAGGGTGAGGCTGCACCCGGTTGTGAACCAATCCTCTCAGTCTCCTCTCAGTCCTCTCAGTCTCCTCACAGTCTCCTCTCAGTCCTCTCAGTCTCCTCACAGTCCTCACAGTCCTCTCACAGTCTCCTCTCAGTCTCCTCTCAGTCTCCTCTCAGTCCTCTGTCTCCTCACAGTCTCCTCACAGTCTCCTCTCAGTCTCCTCACAGTCCTCTCAGTCCTCTCAGTCTCCTCTCAGTCTCCTCACAGTCCTCTCAGTCTCCTCACAGTCCTCACAGTCCTCTCAGTCCTCTCAGTCTCCTCTCAGTCTCCTCACAGTCCTCTCAGTCTCCTCACAGTCCTCTCACAGTCTCCTCACAGTCTCCTCTCAGTCTCCTCTCAGTCCTCTCAGTCTCCTCTCAGTCCTCTCAGTCTCCTCTCAGTCCTCACAGTCTCCTCACAGTCTCCTCTCAGTCCTCACAGTCCTCACAGTCTCCTCTCAGTCCTCTCAGTCCCCTCACAGTCCTCTCACAGTCTCCTCTCAGTCCTCTCAGTCCCCTCACAGTCCTCTCACAGTCTCCTCTCAGTCCTCTCAGTCTCCTCACAGTCCTCTCAGTCCCCTCACAGTCCTCTCAGTCCCCTCACAGTCCTCTCACAGTCTCCTCTCAGTCCTCTCAGTCTCCTCACAGTCCTCTGTCTCCTCACAGTCCTAACAGTCCTCTCAGTCCCCTCACTGTCCCCTCACAGTCTCCTCACCCGCTCCTCCACATGGCTCAACCGCAGAAGAAGAGGAAGGAAGACGTGTCTTTAAGCCATAGTCCAACATGACACCAGAACTTTGTCTTTGTCAGAACTTCATGGTTATAGTGTTTTCTGTCTCCGTCCATCAGTACCCGTACGAGATGCTGTTCCGCAGTCAGCACTACGCTCTGCTGGACAACGGCTGCAGGGAGTTCCTCTTCCTGTCCGACTTCTTCATGGTGACAGGAAACTCTGCGCTGGACCTCTTCAACAGCATCATGGGGAAAACCCTCGGCATGTTTCTGGTACGAGCAGGATTCCTCAGGGGAAGGGGGGTGATGATGATGATGATGATGATGATGATGATGATGATGATGATGTCGTCTTCCTGCAGAAGAGCATGTCCACCTACGTGTCGGACTGCTTCGACAGCATCGCCGTCTTCCTCTGCATCCACATCATCCTGCGCTTCAGAGCCATCACCGCCAAGAGGAGCATCCCGGCTCTGGACAAGTGAGCACACGCCACGCTGTAGACCTCCGCTGTAGACCTCCGCTGTAGACCTCCGCTGTAGACCTCCGCTGTAGACAGTGTGTGCTCATACTGTGTGTGTGTGTGTGTGTGTGTGTGTGTGTGTGTGTGTGTGTGTGTGTGTGTGTGTGTGTGTGTGTGTGTGTGTGTGTGTGTGTGTGTGTGTGTGTGTGTGTGTGTGTGTGTGTGTGTGTGTGTGTGTGTGTGTGTGTGTGTGTGTGTGTGTGTGTGTGTGTGTGTGTGTGTGTGTGTGTGTGTGTGTGTGTGTGTGTGTCAGGTACTGGGAGGCCGTGTTGGAGCTGCTGTGGCCTCGGTTTGAATTCATCCTGGAGCTGAACATCCACAGCATCAGAAACACAGACCCTCAGAAACTGGGAGTGCTGGACACCCGGCCGCACTACGTACGCACGCACACACACACACACACACACACACACTTTCATTCATCGGGACACACAGCACGGTGTGCGTCAGCGTTTGTCTCTGGGTTTCAGATCACACGACGTTACGCCGAGTTCTCGTCGGCCATCGTCAGCATCAACCAGACGTTTCCCAACGAGAGAACCAACGCTCTGCTGGGACAGCTGCAGGTCACACACACACACACACACACACATGATGACTCAGCATTTATTGAACATTCAGGTTAAGTGCGCGCGTGTGTGTGTGTGTGTGTTCGTTCTCCAGGTGGAGGTGGAGAACTTTGTGTTGAAGATGGCAGCAGAGTTTCCCTCCAGAAGAGATCAGCTCATCTTCCTCATCAACAACTATGACATGATGCTCAGTGTCCTCATGGTGTGTGTGTGTGTGTGTGTGTGTGTGTGTGTGTGTGTGTGTGTGTGTGTGTGTGTGTGTGTGTGTGTGTGTGTGTGTGTGTGTGTGTGTGTGTGTGTGTGTGTGTGTGTGTGTGTGTGTGTGTGTGTGTGTGTGTGTGTTGCTCAGTGTAACCTGCAGTGTGTGTGTGTGTCCAGGAGAGGGCAGCAGACGACAGTAAAGAGGTTGAAGGTTTCCAGCAGCTTCTTCTGGCTCGAACTCAGGTAAAAGAAATAAAATCAACTTTTCACCTCATTGATTCTCAATAACGTATCGAACAGCCGCCAACGTTCTGAGCTCCTCCAGACCTGCCCCGGGTCTAGGACCTGCCCTGGGTCTAGGACCTTCCCCGGGTCTGAGACCTGCCTCAGTGTTCCCTCCAATGAAAAATACTCTAAATAAACACATAACAAATGTATATTCAAATTTCATAGTTTAGAGTCTCGTCTAAAAAAAAATTATTGAAATGATTTGAAGTCTGTTTCCTTTATTGGCCTCCATCTTGATCTGAACCCGAGTGTCAGACTCTTCTGGTGACCTCCACCAGGGAGCAGACCAGGACCAGAGGGTCCAGGAGATCCTCAGTGGTTCTGGGGGAGCTGGTGGTTCTGGAGGACCTGGTGGTTCCAGGTCAGAGGTCGACCTCATCATGTGGTTTCTCCTCCAGGAGTTCATCGAGGAGATCTTGTCTCCGCCGTTTGGAGGGATGATCTCCTTCGTCAAGGAGGCCGAGGCTCTAATAGAGAAAGGACAGCTGGACCGGCTGAAGAACGACGAAGGTTCTACACACACACACACACACCAGTTTCTTCTCAGATTGACCACAAACAGTTTCACGTTTCCCCAACAAGTGAAACAAGTTCTTTAACTTTAAACTCTAATTCTGTTTGTTTTCCTCGTTTTGCGTTTGACCTCTGACCTAATCATCCTGTCTGTCTGTCTGTCTGTCTGTCTGTCTGTCTGTCTGTCTGTCTGTCTGTCTGTCTGTCTGTCTGTCTGTCTGTCTGTCTGTCTGTCTGTCTGTCTGTAGCTCGGATCACTCAGCTGGTTCGAGGGTTCTCCAGCACCTGGAAACAGTCTGTGGAGATGATGAGTCAGGACGTAATGAGATCCTTCACCAACTTCAAGAACGGGACCAGCATCATCCAGGTGTGTGTGTGTGTGTGTGTGTGTGTGTGTGTGTGTGTGTGTGTGTGTGTGTGTGTGTGTGTGTGTGTGTGTGTGTGTGTGTGTGTGTGTGTGTGTGTGTGTGTGTGTATGTATTGACCCTGTCTCCCCCCCCCCCTGCAGGGGGCGCTCACCCAGCTCATCCAGTACTATCACGGCTTCCACAAAGTCCTCAACCAGCAGACGTTCCGCAGCCTCGCCGTCCGATCAGAACTCATCAACCTGCATCACCTCATGGTGGAGGTGAAGAAGCACAAGCCCAACTTCTAACACACACACACACACACGCACACGCACACGCACACGCACACACACACACAGATATTTAACCTGAATGTTCATTAAATGCTGAGTCATCAAAGTAAATGTGCAGAATGATTTTCTTGTTACATCTATTTTAAGCAACGGAGGCAAAACACTGCTTCAAATGGACAAAATGACCTCGAGCGAAAACACAGAGACAAACACACACCAGGTGCACAAACAAGAAGAGAAACACTGACTCCCGCTCCTCTTCAGGCTGATTTCATGGTTCTGATGCTCCTGATTCTCTGTTTGTCTGGGTGATCAGTAAAAAAGAGAAAAGAACTTCTGTAGAGACACAAAGGACCAGATGGACACACTGACAGGAAACATGACTAAACAAGCTGCCGAGTGTAGAAAGTGACGGGAAGGAAAGGAAGTGGCTTCAAACACTCAACTGTTCTGAGGAGGGTCTGGACATGTGGACGGAGGAACCAGGTCCTCTCATCCTCTGAGCTTATCATGAAGTCCAGACCTGGACCGGACTGGACTGGACCCGTGTAGGTTGAACATCCAGACACGGATCTGAATGAATGAATGGTTTATTCCTGGTTATAGATTAAAACAGAATCATCAACAAAACTGTCATGTATTTGAACAGTAAAACTTTAGTTAAAGGCCTTTTATGTTTACGTTTCTGTACATGGACCTTCAGAGACGCCGTACCCTTTGTTACGCGTGACGTCATCGGCCCTGCGTGTGAGGGTGAAACTAAAGACAGACCATCAGTACTATTCCGTCTCCCATGTCCGATTACTGGTTATGAGGACGTAACAGAAACACTTCATTTTAAATTCTATTACTTTATTATAGGGATGATCCGATCGGTAGATATCGGATCGGGGCCGATATTAGTGATTTGTGAGTGATCGGGGAATCGGCAAATCCAGCCGATCACCCCGCCGATCTAAAAAAATAAAAAACGCGGTCCGCAACGTCCCCTAATAACCAGAACAATCAGGGACTAGAAGCTCCGGTCGAGCTGCAGAAGCTAGAAGCAGGCGGAGCAGGGCCATAGACCTATAAAACTAGAGTTATATAGAGTGGTTTATGTGTTTATGTGCAGAAGTCTACTTCTAAATTTCTATGTGGTCTGTCTTCTTCTGCTTTTTATTGTTTGAGTCACAGCGCCCCTAAAGGCCTGGCATGTGTACTACATGCCCTGAAGCCTCGTGTTGAGCCGTGTTCATAGTGAGGTGTGGACGGAGGTTTGTTGGGAGAAGAACAGGGAGGACAAAGATAGTTTTTTCATCGTGAGGATGTTCCTCAGTTTACAACATCAACTAAAGAGAAAGAGAAGAATTTTGATTCAATAAGTGAGTTTTAAAATAATTTCTAGCTAAACAAAGCTTCTGCCAATAGTGCTTTTAGCTTCAGACGTCTTAGTCGCTCCAAAAATAGACTATTGAGTATATTTGCAATAGTAATGTGAGTATCGGATCGGGAAAGTATCGGGATCGGCCGATACTCAATTCTGAAAAATAGGATCGGTATCAGGGGCAAAAAAGTGTGATGGGGACATCCCTACTTTATTACATTCTCTTTCATTTATTTGCAACACACACACACACACACACACACACACACACACACACACACACACACACACACACACACACACCTTCCTTCCATAAAGTGCTGTAATATTTGACTGGATTTCATTACAGGACAACCAGTTTTATTATTGTTGAAACAAACAACATGAAGTTCTTCATAAAGATATTAATGAAAATTTATTCTAATCACGATAATAGATGATAATGTTATTTCACACATAGATTCAGCAGATTTTCTGGATTTCGTTTCTCCACTTTGATCCGTCAGAACTTTAGAATCGATGTAGAAAATGTGATTAATTTGAAATATTTCTCATCTTTGTTCAAAAATTTAACTCTTATTTTAGTGTTAAATGTTTGTTTTTCTTTATCAGATTATTTATTTTATTAATAGTATTCAATATTCAAATTCTTCATTTAACAATAGAAATATCAAATTTGACTTTTTCTGTAATTTACACTCACAACTAATTTAGTTAAAATCCGCCCATCATGAAATATTACAAATTTAGCTTTTCTGATGTAAAATCAACCAAACTAAATTGAATGAAATTGTTCTTCTTTTCTGCTCTGGTTTGTTGAAAAAATATTTGATCAGGATTATTAGTTAATCTGAGTCTTTAAAATGTTCAAACTTAGTGAATTACTTTGGAGAAAAGTTGAGAAACATTTTAAATGTGAGGCTGAAGAGTAAACTATTCAGTTTTTACATCAATCAGTTCTGCTCATTTTTACATCAAACGGTTATAATTACAGCATTAATATTTAATCAGATTATTTTCTTTGATTTTCTGTGAGATTTTACACATTTTGAACATGTATCCAATACAAGACAGTATTTTGTAAAAACAACACAATTTGGCTCCAAAATTTGAACCTTATGATAACTATGTCTTTTATTACTATGCAGAATGAGGAATTTGGGATTTCCTGTTTTATAAACTTGTTGGTTTTAGTATTTAACATTTGTAATCTAAAACTAAAGCACCCCCTCCTCCACTGCACGGAGCAGCTGAGTGGTCATAATGTAATCACATAATAATCACACATTCACTGGAGGTTTACGAGCTTTCCAACTATGGAGAAGCCGAAAACTGACGGGGACCCAGGGCTGAACCCTGAGGAACACCTTCGGTAGCCTTGTGTTGTCTTTAAAGCATTCCGCTCACATTTAGAATTACTTACACGAACTAAAATATCCAATGAAACGGATGTAACCGAATACTTCTTGGGACTCACATCCGAGTTTGAAAACTTAAAAAGTTTTTCCGGTTCTGAAGCCACAACGTCAAGAACGTTCACGATCATTTCACAGACTGACGTCAAAAGAAGCTTGTTTGAACGTGTGGAAGTTAAAAGTTTCTGAATGGATCAGGAATTTTAAACTTCAAATGACGTTGAAAAACGGCGCTTTTCTACTAGTCGCTACTCAGCCTTACTCGACTCGACCCCCTCGCCGCTTTAGACGCTTTTCCATTTCGCGATAGTCCAAGACCAGGTACTGTCATGGTACCCGCTAGACCAAATTTACAAGCGCGCTAATGGCTAAAGGTCCAGCTGTCGCTATGCCTCCCCAAATATCCAACACATTCTTGAAAGTTGTATTCTAACTTGGTTACTTTTTAAAAGGAGTAACTCGGAATCAGATTACATTTTCAAGGTAACTGGCAACACTGGTGGTGCTGTATTGTGATGGAGAAGGACCCAGGCTGACTCGGGGAGAGGTAAGGTGTGTCAGGCTGAGTAGGAGCTCCTGGAAAAGCACCATTTCTGTCGCGTCGACAGAAGAAAACAAATGTTTTGAACGTAAAGAAAACAAAAACGAAAGTCAACAAACTGTCGTTTTTGTTTTCAAAGAGAAAAGTGAATGCTCTTCTGGAAAGATATGAATGCACAAATAATCTATGGTTCCTGGAATAGCACCCTGAGGAACACCATGAGGGAGCGCTGCTAGTTTTTTCAGATGACCTTGTATTTTTTGATCTTCCAAAGTTTAACAGTAATTAAATTCCTGAACCAAACATCAGCTCAGATCTCTGAAGTACTGAAACATCCGTCTGGAAACGCTGTTTGGAGATCAGCTGGAGCTTTTTCCATCGTGAGTTCAGAACCCCAAGAGTCCTGATGACGGAGTTCCTTTAATCTGGTGACTTTATGGGCCCTCATCAGAACCGGAACCGGACCGGCCACAGCCACTCAGCAGCTTCACCTGGTTCTTCTGATCTGACTGTGGCTGCAGGTTTCAGGGGAAAAGTTCACTGAAAGCTAAAAGGTCATAAAGTCAGAGCAGAACGGCCTCACAGGAAACAAGTGATGGAGAGAGCAGGAAGGAGGAGAAGAACCGAGCTGCTGCTTCGATCTGCCACACCTGGAAGACATGAGAGCAGGAACATAACGGTTACTACATACAACACTTACTACATACAACAGTTACTACATATAACACTTACTACATACAACAGTTACTACATACAACACTTACTACATACAACAGTTACTACATATAACACTTACTACATACAACAGTTACTACATACAACACTTACTACATACAACAGTTACTACATACAACACTTACTACATACAACACTTACTACATACAACAGTTACTACATACAACACTTACTACATACAACACTTACTACATACAACAGTTACTACATACAACGGTTACTACACACAACAGTTACTACACACAACACTTACTACATACAACAGTTACTACACACAACAGTTACTACACACAACAGTTACTACATACAACACTTACTACATACAACAGTTACTACACACAACGATTCTGTTACGCTAAGTATGTTTCTTCGACCACGTATTTGGTGTTTGGTTCATTCAATATCAACTGGTCCTACAATTTGTCTTCGTGACCTGTCCCTCTGAAGAGAGGACACCTGTCTTCTGGGGACAGTTGCTCCTGGATTTCAGGGCGTCCCTGCATCAAAGGTTTTACTGTACTGTGTATAAGGCTAATTCTCAGAGGTCAGTGGCAAAGTAACCGAGCGGCTCTTTAACTGGAGCTACAAGCTTGATTGTAATGCTCACAGTGAGCTCAGCCACAACCTGAAGGAACTATAGTAACTGATTCATTTCAATCAAGTCGTCCTTTATATACTTCATGTCCTCACCTGTTGGCGCTCTGTCCTGCACCTGAGCTAAACTGACAGTCGGGAGCTTCTTCTCTGTGGGACGCAAACAAGGTGAGAAAAAAAACGTGATTTGATAAAATACACAAAAAAGTAGAACAAAAAAAGATTTTGATAAATTGGCAAAACATTTGTATCAATGACAAACTGAACTCTGCGGGAGAGACTGAGTGTGTGCAGCAACGTAGAGAGTATCAGCTCGGACTAAAGTGTAGAGAGTATCAGGGATCAGCTCGGACTAAAGTGTATAGAGAGTATCAGGGATCAGCTCAGACTAAAGTGTATAGAGAGTATCAGGGATCAGCTCAGACTAAAGTGTATAGAGAGTATCAGGGATCAGCTCAGACTAAAGTGTGCTGGAAGAGATGGAACGTTTCAGGAAATGTTCCTGTTGGTGGCAAAATAAAAACTGCAGCTTCTCTGCAAACGGAGTGAGTCCTGATGAGCGTCGAAGCGAGCACGGCCTTTGAACCTAAAGAGGAACGTTAAGTTTCTTCTAAATGGGTGAATGGATCGGGGGGCGTAGTTCCTCAGGAAGCTCCTCTGTTCTCCTCACATCTGTGGAACATCTGTGAACTCGTCTGCTTTTATCCGCACTAATTCGTAAAGTAACTTCAAAATGCTAAAGAGTGATAACTGCTGATTCGGTATCAGTTGCAGGACGGAGTTCATTACACGTTTCTAACGATGTGTTTGTGAGTCTGCTGACCTTCCAGCGAGAGCTGCACGGTGCTGACCGACAGGCCCTGCTTGTCCAGGACTTTGTACGTCCCCTCGTCGGAGCTCTTCAGTTTCTTGAGCGTGAGCTGCCTCAGCAGGGGGTGTTTCTTCAGGCGGGGGCTTCCCCCCCCCCCCTTCACCCACAGCACGGACCACTCGGAGCTGTTCCTGTGGAGAACCGGGTCACGTGAGGAACGGCGGCCATTGAGGGGAAACGTTCAGGAGATGCGAGCGTCTCACCTGCCCTGGAACACCACCCTGACGGAGTGCTGGGTGTGGAGCTCCAGGACCATGTCGCCCCCCGGGGACCCCGTCTGGACGGACTTATGGTCTGAGGGCGAAACCACAACAATCACTTTAATCAGATGACAAGTGTGTGTAGTGTGACGCTTCAGGTTAATAACGCTGGTTATGACCCCGGTTTGAATCTCGCCTGCAGCAAGGGAGTGGAAGCTACGCTAAGCGTAGAATCGGGTTTGATACGGCACGGAGTACTCGTACTTGGAGAAAGCTCCCCGACACAACTGGACTACTATCGCATGAGGTCGTCCGTCAGCAGCAGGTCGACGAGACGGAGGACGAGCGACGTCTGACGCAGAGGCTGTTGGAGGTCGTTGACTGGAACGCATCGCCTTCACGTATTGTTTACATATGGAGCATGAATTAGACTTGACAGCATTTAACAAGTACTTGGTATCGGCAAGTCGCTAAAATTAGTACTCATACTCGTACTTGCTAATAACTGGAGGTGGGCATGATGTGCTGGTGTGAGAACGCGGTGGGAATCGAACCACTGACCGTGCACGGACAGCCTGATGCTCTGGATGAAGACGCGGGTCCGTCTGGACTGCTCCGCGTCCACGACCATGAAGCTCTCGTAGCTCCCCGTGTCGCCCAGCTGAACGTCAGTGATGATCAGGGAGCAGTCCCCGGACCCCAGCTGGTCCTCAGGAACCTTCAGCCTGCCCCTGAACTCCTCCGCCTCGAACCGCTCGTCCCCCCGCTGCTCGAACACAGTGTCGGTTGGGTTCGCCCACTGCACGTGACACTGGGGCGGGTGCTGGACCCCCAGCCGGGTCCTCCAGCTGCAGGGCAGCACCACCTGGTTCCCCACCGACGAAGAGATGCTGAGGGTCCAGGTGGAGGAGGGCACCGAGGAAGAGCCTGAGGAAGAACCAATGTTAGTACTCCACGAGGAAGAGCCTGAGGAAGAACCAACATGAGCAGTCTACCTTCTGCTCCACACATCAGTTTATCTCCACAGAACATTCAAACGTCACACAAGCAAAAATAAATAGTGAATAAGTAAATATTAAAATGTACCTCATGGAGGACCTTCATGGAGGACTTCCAGGACCTCATGGAGGACCTTCATGGAGGACATTCAGGACCTCATGGAGGACCTTCATAGAGGACATCTAGGACCTCATGGAGGACCTTCATGGAGGACTTCCACGACCTCATGGAGGACCTTCATGGAAGACTTTAAGGACCTTCATGGAGGACCTTCATGGAAGACTTCCAGGACCTCATGGAGGACCTTCATGGAGGACATTCAGGACCTCATGGAGGACCTTCATGGAGGACATTCAGGACCTCATGGAGGACCTTAATGGAGGACTTCTACAACCTCATGGAGGACCTTCATAGAGGACATCTAGGACCTCATGGAGGACCTTCATGGAAGACTTTAAGGACCTTCATGAAGGACCTTCATGGAGGACTTCCAAAACCTCATGGAGGACCTTCATGGAGGACTTCCACAACCTCATGGAGGACCTTCATGGAGGACATTCAGGACCTCATGGAGGACCTTAATGGAGGACTTCTACAACCTCATGGAGGACCTTCATAGAGGACATCTAGGACCTCATGGAGGACCTTCATAGAGGACATCTAGGACCTCATGGAGGACCTTCATGGAAGACTTTAAGGACCTTCATGGAGGACCTTCTTGGAGGACTTCCAAAACCTCATGGAGGACTTCCACAACCTCATGGAGGACCTTCATGGAGGACTTCCAAAACCTCATGGAGGACCTTCATAGAGGACTTTCAGGACCTCATAGAAGACCTTCATGGCGGACCTTCACGGAGGACTTTCAAGACCTCATGGAGGACCTTCATGGAGGACCTTCATGGAAGACTTTCAAGACCTCATGTAGGACCTTCATGGAAGACTTTCAAGACCTCATGGAGGACCCCCCAGGACCCCATTGAGGTGTGTGATCCAGATTTCTCTAGAAAGGCAGTGGCCACTTCAGGTTCATTATTTCACTTTCTAGTAGAAACAAGTTCCAGGAACATTTGATGTGAAACTGATTGAAACTCACCGACTAAACGTCCAATCAGGAAACAGTGAAGAAGGGTTAACAACCTGAAGAGAAGCGAGAGAGCAACCGTGAGTCTCCAGCTGACAGAGACACCGAACCACCACAGAGGAAATAAACTGTTCAGCTGAAGAGTTTACGATCTGACAGCTGCAGAGGCGACCAGGATGGAACCTTCTCGTGTTTAAAGTAGTGCAGTCAGTCCGTTAAGAAAACCCAACTAGTTAATTGCACAATTTTCCATAATTAATTGCAATTATTTACATTGTTTTTCTCCTGAAGACTGAAGCTTGTTTTAGATATTTATTCAGAGAAAACCACGGAATGAATGTCGACTCAACACACAGAGACTATTTGTAAATTCAAAGACTATCTTATAACGTCCTTTCAGCTTTTGGTGAAACTGTTTCTCTCCAAGATTAGCAAAATAATAAAAACATTAATTAATTAATTAATTAATTAATAAACGTCTAACATAAGTCTGGTTGAGTGCAGGTCCACCACTTTGAGAATTTGACTATTTCTAAAAACAAAGTTGGGAACTTACTACGTGAACGAAGTGGCAATACTATACTGTAATACACACACACACACACACACACACACACACACACACACACACAGTATACAGGAAATTAATATTTTACCAGTATTTCCTCCAGTTTTAGCAGTTTGGTGGCTGCTGGTCAGCCAACATGGCAACCTGCTATTTTGCTGCAGAGTTACTTCTGATGGTCGTTAAATTCGACTTTACAAAGTAAAACTAATGAATTTTACTTTCTCAACCAGCCGTCAGGGAACTTTTATTATTTCACTCAGTACTGTGCTGCTCTGTTGTCACAGTGCTGCTCCGGTAAGGGAGTAAAAAAAAATAAAAAATAAGTAAACAAAATTGCGGTAATTATGTTATATTTTTTTTAACGAGTTAAACATTTCAAATCAATTAATTGAATTAACACCGTTATTTTTGACAGCACTAGTTTAAGGTCATCAGAAGACACAGTGAAGTACAAAGGTAAATAATATCACATCACAGTGACACGTCCGTCTGTATTTCAGCACTGGTCCCACTTCCCAGGGGGGAAAACTCCCCTGAAGCTTATCTGACTGGGAACTTCCCACTTGTAAAGGGGAAGTTTGTGGACGCTGCCACACGTTTGTTTGTCTTAATGAGAAAATGTTATTAACTTAACTGGAGACGGCGCGAAAACAAATCTGACAGCAACAAATCAAAGATTTGAACATTAAGTTTCCTTCAGGAAACTCTTCATTCTTAATGATTTACTCTTTTTTTTTATATAACTAAATTCAGAAAAACTGATTAAAAAAACTAAAAAGATGAAAATTAAAGAATGAACTAAAAAACCTTAAAAAAAATACTCGTTTTATAATGACAACAATTTTTAAATTCACACTCTCACAGTATTAATAGTCACATATGAATATTTCTAATCCTCTATCTATGACGTCATCAACAACAAAATCTAAACTAATTCAATGATTTCTCTTTCAATTCCTTTTTATAAACACGATCCTGTTTCTCTTACGTAGTTTTTAATTGATAGATTTAAACTTCAACGGAAACGAAACCTAACGTGACGTCACCACGCCCGTTCCTATTCGGAGAAGACCAGACGGGAGAACGACTTCCCGTGAAACAAAACTGAGACGCGCACCGACACGCTCGTGTGCAGAAACCCATGGAGACACAGAGACGCACAGAAACACCCCACCTCAGAAACCTCTGCAGCATCAAACCTCAACACTGACATCAAGCACGAGTGCAAACAACAACAACAACAACAACAATAGCAGCAGCATTATTAACAACAGTTATAATAATAAATCAAAGTCAGTAAAAGCTGCAGATAAAGAAGCTTTCAGAATAAAATCCTTCTGTCCTCACCACAGTGAGTTCTTCATGATGATTGCAGATCCTGGTTCTGGTCCTGGTCTTGGTCTTGGTCTTGATCCTGGTCCTGGTCCTCTCTTCTCCTCTGACCTCCTCCAACCTGCCGCAGCTCTCAGTCCATCAGGGTGAAGTTAGTCTCTTCACCTCCACAGTTAAGTTTCTCTTTCCAGTTTCCTCCCAAACAGAACCAGAGAGGAGGCTCCGCCCACAGAGGAGAACATGACGTGTTCTTAATGCAACTTCGTTATTTATCAGCAGCTAATAATCTGGTTCGGACCTTTTACTGGATCTGTGTCGAATTATTCAATTGTCGACTTTATTACAGGTGAAATTATAAGATTCAGGATTCCTCAGTGACAGACTGAGTGCCATATGACGGATGGGTGTCACCTGGACTCCCGGTCTCACCTGGACCCCCCGGTCCCACCTGGACCCCGGGTCTCACCTGGACCCCCCCGGTCTCACCTGGACCCCCCCCCCCCGGTCTCACCTGTTTCCTCTCTGCTGAGGAAACAGAACTTAAACTCTCATAGTTTTGGAGGTTTGACTCCGCAAACGAAACCTTAAGAGTCTGAATGTGAAACTTCCTGTCTGGGTGGGAAATGTTCCCACTGCAATGACCACACACACACACACACACACACACACACACACACACACACACACACACACACACACACACACACACACACACATGCACACGCACACACACATCCTGTCAGAGAAAACTGTGACCTGATCAGTCTGCCAGCTGCAGCCAACAGTTGCACATCTCAACTGAAGACCACCTGGACACCACCTGAAGACCACCTGGACACCACCTGAAGACCACCTGGACACCAACTGAACACCACCTGAACACCACCTGGACACCACCTGGACACCAACTGAAGACCACCTATGTATGTGCACACGGTTATGATGCTGCTGCTGATATGGATGTTCTCCCTCCTCTGTAAGTACTTGTTGATCCTCCAATTACCCATGTTACCCTCTTTGTAGTCCTTTAGTTGCATGTTACCCTCTTTGTAGTCCTTTAGTTACATGTAACCCCCCATGTTTGTAGTCCTTTAGTTACATGTTACCCCCCATGTTTGTAGTCCTTTAGTTACATGTTACCCTCTTTGTAGTCCTTTAGTTACATGTTACCCCCCATGTTTGTAGTCCTTTAGTTACATGTTACCCTCTTTGTAGTCCTTTAGTTACATGTTACCCCCCATGTTTGTAGTCCTTTAGTTACATGTTACCCTCTTTGTAGTCCTTTAGTTACCCTCCATATTTGTAGTCCTTTAGTTACATGTTACCCTCTACGTTTGTAGTCCTTTAGTTACATGTTACCCTCCACGTTTGTAGTCCTTTAGTTACATGTTATCGTTATCCCCCCCCCCCCTTCAGGTGCAACAGGCTGTCAGGTGACTCTACTCGCCCGTCCGGGTCAGAACGCGTCTCTCCCTTGTAACGTGACCTCCAGTGAGGAGGTGGTGTGGATGCGGCTGCTCTCCAACCGACTGCTTCCACTGCTGACGGTGCGCCAGAGCAAGCTGCCGGGGAACGAGGACACGGTGAACGTCCTCCCCGCCGATCGCCGGCGGGTCAGCTGCAGGGGGCAGGTGAGCAGCGGCGTGGTGTCGCTGCAGCTCCAGGATGTCCAAGAGGACGACAGCGGTCTGTACTCCTGCATCGGGCGCTGCACCGAGAACTCCTGCGAGCACACCGAGGTGCAGCTCGTCGTGCAGGGTGAGTCACACTGACCCCGACAGAGTCTGACTGACGACCTCTGACCCCGACAGAGTCCGACTGGTGACCTCTGACCCCGACAGAGCCTGACTGAGGACCTCTGACCCCGACGGAGTCCGACTGGTGACCTCTGACCCCGACAGAGCCTGACTGAGGACCTGAGACCCCTCATCACAGATTGGAGGTCTTACCTGTGTGAGGAGTTGAAGGTGGGCGGAGCCTCTGATCATCTGCTGTGTGTGTGTGTGTGTGTGTGTGTGTGTGTGTGTGTGTGTGTGTGTGTGTGTGTGTGTGTGTGTGTGTGTGTGTGTGTGTGTGTGCATGCAGGAGCTGATGGACCCTCTGAGGCAGTGAGGCAGCCATGTTGGACTGTGAGTGTGTGTGTGCTTCCAGCCGTGATCGTATTCGGGTGCCTCGTCTGCGTGGGCGGAGTCTACCTGTGCTCAGGTGTGTGTCACTGTCTCCAGTACTTTGTACTTTTACTCTGAGTAGGATTACTTTTCTCTGATTTCCACCCACGAGCATCTTCTGCCCCCTGGAGGGCAGAAGGTGAAGCTCTCATGCTCCTCTGCTGTGAGTTACTGCAGCAGCTCTTATCAACCGAACCTCCTCAGTGTTTGATGGTTTTGACTTGTGTGAACCTGAAAACACACAATCACTGAATGAGAAGATTCCAGAAACACTAAATGATTAGGATGCAGACAGACTCCAGATCAATGGCATCAGATCAGCTCAGCTCACATCAGAGGGGGAAACTCCAGAAAACGACAGTCAAACACACACTGATTTGGCTTTTGGTTGATTTGTTGTCAGTGAGTCGAATGAAACTCAGCAGAAAGTCCACGTTTTAATCTTTATTCCACACAAACATCCAGTGACAAGAGTCCAACCGAGAGCAAAGTTCTTCAAGATAACACTGAGAGTGCAGTTTCACGAGAAATCTAGTCGGATGTCGAGGAAGTAACACGGCAGAATGTGTGAACACACTGAGGCCGAGAGAAACCGCAGCTTCTTCAACTGAAATATACTTTAAAATACGTTCAGGAGACAGAAACTTTACTAAATGACCCAGGATCAGCCAGCAGGGGGCGACTCTTCCTCTATGTGTGTGTGTGTGTGTGTGTGTGTGTGTGTGTGTGTGTGTGTGTGTGTGTGTGTGTGTGTGTGTGTGTGTGTGTGTGTGTGTGTGTGTGTGTGTGTGTGTGAGAGAGAGAGAGGTCAAAAAAGCAAGAAGCAAAAAAGAGCGCTAAAGATTACTCAGATTTTAGTTTTAAACTAATATTTTTCTTCAAACTGAGGCGACATCCACACGACGAAAAAACAATCTTTTCTCTCCCTGGCGTTCTTCCAAAAACTTCCGTCCACGCCTCACGATGAACACGGCTCAACACGAGGCTTCAGGGCATGTAGTACACATGCCAGGCCTTTAGGGGCGCTGTGACTCACCAAACAAAAACAAACGCAGAAGAAGACAGACCACATAGAAAAGTCGACTCTTGCATATAAACCATTATATAACTCTAGTTTTATAGGTCTATGGCCCGGCTGCTCCTGCTTCCAGCACCAGTAGCTCCACCGGAGCTTGTTGGTAGACTGTGGTTATTAGGTGACGTAGCGGACTGCGTTGGTGGGGTGGGGGTGGGGGGGCGATTACGTCATCTTTTTTCCACGGATGATCGTCTTTGCCGACTTTGCCGGAGTTTTAGAATTTCCCCACTCTGGACCCGTCTGCCCTCCCCCCCCCCACCCCCCCCAAGCCCACTCAACCCCCTTAACCCCCCCCACTCAACCCCCCCACTCCACTTCCCCTCCCACTCAACCTCCCAAGCCCCCGGCCGCCCTTCATCCCCCACTCAACCCCGTTGACCCCCCCCCCCCCCCCCCCCCCCCCCCACTCAACCCCCCCACCCCCACCCACCTTCCTCACCTGGGCCCCAGACCTCTCCTCTACCTCCCCTCCCCACCCACACACTTCAGCCCCCCCCCACCCCCCCACCCTCACCTGGGCCTCTCTTCATGCCCCACTCAACTCCTCCCACCTCCCCACTCAACCCCCTCCACCCCATCCCCCTAACCCCCCCACTTAACCCACTTCATTCCCCCACTCATCCTCCATAACCCCCCCAGTCATCCTCCACCTCCTCCACCCTCCAGTCACAGCTCTTTGAGCAGCAGGCCATAGGGCCGGATGGCCTGCTCCACCGTGGCCCTGGTCTGGATGTGGTTCAGGTCTTTCTGGATGTAGACCAGCCACACGTCCTCCCGCTGACAGCTGGCCCTGGCCTTGGGGTTGATGCGGTTCTGCAGCAGGACTTTGTAGGTCTTCCCGTCCACCTGGGACCTGAAGGTCTTGCAGTGCTTCTCGGCCAGCGTGACGTCAGGGGTGGAGTACACGCCGCGGCCGTGCGTCCGCTGCTCCGTCAGCGAGGCGGCGGCGGCGTCCAAGTACTCAGGCTCGTCCTGCGGCTCGCCGCCGTGGACCAGGATGACGCCCAGCGAGCCGTCCATACCGTGACCGTGGTACGAGACGGGCCAGGCGCCGCTCCCCGTTCCCAGCCAGGCGTCCCCCCCCTCGTGCAACTGTGTGACGCGCAGCGCAGCGCGGTTCCACCCGCAGGGACGGACGTACGGCTCGTTACCCCGCAGGAACTGCTTACCTCCGTCCTGGACACACACACACACACACACACACACACACACACACACACACACACACACACACACACACACACACACACACACACACACACACACACACACACACACACACAAAAACGTTTTCAATGGCCTCAGTTCAGAAATCACTGATCGCACCATCACCCTCTCACCCATATTTACCGTCTCTCACCCATATTTACTGTCACTCTCTCACCCTCTCACCCATATTTACTGTCACTCTCTCACCCTCTCACCCATATTTACCGTCTCTCACCCATATTTACTGTCACTCTCTCACCCTCTCACCCATATTTACCGTCTCTCACCCATATTTACTGTCACTCTCTCACCCTCTCACCCATATTTACCGTCTCTCACCCATATTTACTGTCACTCTCTCACCCTCTCACCCATATTTACTGTCACTCTCTCACCCTCTCACCCTCTCACCCATATTTACCGTCACTCACCCTCTCACCCATATTTACTGTCACTCTCTCACCCTCTCACCCATATTTACTGTCACTCACCCTCTCACCCATATTTACCGTCACCCACCCTCTCACCCATATTTACCGTCACTCACCCTCTCACCCATATTTACCGTCACTCACCCTCTCACCCATATTTACCGTCACTCACCCTCTCACCCATATTTACCGTCACTCACCCTCTCACTCAGTCTGTGGATCAATAGAACCGATCAGTGAACTGGAGGATCAATTCTTCTCTGAGGTGAATCAGGTTTCATGAACGATGAAGGAGTGACTGTGGAGCCTCAGACTTCATCTGATTGGTCAACACAGTCACGTGACTGTCTAAACTAATGGCGTAAAAGTAACGACTTTTCTCTGAACTGTACTCGAGCAGAAGTTACGTTACTCTAGTGACTCGGGTGAATGTAACGCAGCTCTGCAGTAACGTTCCGGTGCCGTACCGGGTTCGGTCCCGGTCTGGACTCACCTGGATCTTGGTGAAGTCGTAGTCGTACTGCGGGTGGAAGAAGTCCTCCGGGTTCAGCATCACGCGGTTCCGTTCCGGCTGCCGAGCGGGACCGGGACCGGGACCGGCGGTCAGAGCCGGGGCTGGGCTGTACAGGTCCGCGTCGTCCTGGTCCGGGTCGTGCAGGGACATGGTTCCGATGCTGGGGTAGTCCAGTTCCCGGAACCCCTCCTGCTTGTAGAACTCCCGCAGAGCCACGATGTTGACCAGGTCCTGAGGACTGAGCTGGGACCGGCCCGAGGTGGACTCCACCTGGCAGCCCGACAGGACCGACACGGCCTCAAGCAGGACCCGCGGATCCGGCATGCTGAGGGGGTCAGAGTGTGTGTTTAGCTCGGGTCTCTGGTCCTGCTTCTGTTCCTGTCAGCTCTCTGGTCCCGTTCTCTGGTCCTGGTCCTGGTCCTGGTCCTGGTCTCTTGTCCTGGTCCTGGTCTCTGGTGGAACAAACAGGCTGATCTGGTTTCACACTTTCACTTTCACTTCATTTAAGTCACACCGTGATCAAGAAATAGGACCAGGAGGAGGTCCGGGAGGGGGGGGGGGGCTGTCAGAACCAGCTGACGGGACACTTTTAAATCTGGATCACAATATTTACATAATAATATTTACCTCCTCTCTCTGATTAGGTAAAGCAGGTGTGTGTTGTCCTTCCTGTTGTCTTCCGGACCTTCAGGTGAGTCCACCCCCCCCCCAGAAACATGTATTATATAAGGTTCCTGAAGTCGAACCTGATATTTAATACAGTTTATTAATCTGTTGTCTTCATTTTACTCAATAAGTTTATTTGTAATTTCAGTCATTTAATGGTTTAAAATATTCACAGAATAAAAATCCTCCTTCTTTATTACTTGTGTTAAAAAAAACAAATGGATTTTTTTTGTTTTCTCCATCATTTAGATTAGAAGCGAAAAGAGTTTTTGGAACAACGTGAGAAATGTTAGGATGGAGAGTTAAAATGTTTAAAGGAGACATATCATGCTTTTAAATCCTTCCTTTTTACATATAAATCATACAGTTGTGGTCTATACAACGCGAAACTGCAATGCTTGGGTCTGAATCCCTCATTATTAGAGCTCCACAGGCCCCTTTTCAACCCCTTTTCTGATGTGCTTCTGAGAGCAACTCGTTTTGGGGCGGTCTCTTCATACCCCGCCTCCTCTCCAGGTTGCAGAGGTGACACTCGGTTCAACGTCACCCTGTTCGGCCATCTTTGTAGTTTGATAGAACAGATACAATTATCTAGCGGCGCAGAAACTTTATATTCACACATTATTTACAAAATGTCAACAAGGGAAGATTTGTCCATCCAGCCATACATGTTGGAGCCAGAGTCGGACCCGGCGGAGCGAGATGAAAATGACGATGATGCACCTACAGAACAACGTCTTCATATGGATGTAACGCAATGGTGTGTTACTATATTTACACTAACTTCTCCATCCATGCCCACTACTACAATACTGCCTGTATTACAACGACTATTTAACACAGAAGTTACATTATAATCTAAAACGAGCACACAGCGCTAACATATGAAGACGGTGCAACTGCTAATGCTAACAAAACAATGACAGGGACGTCTTATCATCACACTTTTTAGCGTTATATACAGCTTACCGAAGTGCTCTGTTCGTCGTCTCCATAGATAGAAGGAACTGACCGCTCAATCAGACCAAGTCTTTCGGCAAATCCTTCTTTATACTGGCGGAGGTTGCTGAAGCAGTCGTCCTTAAAGTGATTCGCGCACACAAAAATGACCTTACCCACAGATGTGGGTACATTTCTGTGAAAAATAAAACTCAACCAGGCACTTGGAAAAGGTTCTGATGCTGGGAGACGGTGTAACGAAGCTTGTGGGTTACTACATCCAACAACCGAACATTTCGACTTATCCTCTCGTAACTTCGGTTGGACTACAAAATCGCAGCGAGAAACAAAAATGGCGGATTGCTCGAAACGTCGATGTCCTAATTTGGCAGTTCCGCTGAGAATACTGTGACGTCATTGTTCAAAAAACGTAATAGAGAATAGAAAAATCGAAACCGATCGCAAAATATGACCAAAACAGAATATAAAGATATCAACGGAGCACCTGAAGAGACTACTTTGAACTTTTCTGTACTTCTAAACACTCTAAATATACAACAAAATGCATTTAAGGGCTAAAAAAGTGGATTTAGCATGATATGTCCCCTTTAAGTTATTTTACCTTCAACCAGAGTATGTCTCTGTTTCTGTTGTTTGTTTTTGTTTGTTTTCTTGTTTTTTAATTCGTTTTTTTTGTCTTTCTTTCTTTGTTTTTATTCTTGTTGTTTGTTTTCTTGTTTCATGTGTTTGTTGTGTGTTTGTGTCTCTGCAGGAGGAAACTCATTACTCCAGCCTGAAGCTCCCCGATAAGCCCCGCCCCTCTGGCAGGGGAGCCACCCGATTGGCGGAGGAGTCTGTCACATACTCCACAGTGGCCAGTCACAAGACTCCAAACAGACCACGTGACCACAGTTAAATTATTCATGAATCAACTTTCAGTACTTTAAATGCAGCTCTTATAATCTGATAAACGTTTGTGTTTATTAGATGATTATTAAAATAAAGATTAACTGAAGCTCTTGTTTCAATCAATACACATCCTGAAATTTCAATTGATCTGTGGCGTCGTTCTTCAGTTCAGTTTCATTTAAGAAAACCTCTCCAGAAAAATATGGCGGCGAGGTCGACGCGTCCTTACCAGCTCCTGCACAGTTTTCATCTAAGTACTGTAAAAACATCCTCTCTACTTTCTCAGTGAGCTGTTGTCAATCTCCCAAAAGATGGAGACCCATTGCAATATGTCTGGGAAAGGAAACTCTCGCCAAGAACGTGCCGCTCGGAGTCCTGCGGGCCGTACCACTCCACATGTTAGCGAGAGAGCGAACCCCAGCATCGCCACGCAGACACGCGCTCCGGTAACCGGCCCCCTGGGGGAGGGGGTGCCGTCTCACCTCTCCGCCACGCCGCTCATCTTTGGACACTTCACAGTCTACCGTTGACTCGGGCCCTGTTTACACGACAACGTTTCACGTGACAACACCTAATCCGCAAAACAAAAGGTGGGAGTGTTTCCACTGCAGCAGCGGACACAGAGACAACCATGTAGTTAGTCTGCCAGGCCACTGGAGGGCGCTGTTGCTTGATTTTGTGATGAAACTACACAGACGTGTGCAGAGAACAATACACTGTATACGTGAAGAAAATGGAGAGAACCTGACATCCGTCTGACGCTTCGGACGCTATCAGGGGAGAGTCTCAACTATTAAACTACTGATATAGACGATAAAACTAGAATACAGACCGCGGGTCGTACCACTACGGGTCGTACCACTACGGGTCGTACCACTACGGGTCGTACCACTACGGGTCGTACCACTAAGGGGCCACCATGTTTGTTTACAACTGAATAAGCAGGAGGGAGGGGAAGAGATGTGCATGTGCAGTAACAGGCTCTGTCGCCTCCATCAGTCTCTGCAGGAGGGATTAGCGCCGTGAAAGAATCTTTCCACCTTGGGAGCCGGATTAAAAACTTTGCAGATACAGTGCATCCGCAAACTGGTGCCGTGTAAACGGACCCCCCAAAAGTGAAGAAAGTTTTGCGGATACACTCAAATTCGTTGTCGTGTAAACGGGGCCTTGGTTGCCTCACGACTCGATGCGGTCGAAACTTCACTTGAGGAACGTGACAGCGGGCTAACAGCACTCGAGGCTAAATGTGAGACTCTGGAGAAAAGCAACAAGTTGCTGACGGCCAAGACGGAGGAGCTGGAGTCACAGAATATGTGCATACTGAGCATCCCAGAGTACTTGGAGGGACAGATTTCTTCGCCGTGACACTGAACATGGAGATCAGAGACGACCTGGAGCTGCTGGACCGGGCTCACCGCCTCGCCGGGACGCTGCAAAGAAAGACTCTCCTGATTCATCAACTTCGTCTTCGTCTCCTCAGCCTGCAGAACGCAGAAGACTGGCTTCTATGTTCTATTGTTCACCAACACCTGGTGGAGACGAAGGACAGACTTCCTGCTCTCTGGTAACCTCCATTCTGATTGGAGTTTATTGTGATCCGCCATCTTGTTTTGTAGTTCCATCACATCACATCATCGCTGTTTTATTAATGAGCACAAAGGTGAATGAAATGTTGACCTCTTCTGTGTCAAGAACTCCAAAATCCTTCAAGCTTTACTGTTAATTCTGGTAATTGTAATTATTTTAACTATTAAATCAAATTCCAAATTGATTGTTTAGTAAATCTTATGAGACTGATATAACTGAATTGAATCATTTCCTGTTAAACAGGTGGCGCTCCTGAGGTATCTGATACAGATCAGGTTAAATTTTCAATAACATAATTAATAACTATCTTTGATCATTATTAATCATTATCGTTTGCCAAACTGCCAAAACACTACATAAATAGTACCTAGTGATCCAAACTCTGAGTTTCACACGAGAGCTATTAATACTTGGAAGAGTATGATGATTTCAGTTATGGATCAAAGCTGCAACCTGAAGGGCAAAGAGCAGCGTGCGGCTCGTGAGCCACGGTTTGGCAACCATTGTAGTGTTACCATTGTAGCGTTACCATTGTAGCATTACTATTGTAGTGTTACCATTGTAGTGTTACCATTGTAGTGTTACCATTGTAGTGTTACCATTGTAGCGTTACCATTGTAGCATTACCATTGTAGTATTACCATTGTAGCGTTACCATTGTAGCATTACTATTGTAGTGTTACCATTGTAGTGTTACCATTGTAGCATTACCATTGTAGTGTTACCATTGTAGCATTACTATTGTAGTGTTACCATTGTAGCGTTACCATTGTAGCATTACCATTGTAGTGTTACCATTGTAGCATTACCATTGTAGTGTTACCATTGTAGCGTTACCATTGTAGCATTACCATTGTAGTGTTACCATTGTAGCATTACCATTCAAGCATTACCATTGTAGCGTTACTATTGTAGTGTTACTATTTTAGTGTTACCATTGTAGCGTTACCATTGTAGCATTACCATTGTAGCATTACCATTGTAGCATTACTATTGTAGTGTTACCATTGTAGTGTTACCATTGTAGCATTACCATTGTAGCATTACCATTGTAGCATTACTATTGTAGTGTTACTATTGCCGCGTTACCATTGTAGCGTGACCATTGTATCATTACCATTCAAGCATTACCATTGTAGCGTTACTATTGTAGTGTTACCATTGTAGCATTACTATTGTAGTGTTACCATTGTAGCATTACTATTGTAGCGTTACCACTGTAGCATTACTATTGTAGCGTTACTATTGTAATGTTACCACTGTAGCATTACTATTGTAGCGTCCAGCAGGACGAGTTTCTTGTCTGTAAAGCCGCTACATTACTGAAGAGAACAGACAGAGATGAACCGGGTTGCTCCTCCATTCCTTCTCCTCCAACCAGGTACACAAACACAGGCACTCCATCTCTCCACTCTCAGCCAATCACAGACCACCTCACTCTAATGGTGCGTTCAAGTACCATAAAATAATAGGAAGCTACAATACATCATCATTGAATCATTGCAACAAGAACACAACTGCAGAGATGTTACACTTATTTTATAATTTTCTTTGGTAAAAAGATATATTGGTAGGAAGTACTCATCTGCTGGTTTTTACCCACTTTACCTTTCAGTACTCTAAACAACAAGGAGAGATCTAGACAATAATCATGATCATTTGGGCAACAAAAAAACAAAAATCCTTCAAATTTATTTTTCTAATTATTGCTTTTTTTTTTTTTTTTTCCAATTTCATAAAAGTAAATTCATTATCCCATTTGGCTCCAACAAAGTCTAATGGAAACAGTGGGGGTCCTGACACTGAGCCCTGAAGCTCCAGCTGAAGTGCCTGAGTGTTTTTTCTGTGTCTGGCTGAGTCAGTGTGAAGAAGAGGAGGAACCGTGAGGCAGAACGAAGCTCCAGCTCTCCCTTTAACTCCGGCTGCAGCACATTCAGTCCTTTTGATGAAGATGTTCAGTCTTCTGCTCTTTTCTTCTTTTTGTCTGCGGCTCGCCGATCTGATCCACTGCGCTGGAAACCTCTCAGGTACAGGAAACCGCTCGTCCGTGTCAGACTGCTGGTGATTCTACTGGAGTGTGAAGCGGTTATTGATGGTGCTACTCACTTGACGGACCTTCATCGTGTTACTGGGCTCAGTGTCGACTCCCTCCTTCTGTGAAATACCTCTTTTCTTTACCGGTGAATCTCATTTCAGCGGAGCAAAGCTTCTCCTGCTATTTGATGGGAAACTGTTTCCTTCTGACGGTTTCTTGGTCTTGATGTCACTTTGGGTTTCGGTTATGGCCACCTTGCAGTTGTTTCTCTTCATCTGAGTCCCTTTTCTGATGAAAGCTGCAAGTCCTCAGCCGAATCGGAACCTCAGTCAAACTTTTGCTGAAAGTGTGGCAAAGTCAGAGAAGAGACAGATCTTAAGAACGAAGGACCTTTGTTTCCCTTTTCCTGCCGTCTGTTTTCCACTTGTTGTTATTTGCGTCCGGCAGCATGTTTCCACGAGATAAAACAGGACTGAGTGTCAGCAGGACGTGAGTGGAACAGATCCTGTAAATAGAGATGCCTGGTGGACGCAGTGTTTTGCGATTTATTCAGAAACAGTCAAAGATATATAAAAAAAACAACATACAGCATTAGCTGGAATGTCCGAAACAAGCTGCACGTTTTGATATTTGGTTCAAATTGATTAAAGATTGTCAGAGGAGAAGAAGTCAGAAGAATATTATTAAAGATTTGGATCACAAAGTCCTTCAGCATTCACACAAATGACTGTTGTCAGTCCAGACGTGTGAGTGGTGGAGGCAGACATTCTGATGTTTCACATGAAGTGAATCACTTTACCTGCAGCTTCACCACGTCTTGTTCACCCAGTTTCCATGGTATCAGATGACGGATGAGATTTGTGAAGATTTAGAGTCTGTGTGTGGAACCCGGTCCCTGATTCTTCTGACTGTGGACCCTTGTCTGTCCTCAGCAGTGACCCGGTTCTCGGTCCCGGAGAACCACGGCCTCTGTCTGCCCTGCAGGGGGTCCGGTAGCTCTGACCTGGTCTGGACCCTGCAGGACCGGCAGGTCCTGGTGAGCCGGCAGGGCAGCCACGAGACCAGCAAGGACCCGCAGCGCTACCTGCTGCGCCCTGACGGCGGCCTGTGTGTCCTGCGACTGGACCAGACGGACGCCGGCCAGTTCCACTGTAACCAGTGCCTGGTGGCCGATGTCCAGGTGCTCACAGGTACACACCCACCACTCAGCCGGGGGCGGAGCTCCAGTTTCGGGGGACACTACGTCACCTGGTGTCAGTTAGCCATCGTGCCTCTGTCCTCAGGTCACCAGTACCTGGTGTTTGAAGGTCGCACGCTGCTGCTGCCCTGCAGCGGCTCGTCGCGGCCGAAGCAGCGGTGGAGCCGCCAGCGGGAGGAGGGGAGGAGGGAGCTGCTCCTCACCCGCTTCAGGAATGGGACGGTGCGGGTGGAGGGGGGAGCGGAGGCAGAGGGAGGGCGACTGAGCGTCGTGGACGGAGCGCTGCAGGTGGAGGACCTGAGGCCGGACGACGGAGGAGAGTATCTGTGTAACGGCGTGCTGCAGGCCAGCGTCTCCGTACTGAGCCGTGAGTCACCGGGGGTCAACACACAGAGGTCAACACACAGGGGTCAACACACAGGGGTCAACACACTGAAGTCCACGCACAGAGGTCAACACACAGGGGTCAACACACAGGGGTCAACACACTGAAGTCCACACACAGAGGTCAACACACAGGGGTCAACACACTGAAGTCCACGCACAGAGGTCAACACACAGGGGTCAACACACAGGGGTCAACACACAGGGGTCAACACACTGAAGTCCACACACAGAGGTCAACACACAGGGGTCAACACACAGGGGTCAACACACTGAAGTCCACACACAGAGGTCAACACACAGGGGTCAACACACTGAAGTCCACACACAGAGGTCAACACACAGGGGTCAACACACAGGGGTCAACACACTGAAGTCCACACACAGAGGTCAACACACAGGGGTCAACACACAGGGGTCAACACACTGAAGTCCACACACAGAGGTCAACACACAGAAGTCCACACACAGGGGTCAATAGAGGTCAACACACACAGAGGTTTGAGAGTCGGGCAGTTTCACACATTTTTAAAAGTTCATGAAACAAGTTAAAATGTTTCCAGAAGCGACCAGCAGCCAGACGTTGACCAGCTGGACCGAGACGACCTCTGACCTCATGAAGACAGGTAACGTTTCTCCTCCGGGCTGATGCCATGTGCACAACCTCAGGTCCACTACAAAGAACATCAGGACACATCATGTAGACCTCACACACTCATTGTTTATTAACCACAACTAGAACCAGAACCTCAGATCCATCTGAACCAGAACCAGTGATTCTGTGAAGTTTCTCTTCTCTTTAGAAGAAGTGGAAACAAAGAAGAACGAGAAGAGACCAGAAAACAGTGAGTGTGTGTGTGTGTGTGTGTGTGTGTGTGTGTGTGTGTGTGTGTGTGTGTGTGTGTGTGTGTGTGTGTGTGTGTGTGTGTGTGTGTGTGTGTGTGTGGGTGTGTGTGTGTGTGTGTGTGCGCGCGTGTGTGTTGTTTATTACTCTGTGTGTGTGTGTATTGTATATTGTATATCACTCTGTGTGTGTGTGTGTGTGTGTGTGTGCAGTCCTCCTGCTGGTCTTCATCACTGCGCTGTGCCTGATGATCGTCCTTCTGGCTGCTGTGTGTGTTCTGCTGACGGGGATGAAGATCAGGAGGAGGAAGAGGAGCAGAAGTGAAGGTGAGGTTGTGAGTTCATCACTTTGTTCATTATTTATCACTTCACCTTTATTTCTCTTCATTAAGTCATTGACTGGTCCAGTTTGACTCTGTGTGTCTCTTCCTGCAGGAGTCCACAGAGGAGACGACACCGAGCTGCAGGCCTGGACCTCGTCCCCCCAGGACCAGACCGGTACGGTGAGTCCAGTCCAGTCTGTTCTGTCCTCAGAACAGGGTTTTTAACACGAGTCCGTCTGCAGACTACGAGGTCCTCGGGGGTGTGGCCCTGCAGGACCACTCCGTCCACTACGCCTCTCTGGGCCGACCCACCTGGAGATCCGAGACCACCCGGACTCCACCGGACCAGAACCAGCATGTCATCTACTCAGCCGTCCTCCCCAGACCTGCAGCCCAGAGTCCGGTTCAGTCCCACCAGAACCAGAAGGACCAAGGAAGCACCTTCTCCTGGAGGTCTGCTTCAGGAGTTTAGAAACAGATTCAGTTCACTGTGGACCAGAGGTCTCCACATCTGGGCCAGAGGTCTCTACATCTGGACCAGAGGTCTCTACATCTGGGCCCATTTGGACCAGAGGTCTCTACATCTGGGCCCATTTGGACCAGAGGTCTCCACATCTGGACCAGAGGTCTCTACATCTGGGCTCATTTGGACCAGAGGTCTCTACATCTGGACCAGAGGTCTCTACATCTGGGCCCATCTGGACCAGAGGTCTCTACATCTGGACCAGAGGTCTCTACATCTGGGCCCATCTGGACCAGAGGTCTCTACATCTGGGCCCATCTGGACCAGAGGTCTCTACATCTGGACCAGAGGTCTCTACATCTGGACCAGAGGTCTCTACATCTGGACACGTTATTTTTGTATAAACATGGTGAAAGAACTCATTGGGATCATAAAAAACTAGACAAACATCAGAGCTCATCCGTCCATTTTATCCTGCTTATCCGTTTCCGGGTGGTGGGGGTGTCAATCTGAGCACCGTCACCCAGATCCCATTGCACCGATTAAGAACCTTCCTGCAGGTGGTGAGCCCACCGGAAGGTGGCGCCCCGCGTGGGACATGAACCCACTACCTGGAGAGTCTCATGCTCTACCAACTGAGCTAGCCGGGGGCGACGCATCAGAGCTCATGACATATCTAATTTATTTCTTTATTGCCATGACCTTTGAGCAAAACTGAGAAAGAATTCAACCAAAAAAACATAAAATGTTTTATGTTATGTAATGAATCTGAGATATCTGAAACTTTCTGTCTGAATTCATTAAAATAACTTTTAACTGTTCGAACTGGTGTGTGTGTGTGTGTGTGTGTGTGTGTGTGTGTGTGTGTGTGTGTGTGTGTGTGTGTGTGTGTGTGTGTGTGTGTGTGTGTGTGTGTGTGTGTGTGTGTGTGTGTGTGTGTGTGTGTGTGTGTGTGTGTGTGTGCGCGTGTGCGCATTACAGAGAGAGAGAGAGAGAGAGAGAGAGATTTTCGCCACCTAGTGGCTGGTGTGTACATAGACATTATAAAAGGAAAGACGCCGTATCGACCGGCGGCGCTGATGAGCGGTGGCGCCGTCATCTTGGTCCGGTCGCCCGCTCAGCTCAGAGTAATCTTCTTGACAGGAGTAATGAAGTGTCTGCGACGAATACGAGTGAATCCACAAAACCTTCTTCACTTTTGGAGGGTCTGTTTACGCGACACCGGTGTTCTGATCCACTGTACCCGCACAGTTTTTTATCTCGGTTCTCAAGGTGGAAAGATTCTTTCACGGTCGCTGTTCCGTCCTGCAGAGACTGATGGAGGCTACTGAGCCTGTTACTGGACCCCCCCCCCCCCCCCCCCCTCCTTCTGCTCATCCACTTGTAAACAAACATGGCCGACCCGGAGTGGTTTTCTAGTTTTATCGTCTATATCAGTAGTTTAATGTTGAGACTCTCTCCTGACTGATAGCATTCGATTCATCATCCATCCAGACGGATGTCAGGTTCTCTCCATTTTCTTCACCTTTATAGCGTATTGTTCTCTGCATGTCTGTGTGGTTTCATTACAAAATCAAGCAACAGCGCCCTCCAGTGTCAGGATGTCTGCTGCTGCAGTGTAAAGGCACTCCTTTTTTTTAACGGATTTCGGTGTTGTCGCGTGAAACGTTGTGTAAACGGTGTGTAAACGTGGCCAAAACCAATCATAACTCGCTGAATACTAAACTCATTTTCACCCGGTTATCTTTCATGCCTGAACGAGTTCAATGAACGTTCGTTCGTGAACTCGTTCATATTTTTGGCCAACGTGAACTGAGCGTTCTGTATTTCTGTATTTCCGCCAGAGCGAGTTCTGGCGTTGGTGAACGGCGCTCTCACAGTTCAACGCTGTTTAAGATGGTGCCACATTTCTGAGCCTTCCAGTGGAAAACCCCGGCTGAAGCAGCCACCACAGAGACGCACCACTGCATGCCTCATCAAAATGCAAAAACAAGTAGAAGACAGCAGCACCACCTCAGACTCTGCCTCCACCATTAATACTTCATCTTCGTATGGTTACCGTACTTTCCGGACGATAAGCCACTCCGGTTTTTTTGTTGTTGTTGTTTTTTACATGCTTTGAAAGCTGCGGTGGACGACTCGGCTTTTTAAGGGTTAAAGAGCTTCATGCTGCTAATACGTGGGCGATGCGTTCAGGTGCATCACGTAACTCCGGTATTTCTTTTTCTTTTTTTCCTTTTTAAATTTGGTGGCTGCAGCTTATATTCCGGTGCGTTCAATAATCCGGAAATACTGGTATTTAAAAGAATTTTATGAAAAAGTCAGTGATGATCCAGGTGGGAAGCATCTTACCTTTTTGTATAAACTTTACCTGCTGGGTTTCAAGAGGCAACTTATCATCAAACCTGAGAGAGCACATTGAACCCCGCTCGCCTTTCAAAGTATGGGCGAGTAACTAAAGCATTCCTTGAGGGTTTTACTATTTTAAGTTGTAATTTGTTTATAGAACCTGCCCGGCGTATTTCCCTTTGCACCTTAAGGACTACTGTCCGTTTTGTTTTTGTTTTAATAATTCCTCATTCAAAAATTCAACCATTCAAGCAGCAAGTTTTTCCTCATGTTTTTGAGAATATCCTGTCGGGGTGGGGGGCTGCAGCTGCTACCAGTGTGGACTGAATGGGTGGCAACAATGGAGAAATGCCAGTATTCTGAGGGTAATAGCTCGGCAGCAAAATATTGAAAAAGAAAGAACTATGAACTAGTTCATTTCTGGAACTGTGAATTTAGAACTGTGATCTGAACTGGTTCATTTTAAAATTTGTGAACTGAACTTTGAACTAGTTCCTGTAGAAACTGAACTTTCCCAACACTGCATGTAGGTCTGATACTGGACACGTGGTTTGGAGTATTTTAATGTTCATAGTGGACTACAAAATAATAGAATGTTCTGATACGTGAAATATGATAGGTCATTTGTAACACACACACACACACACACACACACACACACACACACACACACACACACACACACCCACACACACACACACACACACAGATTTACACGCTGGAAATGGTTTGATTGGTTCTCTGCAGCAGGATGTACTCGTCGTTCCTGGAACCTAAAGAGAAACGACAGTCCAATAAGAGGAGTGTAATCTGAGGAAAAGTTACATTCTGAATGAGTTACTATTTCATTGAACTTCTGTATAAACCTCCAACATACTGACGTGTGGTTTACATGTGACACATTGAAATGACCTTGATGATTCCACTGATCTTCATAGTTTCCTGATGTGCCGACCAGCGAGTGCCTCGATTCTGTGGAAGGAAACTTGAAATATTACTGAGGTGAATCTCTCAGAGGTTCCTCACGGTAGAGTACAAGTGTTTCAGCTAAAGTATCTAAAATGACAGTTTGATGCAAAAATCAGTAGCTGAAGGTGTTTTACCTTGACTGTGTCCGAGCAGAGAATACGGAGACTCTGGAGGAAACAGTGAGAGTGTGTGAGCAGAACACTGAGCCTGTACCACACAGTGTATTGGTGTGTGTGTGTTCTCACTGTGTTCTCACTGTGTTCTCGGTGTGTGTGTGTTCATGGTGTGTGTATTCTCACTGTGTTCTCACTTTGTTCTCACTGTATGTGTGTTCTCGGTGTGAGTGTCCTCAGCGTGTTCTCGGTGTGTGTGTTCTTGGTGTGTGTATTCTCACTGTGTTCTCACTGTGTTCTCACTGTGTGCGTGTTCTCGGTGTGTGTGTCCTCAGTGTGTTCTCGGTGTGTGTGTTCTCAGTGTGTGCTCGGTGTGTGTGTGTTCTCGGTGTGTGTGTCTTCAGTGTGTTCTCGGTGTGTGTGTTCTCGGTGTGTGTGTCCTCGGTGTGTGTGTTCTCGGTGTGTGCTCTGTGTGTGTGTGTTCTCGGTGTGTGTGTCCTCGGTGTGTGTGTTCTCGGTGTGTGCTCTGTGTGTGTGTGTCCTCGGTGTGTGTGTCCTCAGTGTGTTCTAGGTGTGTGTGTCCTCGGTGTGTGTGTGTTCTCGGTGTGTGTGTTCTCGGTGCGTGTGTCCTCAGTGTGTCCTCGGTGTGTGTGTTCTCGGAGTGTGTGTTCTCGGTGTGTGTGTCCTCAGTGTGTTCTCGATGTGTGTGTTCTCGGTGTGTGTGTTCTCGGTGCATGTGTCCTCAGTGTGTCCTCGGTGTGTGTGTTCTCAGTGTGTGTGTCCTCGGTGTGTGTGTTCTCGGAGTGTGTGTTCTCGGTGTGTGTGTCCTCAGTGTGTTCTCGATGTGTGTGTTCTCGGTGTGTGTGTCCTCGGTGTGTGTGTTCTCGGTGTGTGTGTTCTCGGTGTGTGTGTCCTCAGTGTGTCCTCGGTGTGTGTGTTCTCAGTGTGTGTGTCCTCGGTGTGTGTGTTCTCGGTGGGTGTGTTCTCGGTGTGTGTGTTCTCAGTGTGTTCTCGGAGTGTGTGTTCTCGGTGTGTGTGTTCTCAGTGTGTTCTCGGAGTGTGTGTTCTCGGTGTGTGTGTCCTCAGTGTGTTCTCGATGTGTGTGTTCTCGGTGTGTGTGTCCTCAGTGTGTTCTCCGTGTGTGTGTTCTCGGTGTGTGTGTGTCCTCAGTGTGTCCTTGGTGTGTGTGTTCTCGGTGTGTGTGTTCTCGGTGTGTGTGTTCTCAGTGTGTGCTCGGTGTGTGTGTGTTCTCGGTGTGTGTGTGTCCTCAGTGTGTCCTCGGTGTGTGTGTTCTCGGTGTGTGTGTTCTCAGTGTGTGCTCGGTGTGTGTGTTCTCGGTGTGTGTGTCCGGTGTGTGTGTCCTCAGTGTGTCCTCAGTGTGTCCTCGGCGTGTCTGCAGTTGTTACCCGTCTCATTTGATGTCTTTGGCGGTTCCCAGATTTCGGTGTACGTCGGATCATTTTGAGTCGATTCAGCTTCTTGAAATATGGAAACAAAAGCAACGTTAAGGAAATTTTCACTTATTTTCTTTCACATTTAATAATAGTAGTAATGTCGATGTTAAACTCGGGGCCAGTCCACTCGACAACGCCGTTTCATGCAAACGCACCGTTTTTGGCCGATCATCCACCCGTCCCGGCATGTTGGCAGCCCGACAACAGTTTGTTTAAAACACGGATCACAGAGTGGGGAAATTCTAAAACACCGGCTTGTCTTTGACGTGTGGATGGGAAAGATGCACATCTGTGGAAATGATGTCATCGCCCCCTGATGGTGGTCGGTTTAATTAGATGATATATTGGATTTCTTCAGTACCAGGAGGAGGAGCTAGAGCACAGACCTATAGAACTCAGAGGTATATAGGAGTCTATGAGAAGAGTCAACTTCTAAAGTTCTATGCGCTCCGTGTCTTCTTCTGCGTTTTTTGGTGTATTTGGTGAGTCACAGCGCCCCTAAAGCCCTGGCATATGTACTACATGCCCTTAAGCCTCATGTTAAGCCGTGGTCATGGTGACGTGCGGACGGACTTCTTTGTGAGAATCTCAGGGAGAAAAAAGATCGTTTTGGCTCGTGTGGGCAGGGCTTCAGATGGACACAAATTCAAACATCATCATTTGGTAAATCATCAGATTTCTCCTGAATCTCCACTTTTAATTGATGGAATTGATGATAATGAGTCCAGCTTCCTGCTCATGCTCATGTCAAACCATCAACTTATTCCAGTTAAAATACAATAAGCTGCATGTCCCTCCTCACTGTGGTGACGCACGCAAACAATCACAGGGAGCCTGAGTCATTTTATCAGCTTCCCACTAAATTTGAGATCCGTCTGAGTTAAAAAAAGAGAAATAGCAGAAGCTGCTTCTTTCATACCGGCTCGCTTCTCTTTTCTCACCGTTACGGTCGGGACTTCAGCTACATCTGTTTGGGAGTAGACGTAGCGCCACTCATTTTGCATGAAATAATCTTAACTCAAATCCATATGGTGTGAGAAACGCTCCTACACTTCACAGGGAAAAGTTTCAATCTGGTAATTGTGGTTCAACAACCAGCGACACGTCTTCAGGTTTTCTCACCTCGTCTCTTCAGCCTTCTCCAAACAAAACCGATGGTCAGCGTGAGCGCGACGAGGAGCACAGCGCCACCTGCTGCTGGCAGCCAGAGCGGAAGGGATGTTTTCGCTACAGACACACACACACACACACACACACACACACACACACACACACACACGCAGTCTGTTTAATTATTGATTTTATCAAACAAACCAAAGTGACTGGATTAAAATGAATGATGGGCTTTTTTTTTTTATCACATTTTAATGGAATATTTTATACAAAAGCAAAGTTTTCCGATTCTAAACGTTTTGCTGCAGTCAGCAGACTTTACTTAATGAACGTTTTCACGTTTACCGTGGGATTAACCTGGGCACCCTCGCTCGGTGTCACAGTGGAGGACGGACTTCCTGCTCTTCCTTAGACTTGAGAGGATTAAATACACAATGAGAGGGTGTACTGAGAAGTTCTTTTGTAAATATCAACCATTCATCTCATATTTTAAGGACTTGCAGGTCCTGCCAGAGTAATAGATCTGTTCCACGGGAACCTATTCCACTCAGTTCCGTTCCTTTTCCAATGCTATATAGTCCCACCGCAGCGTGGGCGGAGTCATCTGAGCTTTCCCCATTGTGCAAAAGTAATCCTCCTGATAGAATCTGTACCTCCTGATGCATTGGATATCAGCTCAAATGAAAAATCAAACAGTATACATTTTTATATAATGATCAATAAGAAATATTGCAGCATGTGGACTGTTATGATCATGTGAAGACGTGCTTCACTGTCCAGTGTTTCGGTTTAACTGGTTCCCCTGTTAACTGGTGACTTCTGCCACCAGCCGTTAGTAGCAGCTAATGTTAAAATGAGAAATAAACTTTAAACTTTATTGGAAATATGGTTAAACGGCATTAGCCAGAACAGCTACAGATTTTGGTCAGGTTTCTAACATCTGCTGTGACGAGGGACGTATTTGAGCGAGACATGATGGGAACATGAAGAACCACTGGATGGTATTACTTTGACCTTTGACCTCCAGTACCATTGGATGATATTATTTGTCACAATCTGTTTGGTGCTTTGGTGAAAATGCTAATGCTAACAAGCGGTTCACACAATGCTAAAGCTAAAGCTAACCCTGTGTCAGTGAGACTGTGGTTGAGCAGACGTCTCACCGGTGCTGACCAGCAGGTATGCAGCAGGTTTTCCTCCACAGTGGTACAGTCCGGAGTCCTCATGCCGGATGTCTGTGATCGTCATTGTCTGTGTGTCAGGAGAAACCTGGATCCTGATTCCTGCTGGTGTTTGACCAGCGTCTTTTCTCCATGTGGGAACATCTGATCCTCCAACAGTAGGGCGACACTTCAGAGTGACGCTGCTTTTCTCTGCCACACGTTCAATCTCTGTACCTGTGAACCGACCAGACTGTTCATGTCCTGAAGTCCAGGGCACAGTGTTCAAGACTTCTTGACGTCTGACGTCTGTTTGGTTTCTGATAAATAATCAGTGTGAATGAGTTCCTGTGGATTCATGACTTTTCTATATGGAACCAGTTGCAGAGCTGCTGTCGCACTCAGTGATGCTCACCGGTAGCATTAGCACCAGTCAAAACTGCTCCGTTATTGGCAGAAATGTTCAGATGTTCGTGACAGTGTTTGATTCTCATTCAAGAAGACGTGGAATAGTCAACAGGAAGTCTTACGTTACCTGCTGGGATCACCGTCAGGTAACAGGAAGTGTTACGTTACCTGCTAGGATCACCGTCAGGTAACAGGAAGTGTTACGTTACCTGCTAGGATCACTGTCAGGTAACAGGAAGTGTTATGTTACCTGCTGGGATCACTGTCAGGTCCACGGCTGGCTGCCGGTCACAAAGATACCGTCCAGAGTCTGAGGCAGCCACTTTGCTGATGACCAGGGATTTATCAGCCTGAGAGCTGAAACGTTTTTCTCTGTCCTCAATGTCTTTTATCTCCGTGTCTCCACGAATAGTCAGAATTTTGTAATCTTGTCCTTCTGTGCGTTTGCTCCAGACCACATCACCGTCCACAGAGTGAGGACACGACAGAACGGCCATCTGCTTCTCTTCCAACACGGTATGAGGTAAATCTGCAAAACAAACGCGACTTCCCAGTTATCTGGATGATACGGCTCCATAATCTGGATGTTAGAGGAAGATGCTCTATAAGATGGACATTCACGACTAAACAATCTGAGGAGCGACGTCTCATTATCATCTCACCGGGATGATAATCTGAGTGAGCCCGAGGACAAAAGTATTCTGAAACTGACCATTGAATCTTAAGTCTTGTGTTTGATTAACACACTGATGTGTTTCAGCTGCTTCTCTGCTGTTCAGAATGAAGAGTCTGGTTCCAGAGCCCAGTGGTTGGTTAAATCAGTCTCTTCTTTTCTTCAGTCATTTCATCATATTTACTCCAGATTATTTAATGTCTATAAAAGTACGTTGGACTTGTGGCATCCAGTTATTTCTCCTGTTTTCTTCCACAATGACGTCCGACCAGAGCAACAGGAAGTTTTTCATGCTGCTCGTGTGAAATCATTTTGTTTTGTGTTAGTTCTTTGAGGTGACTAAACTAATTGATTGAATTGATAAAGAAGCCAGGAAATACAGAAGAGAAACTTCTGTTTATGTAATGTTCCACATACAAACCTCTTTGAACTGCCATACATCCAATGTTTTCTAGAAATACTTTGAAACGTTAAAGTAAAAAAGTTTGTCTCTTTGAGAGATTTCACTATTTCTGCATTAAAACTTTGGATAAAATTCGGACAAAGTTCTCACAGATTCTTACTTAAATACTTCACGATGTAGTTATGAAAGCTTTGGGATTATGTTTGAAAATCTGCACCGTGTGTGTGTGTGTGTGTGTGTGTGTGTGTGTGTGTGTGTGTGTGTGTGTGTGTGTGTGTGTGTGTGTGTGTGTGTGTGTGTGTGTGTGTGTGTGTGTGTGTGTGTGTGTGTGTGTGTGTGTGTGTGTGTGATGGTGGATTCTTACCTGCTGTGGTGTCACAGGGTCGATAGAAGAGGAGCAAACAATAGCAGATGTTCAGCTTCATCTTGACTCTCTGTGACATGTCTGAGCTCTGTGTGTGTGTGTGTGTGTGTCTTCAGGTGGTCTTCAGGTGGTGTCCAGGTGGTCTTCAGTTGAGATGTGCAACTGTTCGCTGCAGCTGGCAGACTGATCAGTTCACAGTTTTCACTGACAGGAAGTGTGTGTGTGTGTGTGTGTGTGTGTGTGTGTGTGTGTGTGTGTGTGTGTGTGTGTGTGTGTGTGTGTGTGTGTGTGTGTGTGTGTGTGTGTGTGTGTGTGTGTGTGTGTGTGTGTGTGTGTGCGTGTTGCACAAGAAATCGGCGCTTCCTCCTGACCACACGTCTGTGTTTCATGAATAGCAACATTAAGTTCAGGATAGGAGGAGGCAGAGTCTGCAGGTTTCTCTTCCTCTGACTCTGAAATGTTCAGATGTTCGTGACAGTGTTTGATTCTCATTAAAGAAGACGTGAGAGTCAACAGGAAGTGTTACGTTATCTACTGGGATCACTATTAGGTAACAGGAAGTGCTACGTTATCTACTGTAATCACCATTAGGTAACAGGAAGTGTTACGTTACCTGCTGGGATCACCGCCACGTAACAGGAAGTGTTACGTTACCTGCTGGAATCACCATTAGGTAACAGGAAGTGTTACGTTACCTGCTGGGATCACCATTAGGTAACAGGAAGTGTTACGTTACCTGCTGGAATCACCATTAGGTAACAGGAAGTGTTACGTTACCTGCTGGGATCACCATTAGGTAACAGGAAGTGTTACGTTACCTGCTGGGATCACCATTAGCTAACAGGAAGTGTTACGTTACCTGCTGGGATCACCGCCACATAACAGGAAGTGTTACGTTACCTGCTGGGATCACCGCCACATAACAGGAAGTGTTACGTTACCTGCTGGAATCACCATTAGGTAACAGGAAGTGTTACGTTACCTGCTGGGATCACCATGAGGTAACAGGAAGTGTTAGGTTACCTTCTGGAATCACTGTCAGGTCCACGGCTGGCTGCCAGTCACACAGATATCATCCAGAGTCTGAGGCAGCCACTCTGCTGATGACCAGGGATTTATCAGCCTGAGAGCTGAAACGTTTGTCTCTGTCCTCAATGTGTTTTTTCTCCGCGTCTCCACGAATAGTCAGAATATTGAATTGTAGGAAGGGTGCAGGAAGCGACAGTTCCTCGGAGGCTTGACAGTGGAGGCTTGGCGTCGTCAGAATGTCGGCAGAACGTCAGCTCGGCAGCGGTTCTTCGGCGACTCCTCGGTGGCTTGTCGGCGAGGCGTCGTCAGTGGTTCCTCGACGGCTTTTCGACTGTGCCGACACGTCTACACACGGAGCAAAGACGCCAGCCGCACTGACTGAGAATTTAAAATGCCACCGAATAAAGAATCCCGCCACAGAAGAAGTGGAGGAATGAGCGCTCAAGGCCCTGCAACATGACACAAAAGCCACGTCATCGGCTGAAGACGTTGGTGAAATCAAAAGGTCGCTGGACTTTATCACCGCGGAAACTTCGGCGATACGGAGCCAGCAACAACAGCTTCTACGCCTGGTGGAGGAAGTTAAACCGCTGCGCCTACAAAATGCAGAGAAGGATAAGAAGATCGTGGACCTTGAAGAATCAACGACATTGTCGTGACCGGGTTGAAGATCAGGCCCCGGTCATATGCCAAGGCAGTGACCGCTGGGAATGGAGCCGATCCCGCGGTGCGCTCAGTGGAACAACGGGTGGCGGCCTTCCTCAGGACCAAAGACATTTTACTGGACTTGGACGCTCTCGAGGCCCGTCACCCTCTCCCCAGGAAGGACAACGACACGCCAGCTGTCATCATGAGATTCACCAACAGGAAAAATAAGATTGCGCCGCTCCAACAAGGGAAGCGAGGTCTTCCTGAATGACCACCGAACACGGAGAAACGCGGACATTGCACGTAAAGCCAGGTTTCTGAGGAAGCAAAGCAAAATCCAAAACACAAGGTGTTTATCAAGCCCGATGGAGCACCAGAGGCAGCCAGAGTTTTGGTCATCAGACGTATGGAGGAGCTGAGTAGATACGAACGAGCCAGCGACTTCAGAAAATAAGGTAACGCGCACTATGGAAATCTCATTCAACAAATATCACTGGTTCACAACTCACCTATTGCTGCTAGAAGCGTGGATTGACACCATATGCGTTTGGAAATCAACACATTTGAGAACACCAGTCTTAATGAACATGACCCGGATTATGAAGCGGACCCAGATAATCTGTTTTTTTCATGAAGTGATTTTGACTAAATATTACTCAGAAGACCAACATAATACAGTCGATGCTCATGGTAAACTATCAATTATCCACTTCAATAGTAGGAGTATGTACTCTAACTTCAACAGCATTAAGGATTATCTACAAAATATTACACACCCATTAGTGTAGTTGCTGCTTCAGAAACATGGTTTAAGGAAGGAAACGTTGGCAATTTTGAATTGGATGGATCTAATCTTAATTTAGTAAATAGAACAAACAAAGCAGGTGTGTGGTGGTGGTGGTGGTGGTGGTGTGGGTGGTGGTGGTGGTGTGGGTGGTGGTGGTGGTGGTGGTGGTGGTGTGGGTGGTGGTGGTGGGGGGGTTGGAATATTTGTCAATAAGAATATAAAATGTAAAATCATTGAAGAAATGTCTTCAACGGTAAACGGTTTGCTGGAATGTATTTCTCTTGAAATCTACTGTGAAAAGAAAAAGAATATTGTGATTAGTTGTGTATGAAGGTCACCAGGTTCAAGTATTGAACTATTTACAGACTGGATGGAGAAAACGTATTCAACTACAAACAAAATATTATTTACATGCGATGATTTCAATACGGACCTGCTTAATCCTAACAATCATGCAGTGACTGATGAATTTATAAACAGAATAGTAATATAGTATGAGTCTATTTACAACTATAATGCGACCCAGTAGAATCACATCTCATAGCGCTGCACCCATTGACAACATTTTTACACAATAACATTGAATGTACCTCAGTCAGCGGAGTAATGGTGTGCGACATAACAGATCACCTACCTGTTTTTGCTTTATATAATGATAATCACATGAAAGAGAAAAATATACAATATTCTATCTTTAAACGAATAAGGACAGAAGATGCCATTTCAAACTCTAAACTTGGTGACCTTTTAAATCAAAATTGTAATGATGTTTTTATCGAAGAAAACGTCGACAGAGCCTTCAACAATTGTCTTGAAATATTTTGCACACTTTACAATAAACATTGCCCAATTGCCTCGAGGCAGTAAACCTAAAAATAAAACAAGATCTCCTCGGTTATCCAAGGGTTTACTAAACGCTTGGAAAAAGAAAAAATATTTATACAGGCAGTCGCTCAAATTAAAAACAGATGAGGCAGAAACGCGATACAAGCAATACAAAAATATATTAACAAACATAATAAGAAATAGCCAGAAGAAATATTACACTGATGTATTGAATCAAAATCAAAATAATATTAAAGGGATTTGGAACATACTAAATAAGCTATTAAAAGGTGAAACTAAAAAAGATCTTAATCCAAATTACTTCCTTGAAGACAATTAGGAAATTTCAAACATGCATAATAGTGCAAATAAATGTAATGATTATTTTGTAAACGTAGGACCTGAACTGGCAAAACAAAATCCAAGAACACGATAATATGGATGATTGGAATTTTATTGAAAGAAATACAAAAACTATTTTTCTCTCATGTGAGGCTGAAGTTAAAAAGCAAAACATCAACTGATTGTTAAGGTATAGATATGTTTATTGTAAAAAAAACAAACAATTGAAGGTATTGAAAAACCACTCGCTCACATATGGAATCTTTCATTCCAGACAGGAATATTTCCTAAAAACATGAAAACAGCCAAAGTAATACGTTCAACAACACATCGTCACCAACTCCAGACCGGTCTCTCTGCTCCATCAGTTCTCAAAAATATTAGAAAAACTGTTTAATAAACGATTCTTAGAAATGTGTGACATATTTGATAAAGGAGGCAAATCTGGAGAACGCTGAGGCCCAACTCTGGATCGGAGCGCTGCAGGTACGACCCAGGGTCCCAGTCCTGAACAAACCAGGGTCCAGGCCTGAAGGCACCATGGTCCAGTCCTGAAGGCACTAGGGTCCAGTCCTGAAGGCACCAGGGTCCCAGGGCTAAACTCTCCAGTATCCCAGATCTGACCCTTTTAGGGTCCAAGTCCTGAACTCTTCCTGGTGCTTTTGGGGGTCTTGAGTCCTGGTGGGTTTTGGGGGTCTTGAATCCTGGTGGGTTTTGGGGGTCTTAAGTCCTGGTTTCTTTTTGGAGTCTTGAATCCTGGTGGGATTTGGGGGTCTTAATTCCTGGTGGGTTTTGGGGGTCTTAATTCCTGGTGAGTTTTGGGGGTCTTGAATACTGGTGGCTTTTAGGGGTCTTGAGTCCTGGTTGGTTTTGGGGGTCTTAAGTCCTGGTTGGTTTTGTTGGTCTTGAATCCTGGTTGGTTTTGGGGGTCTTGAATCCTGGTTGGTTTTGGGGGTCTAAGTCCTGGTTGGTTTTGGGGGTCTTAAGTCCTGGTTGGTTTTGGTAGTCTTGAATCCTGGTTGGTTTTGGGGGTCTTGAATCCTGGTTGGTTTTGGGGGTCTTAAGTCCTGGTTGGTTTTAGGGGTCTTGAGTCCTGGTTGGTTTTGGGGGTCTTAAGTCCTGGTTGGTTTTAGGGGTCTTGAGTCCTGGTTGGTTTTGGGGGTCTTAAGTCCTGGTTGGTTTTGGGGTTCTTGAGTCCAGGTGGGCTTTAGATCCCATCAGATCTATAACCACATGAAAACCAAAGTGGTCTCTGCAGGTCCTCCAGTATCAGACGAGCTTTTGAGACAGACTCGTGGATTTGCTGGATTTCTGGAAGCTTCAGAATCAAACGGGACGTTTTATGTCACAGTGACTTTCCTCTGAGACGAAGATCCTTTCCTGTAGCTCACTGCTGTGATGGTGACGAGGACGAGGAGGAAAACCAGGACCAATACGGCACGAAGGATCGGCTGCCAACCAGAGGACGCACCTGCAGGAAGAGGACACCATGAGACATCTTCATCATCAACATAAACATCATCATCATCATCATCATCATCATCATCATCATCATCATCATCATCTCATACCTCTGTGTTCCTGCTCGGGTGATGGAGGGTCAGACTTTTTCTTCTCTGTGTGAGAAAAATTATTATTCTTGAGCTGAGATCGAAGACAGACTGTTCTCAGTCTCAGAGAGACAGACTGTCCTCAGAATCTAGAGACCGACTGTCCTCAGAGTCTGGAGACCGACTGTCTTCAGAATTTAAAGACAGACTGTCCTCGGAATCTAAAGACAGACTGTCCTCAGATTATCTAGGAGACAGACTGTCCTCGGAATCTAAAGACAGACTGGCCTCAGAGTCTGGAGACAAACTGCCCTTAGAATCTAAAGACAGACTGTCCTCACGTCATCCAGGAGACAAACTGTCCTCAGAATCTAAAGACAGACTGGCCTCAGATTATCCAGGAGACAAATTTTCCTCAGAATCTAAAGACAGACTGTCCTCAGTCTCCTGGAGAATTCAGTAAGTTTGTACTCCAGACGTCTCACCTGGAATCACTCTCAGGTAGAAGGCCGCCCCCCCACCACAGTGGTACAGTCCGGAGTCTTCAAGCCGGACGTCTGAGATGACCAGTGTCTGACTGAGAGGAGAAACATGAAACTTGCTTCCTGGTAACAACTCAGCAGCTTCTGTCCTCCATGAGGGAACATCTGAGTGTCCAGCAGCAGGAAGACACCTCAGAGTAATGCTGCCTCTCTCCGGAACAACCCGGACCCTCCATCCTGAAACACACACACACACACACACACACACACACACACACACAGAAAGTGTCAGATCTTCTTCGAGGTGTGAGGTTTGTGTGATGTTTGAGATGTTACCTGCTGGGATCACCACCAGGTCCACGGCTGGCTGCTGGTCACACAGATATCTTCCAGAGTCTGAGGCAGACGCATTGCTGATGACCAGAGAGCTGGACTGATCGGACCCAGACCTGAACCTCCCATCTGGATCTGCGATGTACTTCCTGTCCTGGTGACCATCAGCTGAAAGGATGTCAGTGTCACTTCCTCCACGCTGTCTGCTCCATAGCACTGTGTCCTTCACTGGCCAAGGACAGCGCAGCGTCACCTCCTGCTGCTCCTCCACCTGCTGCTCCTCCACCTGCTGCTCCTCCACCTGCTTCTCAGACAGACCTGCAGGAACAGACACAGCGATGAGGGAACGTCTCCTCTGAGTCAGTCTGACGGTGTGGAGAAGGTGAAGCGTTTCTACCTGCAGAGGCGTCAGAGAGCAGGACGAAGACCATCAAACAGCAGCAGACCTCCACCTTCATCTTCACAGACGCAACTGGTTCACTTCCGACAGCCCAGCTTCTCTGAGTTTCAAAACAGGAAGTCTGTGGTCCAACAAGACCGTTTTATCGCACTGATCTGAAGAGAGCTTCCTGTATTGGTGTCGGTGCTTCAGATACTACAGCTCGCCTCCAGGGCCCAGACTCTTCACATCCGGGTCTTAAGGGGTGACAAGTCCACAGTGAGCTTGCATGTTGTCCCGCAGCCTGTCTGTGTGTGTGTGTGTGTGTGTGGGGGGGGGGGGGGCACACAACAGAGCTCACAGATGTTCTACTGATGTGATGAGGAGAACAGATGAGGTTCTCAAGGAGGCTTCAATGTTTCACCGAGCTGATTTTGGTGCTTCGGACCTCAACAACAGAAGCTCCTCTGTGATCTATATTTGTTTGGAGTTTTTCCAAGATAAAACAGTTTTCTCAACCGTGTACTGTCATGGAAAATAAGCACCGGCAAGTGAAGCCCTTTTAGTGGCATGATCAGATATTTAAAAATTATTTTAATATGTGAAATTGTTCTCCGTTCTACATTCCTTGTTTCCTTTAGTCATGCCAAAGAAGAATACTATGTTCAATAGATTCATCTCTGTGCCAGCAAGTTATAATAGACAAAATGAGTCAGAAAGGTATGATTGAATAAGGTGCAGAATGTATGGATTTAAAAGCATCCTGCAGAACTGATCAGAGCTGATCGATCAGAGCCTCTTCAGGCCTCCTCTATCCTGATTCATCCCTGTGTTATGTAATCATTCCTCCTCCACACCCAGTCAGCTCTGCTCTCAAACGGCCACTATGACAGGCGGAGGGAGGGTAAACTGGCTGCAGCTGCTCAGATTCTCAACATGTGGCCGGCAGGTTTTGATTAAACATCTCAATCTGACATGTTTTCGTCCCAACGCCTCAAACAACGTGAGCGAATCTTCAGGAAGTAGGTGGCTTCCTCTGCTGGATGCTGATTGGCTGCCGTGGTTGTCAGTCACCACAAACCCCAGTGTTTATTGGCTGTTTACTTCTGTCATTCAAAAGGCTGTCGTTTGTTTTGCCCAAGTCACCTCCACCAATTGGACTCTCTGGAAGCTGTAAGTGGTCCGTCACGCTATCAATCATTCGTACCTGTACTGCCATTCGCTGCTTTTTGAGAGAGGGGCGGGACCTGAGGGGAAACCCGTTTCCTGGACTGTCGTATGCTGATCACCGAGCACGACCGGAACCGAGACAAAAACAAAGCTTGTGGGCCCGGTTCGAGTCGTTAACGTGGTGTGGTCCGGTCCCTTCATGCTGCTGAAGCCTCGGGCCGAACACACAGCGAGTTTGTTGGCTTTTTGCGTCGCGACGTCGTCTCTTTGTGGCGATGAGCGCGGAGCTGCTGTCGGAGCTGGACTGTCGCTTCTTATCGGACAACCTGCTGACGAGCGACGACTGGGGTGAGTCCGAACCGGGCCTGGGCACAGGGGGCTGGGGTCAGTCCGAACCGGGCCCGGGCCTAGTGGGCTGAGGTGAGTCCGAATCGGGCCCGAGGCCCATGGGGCTGGGGTGAGTCTGAACCGGGACCGGGGGTTGGGGTGAGTCCAGACCGGGGGCTGGGGTTAGTTCGAACTGGGGCTGGGGGCTGGGTTTAGTCCGGACCGGGGCCTGGGGTGAGTCTGAACCGGGATCGGGGTCTGAGATTTATTCCGAACCGGGACCGGGGGCTGGGTTTAATCCGAATTCGGGCTTTGGTTAGTCCGAACTGGGACCTGGTACAAGGGGACTGGGTTCAGTCCGACTCGGGGCCTGGGATGAGTCCAGACCGGGACCAGGGGGCTGGGGTGAGTCTGAACCAGGAACGGGGTCTGGGGTTAGTCCGAACCGGGACCGAGGACTGGAGTCAGTCCGAACCAGGACTGGGTACAAGGGGACTGGGTTCAGTTCGAATCGAGGGCGAAGGTTAGTCTGAACAGGAACCGGGGCTGGGGGCTTGGGTGAGTCTGAACCAGGACAGGTGGACTTCAGTGAGTTTTAACTGGGACCTGGACCGGTGGACTGGTCTGAGTACAAACTGGGACCGGGGTTCTGGGCTGACTGTGGTGAGTCCAACCAAGGGAGAAATGGGGACCTGGGATGGACCGGAGACTAAACCTGAGTGAACTGGTCCGGGACACGAAGCGCAGAACGGGCCGTCGACTTAACGTCCCTCGTTAAGAGACGAGTTCGCAAACTCAACCGAGACCCTTCAAGTGCGGCACCAAGCAGTCGGACTCGAGGCTCCGACAGCTCGATTATCGGCCGTCTCAGATTAAAGATCGGATTGTGGGACAGTCGCTCGTAAAAATCCGCGTCGCGGCTCAAATCGGACGGGCTTTGTGCTCGGTTGTAGGACGGCTGGGGGACCCGGGGGGGGGAAAGCCGGCGACCGCGGTCAGATTGTGTCTGATATCAACAGAGGCATCGCGGCAGCTGCTGCTGCTGCAACCCGCATGAAACCAACTGCTTCTGTTCCGAGGAGTGAGCTTTGTTGGAAAACTGAAATACCACAATAGTAGATGCAAACAAGACTTGCTGACTGTCCAGGTTGTCCTCTGTCTCTCTCTCTGAGCTACGACCCGGTCGATATTCTCGGGATTTCTTTCCAAACGCTTAAATGCCACGACGCTGAGGCTCGTTGGCCGAGGACCGTTTTCAAGTTCAAATGGGAAACATACGTACATACGTTTAACGACAACCGTGCTCGGAGTCACTGAAAATGCAACATTTCAAAAAGATCCGTCGGATTAGCATGTAGCCTCGCTACTGTGGAAGCCCTGAAGCTCATTAGCATGTAGCGCGGTCAGAAGTTACACGATGCCCCTGAACGTGTCACTCAGGGCTCGTCGGCTCCTGCAGGTAAAACCTGCAGTTAAAAAGGGACCAGCATGGCGGCCTGGACAAACTTTCTCTTTTACTACTGAAACTGTTCCGAGAGATGCGTTTCCGGAGACATTTTAGGCGAGAAGTCAACACGCCACTTCACAGACGTGTGGCCGCGTTGAGGGGGCGTGGCCTGCCAGTTCGACAGCTTCTTCTCGGAGTATGAACTCTCCTGCCGAACTAGAACTTTATCCGGCAGCTGGCCGACGTCAAAGCTGAACTTTTCTTCTTGCTCTTGTGGGAGTATGCAGGGGCCTTTACCGCCTCCGTAGTAGCGAGACTCCCAGTCCATATCGTAGTTTTATCGTCCATATCGTAGTTTTATCGTCCATATCGTAGTTTTATAGTTGATTCTCCTCTAATAGCGTCCGATTCCTCATCTGTCCATATGAATGTAGATTTTTCTCCATTGTGGTCATTTTAAGAGCGTATTGTCCTCCGCTGCGTGTCTGTGTGGTTTCATTACAAAAATAATCCACAGCGCCCCCGCGTGCCCCAACAGCTGCTGCAGTGTAGACGCAACACTTAAATGGAAAATGGCCCCCCAGACAGTGAAGGAAGTTTTGTGTTCACACTCGTGTTTGTTGTCGTGTAAATGTGGCCTTAGTGTCTAATCCTAACCAAATGAGGTGTTGTCACTTGGAACAGGGACACTTTCTCACTTATACAAATGGAGTTAATTTACTCTCTGTCTGTCTCTCTCTCGGTCTGTCTCTCTATTTCTGTCTGTCTCTGTCCTGCAGATGCCTGTCTCTACCAGTGTGAGAGCATGGAGGAGGGGGAGGACGGAGACCTTGGTCGCCTTGGTCGGGGCTTGAAGTTGAACTCAACGGTATGAGACAAAAGTTTGAGTTTGACACAGTGGACGGGCGAGGCCTCTGAGGTTTCATTAAAGCGTGTGGCTTCTCAGATGACCGACTGCGGGTCTCACACCCAGAAACACAATATTTGTCGTGTTCAGGAAACACGACTCGGCGCTTTTTCTAAGGACGATTTTTACACTGTGGGGAGAAACACGCTCATCCTGTCGTTTGTCTCGTCTCAGTTCGACACCAACCTCGTCCTCACCCTCGACCCCGACAACCACACGTCGCCATGGAAACACTTGGACGACCACCTGCTCACAGGTAAGCTTGAAAGGTGTGTGTGTGTGTGTGTGTGTGTGTGTGTGTGTGTGTGTGTGTGTGTGTGTGTGTGTGTGTGTGTGTGTGTGTGTGTGTGTGTGTGTGTGTGTGTGTGTGTGTGTGTGTGTGTGTGTGTGTGTGTGTGTGTGTGTGTGTGTGTGTGTGTGTGTGTGTGTGTGTGTGTGTGTGTGTGTGTGTGTGTGTGTGTGTGTGTGTGTGTGTGTGTGTGTGTGTGTGTGTGTGTGTGTGTGTGTGTGTGTGTGTGTGTGTGTGTGTGTGTGTGTGCGTGCGTGCGTGCGTGCGTGCGTGCGTGCGTGTGTACTCTCTTTACCTCTGCATGAGGTGTTTTTTTAAAAACAAAGTTTCTTAGTGTTTATTTGTAATAATTGTTCAAATGGATATCGGAAGACATCAGTGAGTGTTTTGTTTTGTTTTTTTGAAGGAGAGCCTCCGGTGTTGAAGAGTGAAATGACCATCACTCGACCCCTGCCCGTGGACATGTGTAAGTACCACAACACACAGTAAAAGGCCACATTACACACTCTAATACACACTAAAAGATCACAATACACACTGCAACACACACTGAGGCCCACTTTACATGAAACCGTTTTTTTTTTTCCTTTCAAAAGAGTTTAACATTTCCATGAAAACATTTTGACGTCTGTTTCTAGAGATACTGCAGAACATGTTTCACTGGGTACTTTGGATTTGGGGAAGTTTTTAATGTGTGTGTGTGTGTGTGTGTGTGTGTGTGTGTGTGTGTGTGTGTGTGTGTGTGTGTGTGTGTGTGTGTGTGTGTGTGTGTGTGTGTGTGTGTGTGTGTGTGTGTGTGTGTGTGTGTGTGTGTGTGTGTGTGTGTGTGTGTGTGTGTGTGTGTGTGTGTGTGTGTGTGTGTGTGTGTGTGTGTGTGTGTGTGTGTGTGTGTGTGTGTGTGTGTGTGTGTGTGTGTGTGTGTGTGTGTGTTTCAGTGTTCCAGGTGAAGGCTGAGCCTCCCTCTCCTTCCTCCTCTCTGGAGTCCGACTCCTCCATCTCTTCTCCGGACCCACAGGTTCACTTTCTCTTTCTCTCCTCCAGAAAGCAGCGTTATGTTGAATAAACTCACTTTCTTTCATTCAAAGTTTCTAGAAGGTTTTAATTTGGCGTCCAGGTCCAGGTCCAGGTCCAGTCTGTGTGTCGGCCTCTGACCTGCTCTTCCTCCTGTCAGGTCATAGTGAAAGGTGAAAACCCCCCGACCCCCCCCTATATGTACGGAGACGTGCTGTCCCCCCCGCTGGGCTCCATGGAGGTCACCGTGGCGACCACAGCGGTTCCCCCGCTTGGCAGCATGCAGACGGCAGGTAATCTGGGATGTCCGGACCAAAGCTCACAGATTACGCTTCACGTCAAACCAACTTCAACGTTTCAATCCCCCCAGTGCTGTCCGGCTCCTCCTCGGTAAAGTCCAGCGGCTCCCTCCTGGGTTCGAAGCCGTCCCTGCAGCCCCGCCCCCCGGTGTGCGTGGCGGCCGTCCCCGTCCCTCCCAGCTCGTCTCCAGGCGGCGCCCTGATCCTGCAGGGCCTCCCGTCCCTGGACCAGACCCGGCCCGGTAGGAGAGCTCTGATTGGGTGACCTGGTCTAACTCGGCGTCTGATTGGCCGCTGAGTGCTCACGCAGTCTCCCTCTCCCATCCCCCAGTGGTCCTGTCTCAGTCCGTCTGCCTCGGCTCGGCGCCGGCCATCGTCAAGGTGGAGCCCGTCACCCCGAGCATCGCCCAGCACGCTGCTGGTCCCGCTACCCCGAGCGCCAGCAAGCCCATCGTCCCGGCAACCACCACGATACCTGGCAACAGCTGCAACGACATCGATGTGAGTGGGACAACGCTGTCAATCACACCAAGGACCCGCCCACACCGTCGTGTAATGAGAACATGGACACAGAGGGGGATGTCATTTTGCTCCTCTTCCTCCTCCTCCTCCTGTAGATGAAGGTTCTGAAACGACAGCAGAGGATGATAAAGAACCGGGAGTCGGCGTGCCAGTCGAGGAAGAAGAAGAAGGAGTATCTGCAGAACCTGGAGGCTCAGCTGAGGGAGGCGCAGCAGGAAAACGAGCGGCTCCGGCGGGAGAACCAGGCGCTGAGGGAGAGACTGGCTGGAAAGGAGGTGAGGACCCCAGAAGGTCTCGGAGGGGAACCGGGTTCTGTGTTCAGACACAAACTGTCTGAATGGGTTTGTTGTTTCAGGGCAGCGACTCGGCGAGCAACAAGCGAGCCGTGTGCGTCATGGCCGTCCTGCTCTTCATGACCTTCAGCTTCGGACCCGTCAGGTAACTCCAGAACCTCCCGAGATGTCTCGCCGGCTCAAGTCGGCCGTCCCTGACGTCTCCGTGCTCTTCAGCATCACAGACAGGAAGCTGTCCGGCCTGCAGGACGGCGCCGTGGAGTACACTGGCCGCCGGCTTCTGGAGATGGAACAGCAGGAGGCGCCGCCGCCTCCCAGCAGACTGGAGGTGCAGACAGAGGAAGACGGAGGAGACTGGAGACGGGGAGAGGACAGGTTCTCCACGGAGTCGGATCAGTTCAGGTGAGCCATACAGGGAGTCACTTCCTGTTGATCTCTGACCTCGCAGACCTGGTTCCTACGGTCTGAGCTGCTCATGTTGATGGAATGGAACACTGGTCCGTCCCACTGACTGCAGAGTGTCCGTCCCACTCAGACAGTCTTCAGCTGTCCTGTAAATGTCTCTTGAGGCGTTGAAGGACCGCGCTGAGTGTAGGATTAAAGAGCTCCGAACAGAATGAACCGACTCGTCTTGGTTCTACTGTACTTCAAACTGTGTGTGTGTGTGTGTGTGTGTGTGTGTGTGTGTGTGTGTGTGTGTGTGTGTGTGTGTGTGTGTGTGTGTGTGTGTGTGTGTGTGTGTGTGTGTGTGTGTGTGTGTGTGTGTGTGTGTGTGTGTGTGTGTGTGTGTGTGTGTGTGTGTGTGTGTGTGTGTGTGTGTGTGTGTGTGTGTGTGTGTGTGTGTGTGTGTATAGAAACCTGAGCGATGTCTTCAGTGACATGAAGGACCTGGTTCTGCAGGACATCGATCGTTACTTCTCGTCTTCAGACTGTCGTCAGTTTAACCGCTCCGAGTCTCTCAGGTGAGTCTTCCTCATCTTCCTCTTCCTCCTGGGAGCAGTACAGGATTGAGCCTCCAGAGGGCGATGGAGACCCTCTGACTTTATTCTGCTCATCTTCTGACCTGCTGTTCTCACTACAACTGCTCCATGGGGGGGCAATTACAAAAATATGGCCACGAGCAAATAGCGCTCATCTGAAAGTGAATCATCACTGTGGCGTGACGGTTCCTGTTCTCCGTCTGGGTGGAACCGTAAAGAACTGACCTGCTCTGAAAAACTCATGAGAAGATTCAACTCTAACTGTCATTGATGAGCTAAAGAACAGCGAGTGAAGGTGAAGTGAATCTCAGAAATCTTAAAGTTCTTTGGAACGTCAGGGGACAGAAGTGATGACGCAGAACTGAAAAGAAAACCAAGAGAAATGTTGAAATAACGTTTGAAGAGGTTTAGTGGAACCTCCAGTCAGCCGGGGTTTTTCCATTAGAATCGTGTCTCTGACTCAGTCCGGTTCTCCTGATGCGTGTCTGACTCGACCCGGTTCTGCTTCCTGTTCCAGACTGGCGGACGAGCTCAGAGGTTGGGTTCGTCGTCACCAGATCGACCGCAAGAAGTCCGGAGGGAAACCCAAGATCGCCAAGAAAGCCAAGATCGCCCAGGTTCTCCTGAACGCCATGTTCTCTCTTCCGACGGAGGCCCAAGTGACCAGAACCGAGAGTCACATTGACCTTATTCTGTTTGTTCTGCAGCAGAAAGCTCAGCTGAGGAAAACCAACATCTCCAGATACCTGCCCATCCAGACCCACCGGTCCATCGAGAGGTACCACAACCACAGCAGCAGAACCCGGGTTCTTCAATAGAACCACAGTGTTTTTAAAGGGAACCTCTGGGTTCTTCAATGCAGTTTCTCTCAATGTGACTTTAGTAAAGATTGTTTTTATAAGTCCTGTTCTACTGTCTGTGGTTCTTTAACTGGTTCTGGTTCTGCAGTCAGCTGCAGGTGCTTCCTGGTCCTGAGGTAACCTACAATGACTTCCTGGACGCCATCGACCGTAGAGAGGACACGTTCTACGTGGTCTCCTTCAGACGGGTACACACACACACACACACACACACACACACACACACACACACACACACACACACACACACACACAGCCTTGTTGATGGCTTTGAATCAAAGGAACCGTTCTCTCTGCAGGACCACTTGCTGCTGCCGGCCATCAGCCACAACAAGACCAGCCGGCCCAAAATGTCTCTGGTGATGCCGGCCATGTCCGTGAACGGTGAGATCCACGCAGAACACTGACGACACCGGCACACGCAGAACACACACTGAAAATAGTTTCCCATGATCAGGAACATGTTTAGATTTAGTCTGCGTTCTGTCTTATGAATGATGCGTTTATGAAACCGGACATTTCTCCACGTCTACAGAACCGGATGGGAACTTCCTGATGGAGGTGTTAGTTCATGGAAACTGAAGTTTAGTTGAGATGAATAGAGCAATTTTGATGATGAGCTCCTCAACGTTCTCCCTGACGTTCTCCCTGATCTTCCTTTGACATTCTCTGTGACGTTCCCCTAACATTTTCCGTGATCTTCCTCTGACGTTCTCCATTATATTCCTCTGACGTTCTCCTTGACATTCCTCTGACGTTCTCCGTGATCTTTCTCTGACTTTCTCTGTGATCGTCCTCCGACGTTCTCCCTGACGTTTTGTGGTCTTCCTCCGACGTTCTCGCTGACGTTCTGTGGTCTTCCTCTGATGTTCTCCCCTGACATTCTCTCTGATCTTCCTCTAGCGTTCGTCTAACGTTCTCCCTGATCTTCCTCTGACGTTCTCCCTTATCTTTGCTTGACGTTCTGTCTGATCTTCCCTTGACGTTCACCCTGACGTTTTGTGATCCTCCTCCGACGTTCTCTGTGATCTTCCTCTGACATTTTCCCTAATCTTCCCCCAACGTTCTCCCTGACATTCTCCGTGATCTTCTTCTGAAGTTTTCCTTGATCTTCTCCCAACGCTCTCTATGACACTCTGTGACGTTCTCCCTGATCTTTCCCTGACGTTCTCCCTGAAATTCTCCCCGATTTTCCCCTGACGTTCTCCCTGATCTTCCCTGCTGATCTTCCCCTGACGTTCTTCCCGATTTTCTTGACGTTCTCCCACATCTTGCCCTGATGTTCTCCCTTATCTTACCCTGACGTTCTCCCACATCTTGCCCTGACGTTCTCCCAGATTCTCCCCTGAAATTCTCCCCTGACGTTCTCCCGTATCTTCCCCTGACGTTCCTCTGCTGTGTCCTCAGAGAGCCTGTACAATGCGTCTCAGGGCTACGAGATGATGATGCAGGTGGACTGTGAAGTCATGGACACGCGAATCGTCCCCATCAAGTCGTCGGCCGTCCCCCCGTCCCTGCGAGACCCGCCCCCACGCCCTGCTTCTTCCCACCATCACCATGGTAACCACTCCTCCCCCCAGAGGCAGCCCCTCCCCCCCCGCAGACGGACAGCCGAGTACTTCATAAGCCAATCGGAGGGAGTGTGATACGGTTGCCATGGCGACGGTCAGGCAGCAAGTGAGAAACTTTCCGAAGTTAGAAAGTGTAAAAATGTGAGAGAAACTTCTACGTTGTACTAAAAACCACTCGAGCGACTTCGTCCGAATCATGTTTGTTTGTGTGATTATTTAAAACTTGTAAATACCACTGTACATATTTTATTTTTTAAAGTTTTTTTTATTTTTATTTTCACAACAAAAGGTTTCCGTTTGCGTGGATCAAAAAGTCCAACTTTTATATTTCAGCTTCGCTCAGATTAATGTAAATTATTTAAAGTTGAAATTTGTGTTTCCACTCAAAAAAAGAAAAGGGGGAATTTCTAAATCAACTAATTTTGTTTTGGTCTTATGTTTGTTTTGTTTTTTTCGTTGCCCAGCGGCATCATGGGTCTGCTTCTGTTTTATTTCTCCAGTTTTATAAATGTTTATTACTTTTTTTAAAAAGTTTTTTCACCTTGTGGATCCAATGAAAAAGTGTAAAAAAGAAAAAAAAAAAAAAGCCGTTGAAATGTGGAGGTTGTTTTTAATAAAAAGATGTTTAAAGGTTCTTTTGGGGGAGTTTTATCGGTATGACAAAAGTTTTATGTTTATAGAAAGTGGAAAATTTATCGCTTTTAATCCGGTAAATGTTATTTTTCTGGATTTTATTACAATTAAAACAATTAATTTGAAGAAAAATAGTTATTCATTAATAAAAATATTTTCAAACTATTAATTTTAAAAGCAACTCCTGACCTTCAAGGAATTTTGTCAAAAATGATCACATTTTTATAACTAAAACAAAATGATTTAATAAATATTTACTTAAAGATGAAATTACATTTCATGAACACATTTTGAAATTTCAGTTTTTCCAACAAAATTTCTTATTTAAAACATTTTTCTATGTAAATTTTCCTTCAAAAAGTCAAAAGGGTTTGTCATCGCATCACTTTATTTTGAAGGAGACTAATGGTAAATCATGTAATCCAACTTCACCATCAAACGTTTAATTATGAGAAAAAACATTTTTTTTATTCTGAACTTAACCTCATCGTCACGTCACACCAGATGAAATGTTGCTAACGTTCAGCGACATTAAAGTTGAGCTAAAGTTAGCCGTGGCTAACCGCGCTGTAAATATCGTTTGTGGGATTTTGTTGAAATGGGATTAAAGTGTAAATATGTTTGTAATCCGCCGATGAGAAGACACCTTTGAAATTCTTCATACACAAAGAATAAAGGACTAAAAAAACTAAGTGTTTTCACTGTAATTTAACCTGCTGTAAGATTACTAAGTAATAGATTACACCTCGTGTATCAGTTTTGAGAAGCTGGAACACTGACGCTCTCTAATCCCACTTTCTACCAGCAGGTGGAGCTCTGAGTCTGCTGCCGCCCAGTGGGCAGAATGGGAATTACTCATGCGGTCCTTTAAAATAGTGAATCTTTTTACACGTTAACCCTTCGAGTCCCGAGAAGCTTCTGCTGTTGTTCACTCTGATCTCACTTTCTCTGCAATATGAAGAGTCGTGCACCTCCACAGATGGAGGATCGCCAGGGGGAACCACCAGGAACACCAGGAAGAGAACAGCCAGGAGAACCAGGAAGAGAACAGCCAGGAGAACCAGGAAGAGAACAGCCAGGAACACCAGGAAGAGGTTGGTGGAGGTTTGAGGTTAGTGGAGGCTTGGTTTCAGGCTGGTGGTGGTTGGTGGAGTTTGGGGGAGTTTGGGGGATGCTGTTGTAGGTTTGAGGCTGGTGGAGGTTGGTGGAGGCCAGTGGAAGTTGGTGAAGGTTTGAGGTTGGTGGAGGCTGGTGGAGTTTGGAGGCTGGTGAAGGTTGGTGGAGTTTTGTGGAGATTATTGGAGGTTGGTGGAGTTTGCTGGAGGCTGGAGGAGGCTGGTGGAATTTAGGGGAGGCTGTAGGAGGTTGGTGGAGGTTTGAGGTTGGTAGAGTTTGGTGGAGGTGGGTGGAGTTTGTGGGAATGCTGTTGGAGGTTGGTGGAGGTTTGAGGCTGGTGGAGGCTGATGGAGGTTGCTGAAGTTTGATGGAGGCTGGTGGAGGTTGGTGAAGTTTGATGGAGGCTGTTGGAGGTCGGTGGAGTTTGGTAAATGTTGGTGGAGGCTGGTGGAGGTTGTTGGAGGTTTGAGGTTGGTAGAGTTTGGTGGGGGCTGTTGGTGGAGTTTGGGGGATGCTGTTGCAGGTTGGTGGAGGTTTGAGGCTGATGGAGGTTGTTGGAGGTTTCAGGCAGGTGGAGGTTGTTGGAGTTTGGTGGAGGCTGGTGGAGGTGGGTGGAGTTTGCGGGAATGCTGTTGCAGGTTGGTGGAGGTTTGAGGCTGGTGGAGGCTGATGGAGGTTGTTGGAGGTTTCAGGCTGGTGGAGTTTGGGGTAGGCTGTTGGAGGCTGGTGGAGGTTGCTGAAGTTTGATGGAGGTTGGTGGAGGTTGGTGAAGTTTGATGGAGGCTGTTGGAGGTCGGTGGAGTTTGGTAAATGTTGGTGGAGTTTGGTGGAGGCTGGTGGAGGTTGTTGGAGGTCGTTGGAGGTTGTTGGAGTTTGGTGGAGGCTGGTGGTGTTTAGAACAGATGGAGTTTCCAGATAGTATAATTTCTGCTGACGGTGCTGTTTAGATTTCAGCTTTAGAGAAACTACGATTGTGCAGCAGAGTTTTTGTTTTACGATGGAAAGCGACTCGGCTGCTTCTCTAAACGTTTCCTGAGTTTGTCTTCGTAAACATAATGAATCTCATTAGCAGAGTGTGAAACATGTAACCAGCGTTACAGCCCAGTTTACAGCCTCGATGTGGACCGGCTGCTGCAGAGGTGATGGTGCTGAGGTGATGGTGCTGAGGTGATCGTGCTGAGGTGATGGTGCTCTCCAGCTGCTGAGGTGATGGTGCTGAGGTGATGGTGCTGAGGTGATGGTGCTCTCCAGCTGCTGAGGTGATGGTGCTGAGGTGATGGTGCTCTCCAGCGTCAGACTTTCTGCAACAGGAAACCGAAGCTGCGACCGCAGGCGGATTCACAGGACGAGAGAAAAAGCCTGTTCTCACCTCAAAGTGTCAGAACCACCAGGACCAAAGGTGAAAGGTCAGGGAGAGGGTCGGTATAAAGAGTGTCAGGGAGGTCAAAGGTCGCTCTGTCTGTCTCTCTCTCTCACTTGTTAATGGAAGTCTTTCTTCTGGTGGGTTCTTGGTTCTGGTTTTTTCTCTCGTGGAAGGTTCCTCTTAGTGACTGGTTTAGACTCGACGGTTCAACTCAATGACTGGTTTAGACTCGACGGTTCAACTCAGTGACTGGTTTAGACTCGACGGTTCAACTCAGTGACTGGTTTAGACTTGATGGTTCCTCTCAATGACTGGTTTAGACTTGATGGTTCCTCTCAGTGACTGGTTTAGACTCGACGGTTCCTCTCAGTGACGGGTTTAGACTCGACGGTTCCTCTTAGTGACTGACTCAGACTCGACGGTTCCTCTCAGTGACGGGTTCTGAGTCGACGGTTCCTCTCAGTGACTGGTTTAGACTTGACGGTTCCTCTCAATGACTGGTTTAGACTTGATGGTTCCTCTCAGTGACTGGTTTAGACTCGACGGTTCCTCTCAGTGACGGGTTTAGACTCGACGGTTCCTCTTAGTGACTGACTCAGACTCGACGGTTCCTCTCAGTGACGGGTTCTGAGTCGACGGTTCCTCTCAGTGACTGGTTTAGACTTGACGGTTCCTCTCAATGACTGGTTTAGACTTGATGGTTCCTCTCAGTGACTGGTTTAGACTCGACGGTTCCTCTCAGTGACGGGTTTAGACTCGACGGTTCCTCTTAGTGACTGACTCAGACTCGACGGTTCCTCTCAGTGACGGGTTCTGAGTCGACGGTTCCTCTCAGTGACTGGTTTAGACTTGACGGTTCCTCTCAATGACTGGTTTAGACTTGATGGTTCCTCTCAATGACTGGTTTAGACTTGATGGTTCCTCTCAGTGACTGGTTTAGACTCGACGGTTCCTCTCAGTGACGGGTTTAGACTCGACGGTTCCTCTTAGTGACTGACTCAGACTCGACGGTTCCTCTCAGTGACGGGTTCTGAGTCGACGGTTCCTCTCAGTGACTGGTTTAGACTCCACGGTTCCCTTCAGTGATGGTTTAGACTCGACGGTTCCTCTCAATGACAGGTTCAGACTCTACGGTTCCACTCAGTGACTGATTCAGACTCAACGATTCCTCTCAGTGACGGGTTCTGAGTCGACGGTTCCTCTCAGTGACTGGTTTAGACTCCACGGTTCCCTTCAGTGATGGTTTAGACTCTACGGTTCCTCTTAGTGACTGGTTTAGACTCTACGGTTCCTCTCAGTGACTGGTTTAGACTCTACGGTTCCTCTCAGTGACTGGTTTAGACTCTACGGTTCCTCTTAGTGACTGGTTTAGACTCTACGGTTCCTCTCAGTGACTGGTTTAGACTCTACGGTTCCTCTCAGTGACTGGTTTAGACTCTACGGTTCCTCTTAGTCACTGACTCAAACTCGACGGTTCCTCTCAGTGACTGATTCAGACTCAACGGTTCCTCTCAGTAACTGGTTCAGACTCCATGGTTCCTCTCAGTGACTGGTTTAGACTCGACGGTTCCTCTTAGTGACTGACTCAAACTCGACAGTCTGAACTTGGGGGATTCTGAGTTTCTGATCTGGTTCCACGCATGTTTTCCGACTTTGTTTTTTCTCGAAGCATTCAGAAGATGTTCCTGTGTTTACATGGAAAAACGTTTTCATGGCGACGGCAGAAGTCGATCCAGAAGCCGTGAAGAAGTTGGTTCCTCTGTCTCAGTCCACTGTAATAATTCCCAGCTGAAGGTTTCTGAGCTCACGTCTCTGCTGGTCGCTCCAGCAGCTCGTAACGAGAAGCTGGACGAGGACAAACTATTTAAAAAGTTTTTCGGAGCTTCCAGAGGGAAAACTGACATCACGACTCGTAACGTCACTGAGTTCTCTAGAACAAGTGGAACGACGTGGACGGCTGACGTCCTGCCGGTTACTTTAACCTCCCGCAGCTCGTTGGCATCGTTACCTCGTTACGGGTTTTTGTCTTCATGGGAAATTCTTGAGAAGTTAAACCACGATAAAAATTTTTTTTAAATATATTTAATGGAAAAAAATCTTCATGAACATCAACATGAATTTAAAAAAAATTTACCTTTTTTTTTTTTTTATTAAAACCTCAGTGAAAAGGATTCAGCCGCTCTGAGGACACAGACGTAATGAGATTACATGAATAATCTGTGAAGATTTGGCTTCCTGTTTCAACAATAAAGTTTTTCAGTGGAAAATGTATTAAATTAAACCTGTGTGTGTGTGTGTGTGTGTGTGTGTGTGTGTGTGTGTGTGTGTGTGTGTGTGTGTGTGTGTGTGTGTGTGTGTGTGTGTGTGTGTGTGTGTGTGTGTGTGGTGTAAAGTTGGGAACAGATTATACGATCCCCATATGGAGCCCCCCCCCCCCCCCCTCCCCCCCGCGGCTCTCAGATGATAGACCGTCTGCCGCTCGCTGGACGGAGAGCCAGGAAACTATTCGTCTCCAGAGAGAAAACCTCAGAGTTTTTATGGCTCCTCGTGGCCACAGTCAACAGACGGGATTATTTCAGCCCCTCGTCTTCACTTTTCACCCCTTTCCCTTATTTTCTAATCCAGCAGCAGCACAGGATCAGTTATTTCTCCTAAAGGGATCAGTCTGATCAGTGTGGGTAGAAGTAGTGACTAATCCACTTCTACGTTCATCTGAAGTTACAATGGAGGAAGATGCTCTATAATCTGGATGTTAGTGGAGAAAGATGCTTTATAAACTCTTACAAGAGAGAGATGCTCTATAATCTGTTAAAAGAGTAAGATGCTCTATAATCAGGATGTTAGACGTTGAAGATGCTCTACCATCTAGGTGTTAGAAGAAGATGCTCTATAATCCGTTAGATAAGGAATATGCTCTACAATCTGCTAAAAGAGTAAGATGCTCTATAATCAGGATGTTAGACGTTGAAGATGCTCTACCATCTAGGTGTTAGAAGAAGATGCTCTATAATCTGTTAGATGAGGAAGATGCTCTATGATATGTTAGCTGAGTAAGATGCTCTATAATATGGATGTTAGAAGAGGAAGATGCTCTGTAATCCAGATGTTAAAAGAGGAAGATCCTCTAAATCTTGGTGTTAGAAGATGAAGATGCTCTGTAATCTGGGTGTTAGAAGGGGAGATGCTCTATAATCTGGGTGTTAGAGGAGGAATATGCTCTACAATCTGGGTGTTAGAAGAGGAAAATGCTTAAAAATCTGGGTGTTAGAAGAGGTAGATGCTCTATAATCTGGGTGTTAGAAGAGGAAAGTGTTCTAAAATCTGGATGTCAGAAAAGGAAGATGTATAATTTTGGTGATAGAAGAGGACGATGCTCTATAATCTGGGTGTAAAAAGAGGTAGATGCTCTTTAATCTGTGTTTTAGAAAAGGAACATGCTCTATATTCTCAGTTTTTGAGGAGGGAGATGCTCTATAATCTGTTAGATGAGGAAGATGTTCTATAATCTGGGTGTTAGAGGAGAAAGATGCTCTATAATCTGTTAGAAGAGGAAGATATTCTATAATCTGGGTGTTAGAGGAGGAAGATGCTCTACAATCTGTTAGAAGAGGAAGATGTTCTATAATCCGGGTGTTAGAGGAGGAAGATGTTGTATAATTTGGGTGTTAGAGGAGGAAGATGCTCTATAATCTGGGTGTTAGAGGAGGAAGATGCTCTACAATCTGTTAGAAGAGGAAGATGCTCTATAATCTGGGTGTTAGAGGAGGAAGATGGGATCCCTCTGTGAAGCCCTCCAGCTTTCTGCAGTCTGTAAAGCGTTTCCATGTGAGGAACATCCGTCTTGTTCTTTTAAACCTCCAGATTTAATTGAGAGACAAAGAAGATAAGTTTGTTGGAAAACGAGTCTGTAAACATCCGGCAGGGTGAGCGTGGAAATCCTCACTAATCTCTTCCTTCGGCTTGTAAACGTGAAGTTTCCTGAAGCACGAACTGATCCCAGATCCGACGGTTCATCTCCGTCTGAGAAACAAACAGGAACAAGTTCCAACACCCGGCAGAGGAAATGAAGCTCTGACGAACACGCAAAGAAGCTTCGGTTCCCGGGAAGTGACCGACAGGCTCGGTTTCCACGGCAACGGTTCAAATGAAAACCTCGTTTTTGCTTTTTCATTTAATTTTCAGAAAGGTTTTGTGTTCACACCGCAATGTTCTGAACACGATGTCTATTTCCATGGAAACACTGAAAATCATGTAGTTTTCATGCCGGACCACTAGTTGGCACTGTTGGTTGTTTTCTAATGACGCCACACACGTCAGGTAAGTTCAGTGCAAAAAGCTTTTACATTTTTCGGAAGTTTAAAAAATTTGGCTGAATATTTCAAGCTTTTTGTGTTTTTATGACGCCACGTCAAACATATTGAAAGATTAAATGTAGAAAAAAAGATTTATTTTTGTTTGTGCATATTAATTGATTTAGCTTATTTGGCATAAAATATGGAGTAAATATATCGAAATAGTATTTCATTAAATATTTCCTTTAAAATGGTAAATGATTATTAATCCAACTATTTTACAGATTAAAAGCTCCACTTAACATGAGACCTCTCACGATTATTGTTCAGGTTTTTTTTTCTTCGCTGGTGTTTGCGTTCCGGTGCACAGCTGCGCCCTCTGGTGGTTGAACTGTAACGTGACGCTGATCTGCATGAGGGGTCTCATGTAATGGGAAGTTTTATTAATGAAACAAACTGGGGGTGAGGGTGGGACCTTTCAGCTGGGAACCATTAACACACAGTATTTCAGGGTAGTGCGACGCAGTCATGTGTCCCCTGTAAAGGTCCCCCCCCCCCCCCCCCCCACCCCCACCCCCACCCCTCTCCCCCCATTGCCAGCCAGATGGTTGGTGATGTTTTCAACAGCTGTGGTGTAATATGCAGCTCTAATGTAGTGCAGGAAGCTGCTTTCTGTCCTTTCACTACTACAAAGATCAATAAGGTGACAGGAAGCTCATCAGCCCCTGCTCGGAGCCCCGGTTCGATCCCTCGGAAGTGAAGGGAGACTTGTGAAATACTGCAACCCACCACCAGAGGGACATTTCAGCACTTGAGCTTCATTTCCGATGAGCTGGCTGAGCTCAATCTGTGACGACTGCGAGAAAGATCAAGTGAAGATGTTTCTGTAATCAAATCATGAGTGAACGCCAGGTGGCGCCAGAGGAAAGTTAAGACTGAATTATCGTCGTGATACCGAGAACAATGTGACAACATGAACAACTTCTCTATTTTTAAAAATGGAGCGCAAACGGAACTGTTCCTGAAAAAGGTGAGTAAATAAGACGGACTGGTATTCATGAACTCATCGTGCGCTCAGACGACTTCCTGTTTCCACTGGATATTTGTGTTTACAGAGAGATTAAAGTCTGATCCTGATACTACAGGTTCTCATCTTAAATTAAATCCAGCCTGTGACCAGTTTTCTCTCCTGGAAGCTGCTGCGTGCTTTGATTCATAAATCCTCGGTGAGAACGTGTGTGTGTGTGTGTGTGTGTGTGTGTGTGTGTGTGTGTGTGTGTGTGTGTGTGTGTGTGTGTGTGTGTGTGTGTGTGTGTGTGTGTGTGTGTGTGTGTGTGTGTGTGTGTGTGTGTGTGTGTGTGTGTGTGTGTGTGTGTGTGTGTGTGTGTGTGTGTGTGTGAGAGAGAACTGGCATCTGACCTTTTCCTTTGATGTGAGAGCCAAGCAGGTTGTAGAACAAGTTGGATTGAAGCCATGAGGAGATGAGTAATCCCAGTGGAGGGCAGATTAGAGCGTCGCTGTGAAAGATCATCCAGCTCGAATCAAAGCAGAGGAACCAGCAGAAAGGCTTTCTCTCTGCAAGACATCCAACAGGATCACGTCAACCTGCTCCAGCTCTCTGTCCTCCGTCTCCTCCACCACAGAGTCGTTATCGACCACATGGACGGACGCTGGACGCTCCTGAACCAACATGTGTCCGGCGAGAAGAAGACAAAGGATCCAAATGAAGGACGAAGAACTGAAGGAACAAGAAATTCACACAAATCAGCTGAAAACAAAGACAACACAGTGATTTACAGTTTGTTTCTGCTTGTGTTTACGTGGGAGTGGAAATTCAATTCAAACTTTATTTATATAGCAGCAGATACAGCGCAGTCATTTTATTTACATAGAGAAACCCAACAAATCCACGTGAGCAAGCATAAGAGACTATGGAGAGGAAAACCTCCTTCTAACAGGAAGGAACCTTTGGCTTCTGCTGGCCGGTCGGGGTGAAGGGATAGAGGAGAGAGGCAGAGAGAGAGAGAGGGGCAGAGGGGTAGAGAGAGAGAGGGGTGGGAGAGGAGAGGGGCAGAGGGGTAGAGAGAGAGAGAGAGGCAGAGGGAGGGGGGTGGGAGAGGAGAGGGTGAGCGGGAGGAAGGGAGAGATAGAGTTGCAGAGAGGTGGAGAGAGGCTGGGAGGTAGAGAGAGGGGCAGAGGGGTAGAGAGAGAGAGGAAAACAGAGGTCGAGGTAGAAAGAACGGTGTGTGTGTGTGTGGGGGGGGGGGGGGGGGTCTTGAAACAGCCCTAACTGTAAGCTTTAGTATATAAACGTTCTATTAAAAGTAGAGACTGTCCGCCTCCAGAACTGAAACTGGGAGCTGCTTCCACACGAGAGGAGCCTCACAGCTGAAATATTCCGTAGGTGGAAAAAGACAGACCTGCAGATTTCTTCAATGTGGGAGTTGAAGGATCAGTCCTGCTCAAAAAAGAACTCCCAGGTTCCTCACAGTGGTACTGGAGGTCAAAGTAATACCATCGAGTGTTACTATATCTTAAGATAATTTCACTCTCAAATGTTTTGGGCGAAATATAATAATTTCAGTTTTATCCGAGTTCAGAAGCCGGAAATTATGGCTCATTCAACCTTTTATGTTTTCAAGACTTCTAGTTTAGAACGCTGGTTATTGTCGTCAGGTTTCATAGATAAATACTTTTGTGTGTCATCAGCATAACAATGGAAGTTAATGGAGTGTTTTTTTAATAATAATCCCTACAGGAAGCATGTATAAAGTGAAAAGTATAGGACCTAAGACAGAACCCTGAACGAACGAAGTGGAACCTGATAAATTTGATCGAAACCAATTTAGTGCTGTACCTTTAAGCCCCATGATGTGTTCTAGCCTCTGTAATAGGATGTTCTGATCAATAGTATCAGTGCAGCACTGAGTTCTAACAGGACCAGAACAGAGACCAGTACTTTGAGGCTACGAGAAGATCATTAGTAACTTTGACCAGAGCGTCTCTGGGCTATGATGAATCTAAAACCCGACTCAAACAGGTTGTTTTTGTTTAAATGGTCACATAACTGACTTACAATCACTTTTTCTAGGATTTTAGAAATAAAGGGAAGGTTGGATATTGGTGTTGGGATTTATGGTTGGTTATTAGTGTTAAATTACTGTAAGTAATAGATTACAAAAAGTAATATATCACTGGAAGTAATTTATTACATTTTTTAATTATTAACGGAAGTAAACGGTTATTTACTCATTAACAACTCCTAAAGTATTTGAGTAATAAACTAAAGATAATAAATTATCAAAAATGATTTGTTAATGAAAAACTATTAATTTGAATAAATTGTTTGTTTATTCATTAATAATAAAAGGGGGGCACCACCACATAATCTGGAAATAACTAATACCAAAATATTAGTCTCGTTTGTAAAAAGTTTTTTATATCAGTTCATTAATATTTCTGTATAAAAATATAACAGTCTTAAATAAAAGGGAAGGTGTGAGATCCGAGCAAAGACTCTTACAAACCAGTGAATTGTCAACAATAAATACACAATAATCCCTCGGACTCGTTCAATTCAGCTAACCGCCGTTTAGTAACATAAATCAAGAGAGATTGCGATGACGCACGCGACCACTAGAGGCGTTTGACTCGCTGACATTTCCTCTACAATTTTCGTGCCGACTTGTGTCGTCCTAATGTTCGCAAATGATCATTATACCATGGAGCTATCCTCCATAGACTTTCTGGATAGTTTTAGTTCTGGAATCAATAAGAAGACTAGAGTTATAAATAGATGCTACTCCTCCTACTCGTCCAGTTTCTCGGGGGATGTGATGATTAACACGAGTGGTGGGAGTTGCTTCATTTAGGCTGAGATACTCATCTCCTCTGAACAGGCTTTCAGTGAGAGTAAATAAATCACATTTGTGATCCATCATCAAATCACTTACAAGTAAAGAATTGGACGAGAGCGAACAAAATACTTAATCCACATTTGATTGTTGTGGGATTTTGTTCAACTACGGAGGCAGTTTTGATTTTTATCAAGTTTCTAAGTTCATCTCCTGTCCTGTGGAATTCATTTTGTCTTGGATAAAATGGTCCTGGAACAGACCCAGTGTCCACATGAAGGGTTTTGTTGTTAGAGCATGAAGAGGCAGCGGGAAGAAAGTTTTGTTTTGAGAACACAAAAGGTGATGAGAATGTCAGTGACGGGAAAGGACAGTGGGGGGCGCTGGAGGAAGCGGCAATGGGTGGGTGAGGTGACTCATTTTCAGAAAGCGGAGACCCAGGAGGACAGTAGGGGGTGCTGGTGCTGCCAACAGCAGCCTAAAGGCTGCCTCAGGGGTGTGTCCCTGGAATGTAAACAGTCCTCTAACGTTCACATCAGCAGATCCAAGTCCAACAGGTCATACAGATCAACAAGTATATACAGATACCTGTTGGGCCTGTTTGACCTGTTGGACTTGTTGGACCTGTGTATATTTAATAAACAGATATCTCCAGAAGCTCCGCCCCCACAAATAGAAGCTTTTTGTCCAACCTGATCTTCTGCCATTGGACCATCAGAGCCAGAGCCTGAGGGTTTTAGCGGGGTCTGGACCTGAAACCGAGAGAACAGCAGCATCTGTCTTAAGGACACTGAAAGAAGTAAGTAGAAATTCAGACGTGTTCTGCAGTAAACTCGAGCTTCTTTATTTGTTTGGATCGTCGGAAGCAGCAGGGGAGTCGTTCTCGCGCTTTTCTCCAGAATGAAAACTCGTTGGTTGTTTATCCATTCCACCAGGATGAAGGATTAACCTGATGACACCAGAAGGTCAGGAAACTTTGTTCATCCTCAGAGGGAGTTTTCTTCTTCCAGGTGCACCGTGATGCAAACACAACAACATAGAAGGAAAGAAAATAATACAGCAATTTAATAACCGCTGGTAGAAACACAAATGTGCAATAGGTTCGTTTATAGGCTAAATTTATGCCACCCTGTCCGTCTTCTAAAACACTTCATCCAACATCATGTATCACCCTGGAGATGTTGAGTCTCCAGGGTCTCGTGTAGTTCCAAAAACATCTGATTCATCACATTTTGCCCTGAAGTGACGACAGACATACAAACACAAAGACACACTCAGTTCCCAGCATCCTCTCTGGTGTGTGTGTCACTGCTCTCCCACCAGTCAGACGTCTGGAGGCTTCAGATTCTTGGTCGTCTTCGTCCTCTGATGAGACAAAAGAAGCTTTCAGCTGATCTGCTGCCGTTTTCCTCTTCAGCATCCTACACACACACATTCACACACGCACACACGCACACACGCACGCACGCACGCACGCACGCACGCACGCACGCACGCACGCACGCACGCACAGTTTAAGCAGTTTTTTCAAGGTTTTTCACACCTTTGTGCCTCAATTCAGGTTTGAAACCAGCATCTTTTCACTGTGTCTTCATTGGCTGTCATTCACGATGTTTCTGTTGTTCACGATGTTTCTGTTGTTCACGATGTTTCTGTTGTTCACAATGTTTCTGTTGTTCACGATGTTTCTGTCATTTACGATGTTTCTGTTGTTCACGATGTTTCTGTTGTTCACAATGTTTCTGTTGTTTACGATGTTTCTGTTGTTCACGATGTTTCTGTTGTTCACGATGTTTCTGTTTTCGATGTTTCTGTTGTTTACGATGTTTCTGTTGTTTACGATGTTTCTGTTGTTCACAATGTTTCTGTTGACAATGTTTCTGTTGTTTACGATGTTTCTGTTGTTCACAGTGTTTCTGTTGTTCACGATGTTTCTGATGTTTACGATGTTTCTGTTCACGATGTTTCTGTTCACGATGTTTCTGTTGTTCACAGTGTTTCTGTTGTTTACAATTTTTCTGTTGTTTACGATGTTTCTGTTGTTCACAATGTTTCTGTTGTTCACAATGTTTCTGTTCACGATGTTTCTGTTGTTTACGATGTTTCTGTTGTTCACGATGTTTCTGTTGTTTACGATGTTTCTGTTGTTCACAGTGTTTCTGTTGTTCACGATGTTTCTGATGTTTACGATGTTTCTGTTCACGATGTTTCTGTTGACAATGTTTCTGTTGTTAACGATGTTTCTGTTGTTCACAGTGTTTCTGTTGTTTACAATTTTTCTGTTGTTTACGATGTTTCTGTTGTTCACAATGTTTCTGTTGTTCACAATGTTTCTGTTCACAATGTTTCTGTTGTTTACGATGTTTCTGTTGTTCACGATGTTTCTGTTGTTTACGATGTTTCTGTTGTTCACAGTGTTTCTGTTGTTCACGATGTTTCTGATGTTTACGATGTTTCTGTTCACGATGTTTCTGTTGACAATGTTTCTGTTGTTAACGATGTTTCTGATGTTTCTGATGTTTCTGATGTTTCTGTTCACGATGTTTCTGTTGTTTACGATTTTTCTGTTGTTTACGATGTTTCTGTTGTTCACAATGTTTCTGTTGTTCACGATGTTTCTGTTGTTCACGATGTTTCTGTTGTTTACGATGTTTCTGTTGTTTACGATGTTTCTGTTGTTCACGATGTTTCTGTTGTTCACGATGTTTCTGTTGTTTACGATGTTTCTGTTGTTCACGATGTTTCTGTTGTTCACGATGTTTCTGTTGTTTACGATGTTTCTGTTGTTTACGATGTTTCTGTTGTTCACGATGTTTCTGTTCACGATGATTCCAGCTGTTTTCCATCCATGTTCAGGGGCAGTCAGATCGGAATCCGTCTGGTTGTGTCGTCACATGACGGGGGCTGAAAACCTCAGTGTCATTGTGACATATGAGTCATTTCACAAGCATCCAAGCGTCAACCCCCCCCCCCCCCCCCCCCCACACACACACATACACACACTCCAAATGGACACTCGGCTCCTCAGAGCAGATCAAACCGTGGTTGCACACAGAAAGAGATGAAGTTTTGACCTGTGGAACAGCGGTTTGAACCCCGTCATATATGTTGAGCCTGTGTCGGTTGTTCCCAGCAGTCTGCTCCTAGTCCACATTCCCAACTTTCCATCCTACTCTGGGTCTGTCTCGTTCTCCAGTGGGTTTCTGGTTCGGACCCTCCAGGAATACGTCTCTGCTTTGTAACCAGGAGAACCCTGGTCCAGTGACCTGCTGGGTCATAGGTTTCCACTCCCCCCTGACCTTTGACCCCACCAGTCTGTACCAGAACCTGAACGTCTACTTGTAGACTCTCTGCTGTATCGTACCTTTGTGTTGTATCTGAAGTCCCAGAGTTCTGCCGAACGAGTCCAGTTCAGGTAAGATTCAGACATGTGTGAATCTGCAAGTCCACACTGGGGGCTTTTCCACCAGAAAGAACCAGGTTCTAGTTTGGAGCCAAGGCCAGACTGAGCACCAGTTCATTGTCTTTCCACCGCCAAAGCCCCGGCCTATCAGGGGCCAAACGGGTGCTACGCTGGCCCCACATTGTTTCTGGGCCAGAGCGGTGCCAGAGCGGAGCCAGAGCGAGGCCAGAGCAGTGCCAGAGCGGGGTCTGACACATCACCAGCTGGGGTCGGAGTTATCGTTACCTACGAGGCAGAAGAGACGCTGAACCGGCTTTCTGAAATCTCCAGCGAACACGGAGCCCCGGAGTGGTTATAGAGAAAATAAATAACGCGTGTGAACGAGGTAATAAGTCGTTCCCTCAAGTTAACAATACGAGGGAACGAGATCATTTAATCCTCGATCGCAGAGCTGTGGTTCTCCAGAGTGCTGCCTTGCTCCTGTGCTGTCAGTCAGCTACGTCAGATATATAATTTAGAAGCAGTTTTCCATTGTCGTTCTTTTCACACTTTTCATGGTGACATCATTGTAACTAACTTCACTTCCAGGTCTTGTTTCACGTTATGACGGCAGGCTGAGGTCTGCATGAGGCTACGTCGCTCTACGAGACGCTTCAATTTTGTTTTCTTCCCACAGAACTTCTTTATAATGAAGCCAGACTTTTGGTTCATCAGCAACGACTAAACAAACTACAAACTACTGTAAATGAAAGCTTGGATTATTTTAACCATAAAATGAGTCTTTTAGTGGCTTCATGTGAAAGAGAACTTTAATCCATTCCTCCATGTTGAAGCTTTTGATTCAGACTCGTCTAGAAATAAAGTGAAAGGAGCAGAAATCCACCATGTAAGGCCCAAATGTTGAAAAATAAGCCCCGAGCTCATTCAGGTGTTATTTATTTATGTCCTATGGCCACTCCGGGGCTCCGGACTAAAGCAAGACGGACGTGAAAAAACAACAATGGAGCAACAAGGAGACGCTTGTCTTCTGGCTCTTTGGTCTGCATCCGAGGTTCAGGTCAGACCCGATGGAGCGATCCGGACTAAACCGATGGATCCAGTCCGTCTCCTCGTTCCTCTCTGCTCACTAC